>NC_090927.1:841525225-841844475 GCF_040938575.1 Ambystoma mexicanum
GACAACTCAAGAGAAGCCTCTCACAAGCGCCTTGCCTAGCTTACCCTGTCAGAAACAAGGAGTTCTTCCTGGAGACAGGGTTCTCTAATACGTGCTTGACGGCCGTATTATATCAAAAGCATGACAAGGTCAATAAAGTAATCTCCTATGCGAGCAAAACTTTATCCTCTGTGGAGGAAAAATTCAACGATTGTGAGAAGGCACTCCTGGCAACGGTGTGGGCATTGAAGAATTACCGCCCGTTTATCCAGGGGGAACACATCATGGTGGAGACTCCACACCAGCCTCTGCAATATCTCCAAAGTGACAGAATCCGGGCCGGAAATGTGAGTAATTCCCGAATTACTTCCTGGATTCTGTCAATGCAAGGCTTTCCTGTGGAGGTCCGATATGGCCAAAACAAGAAGAGTCCCCTCGCGCAAGGTCTGGCTGACTTGCATGATTGTGCCAGAGAAAACTGTCTCGAGGACGAAAGTCTAAAAATAAAGGACAACATGGAGGCATACCTTAATTCCCCCCACAAAGTCTTTGAAGAAGACAAGTGTGAGGGAATGCCCACTGTGTATGTGGATGGATGCTCTTACCATGTTGACAACAACGGGGAGAAAGAACTGGTGGCTGGCGTAGGGAATGCATGGGTGAATGAGTTCCCAGAACCCTCCGCTGGATACAAAATTGGTCCCCGAAGTAGTCAGGTGGCAGAATTGATGGCTGTGCATCAGGCCATCCTCACTGCTGTCCAGCATCAACTCCACGAACTGGTCATAATCACAGATTCGGATTATGTACGGAACGGGTTCGTGGAGCACCTGGTTAATTGGAAAACCAGAGGCATGTTATGTGCTAACAACAAACCCTTGAAACATGGGAAGTTGATCCAAAACATTGATGATCTGGTCACATCGAATGAGATGACCATCTATTGGAAAAAGATCAAGGGTCATTCCAAAGTAGAGGGACCAGACAAAACTGGAAATGACTTAGCTGATCAGCTGGCCAAAACCGGGGCCATCCAAGGGGATCTAATTGAGATTGAGTCCCTGTTGGGGGAAATCCAGGTCACTGCCATCACTAGGTCCCAGACAAATGCTCACAACGACCTTTCAATTGCACAATGGAGTAAGGAGACCCCTGATGCTGATTTGATTACTGCTCAGAAGGGGGATCCAATTATTGGTAAATTTTACCAGCACCTTGAGGACCCTGAGAACTTTCCCCTGACGGATACCGATTACATTGGGAAAGAGGACCTAAGAGTGTTGATGAAATGTCCAAAAATGTTCAGAATCCAAGACGGTTTGCTGGTAAGGAAATCCAAAGCTGGCCACGATCAGTGGGTGGTTCCTACCTCATTCCGAAGCCTGATGTTAAGTCACGCCCATGATGCGGCCACTGCCGGTCATAGGGGGTTTCACACAACATTGGAAATCTTAAGAGAGGTTGCATACTGGCCACACATGGGGCAGGACCTCGACCAATACTTGAAGGGGTGTCTTGTGTGTGCACAATTTCAGCCATCATCCCTCACGCACCGGGCGCCTTTACAAAAGAGGGGAATGACACTGCCATGGTCAGATTTACAAATCGACTTTGTGGGCCCTGTGATTCGCTCGGCTAGGGGGAATAAGTACATGTTGACTGTGACATGCTTGTTTACCAAGTGGGTGGAATGTCTCCCAGCCCCAAATTGCAAGGCAGAAACTGCAGCTGCCTTGATGATTAACCACATCTTTTCCCGTTTTGGTCTACCTCAAAGGATTGAGTCAGACAGAGGTAGCCACTTCACCAGTGAAGTAATGACAAAGATGTGGGAGATACTGGGGGTCAAGAGAAAGCTGCATATTGCTTATAGACCAGCTTCCTCTGGGGCAGTAGAGAGATATAACCGGACAATCGTGAGCATATTAAAGAAGTTTGTGGCAGATTCTGGGCCAAGTTGGGATATCCGATTACCTCTGGTCCTAATGGCTATCAGATCTACCCCTTCATCTGCAACCAAAATGTCACCATTTGAGTTGATGACTGGGCGCAAGATGGTGCTTCCTCAGCATTTGCTCTACAGGACCCAAGAGCAGACACTGATAAATGCCTCCACTACTCATGAGTATGTGGAGAATTTAAGGAAACACCTTCAACATGCTTTTGCTTATGCTCAGCGGAATCTAGAAAGATCGGCTGATAGCATGAAGACCCACTATGACCTGAAAACTTCCAGGAAGGAATATCAGGTGGGGGACTGGGTCTATCTATACAACTTCCAAAGGAACCAGGCCAAGCAGCGAAAATTTTTGCCTACATGGAAGGGACCATTCGAGATCATCGACAAGATCTCCCCTGTGGCCTACAAAATCCACATCCCCAAAGGTCCTTTGGCAGAGGGGGAAGACAAGTGGGTACACATAAACCAGTTGAAGTGTTGCCATCCCAGGCACACTCTGCAACAACTGGAGGAATCCTCTGGAATCCTAGCGGGTACTGTATCAGACTAATTCAGTTCCAATCATAAAACGTACCACATCTAGTCTCTAACATACTGTGATTTGTATGAAACTGTCTCTTAGTCATACTGTTTTTCAAAATAAGAATGTAATGTTTCGTTATGATGAAATGCATATGCTGCCCCACTATCTCAACAGTGGTGGAAAAACGTCTATGAGTAGGTATTGCCGCTCTTCCTTTGTCGTCCTAGGAGAAAGAAAACCTGAAGACGGGCCGAGGAGGGCGATCCGGAGACCGGGAACGAAGATTCAATGGGCCCAGTGGACCGCCCAATATTCCCATCAGGACCGGCGAGGAGAACCATCGATCAGTACCGGATGGAGAAGAAGATGCTGAACTGTGCCATCTACAGAAGAGGAAGAAGATTATGCGGACAGACCGGTGCATGGGTCAAAACCCTTGTGCACGCGACTCCCCATCGACTCAAATTCAAGGGGCAGTCACGTGGGGGGGGCTTGTTGGGTGTCCTGACCCACGTTTAAGCTATCATGCCACAACATTTGGTGCTGTGGGCTTAGAAAATTCAAGATGGCGGAAAACCCACATGTGCGCCGAAATCCAGGAAAGCTGCGCAGTTTGTGCGCACACCAAAATGGTTGCCTCACTTGCCACCCACCAGTGCGAGAATGAAAGGCCGGGTTGCCATGAGGGAAATGGGTTGCCAAAGGAAAAACAGTAGCGCCGGTTAGCTTCAAAGCGCTTTAAAACCACCATTGGACTACCCGCACAGTAGTCTGAAACCATTGGGAATGGAAATGCTGATTGCCAAATGCAACCTAGAATTGTGGGGAATTCATTTCTTAAATCCCAAAAATGGGTGCAGTACCAGTACTCACCACTATCCAAAAGCCGGCGTTTTAAAACCACTCTGTTTCCCTGAAGGCAAGTCAAAATGCCTATTTTCAAACATTGCAATATGTGCAAAATATTTACTGAACACCAGCAGACATTTGGCAGAATGGAGTTTTGTGTGCCTACAAAATCTGGGAAATGAAGATCATAAGACAAGGTTTATAACAAGACTGGCTGAGCTGTGGATTGCAGCAGTTTAAGTTGCACTGGATTTAAAGACACTAAAATCGAAAATGTTTAGATTAAATGAGTGACCTATGTTTGGTATCACATGCCTTTGTAACTGTTGAAATGTCATAGTTTTGCACTTAGAATCAGCATCCTAGCTGCATGTGTAAAATTGCAAGTTAAGTTAAAAAGCAACAAAAAACCTGCCAGTTAGCTGAAGGTCTGGCTTAAGGAACTTGATTTTGCTTGGCAGCTACCCCCATCAGGAGTGAAACTTGAGTCACCACTGTGTTCCCAGGCCAACCTTCCTTTTGCTGCCCACACTAAGGATATGCCATCTATCTGATAATTGAATTACCTGTGCTCTGCAGGAGAGTGAACAAAGCCCTCTTCACTCAGGCAAAGGTTTTATTACGCAGTCGTAAAATGTAGCTTCCTCTTGGCAGGAGCTGGGAGGGGCACTGCCTGTGAGAGCAAGCTGGCTTGGCAGAACTGGATTAACCAGTATTTCTACCTTGTGCTGAGAGAAAACCACACCCCTTTGTAGCCAGAATATTGTTTAGAAAAAGATTAATAACTCATGGTGCGGACATGTGAAAATTTTATAAATGATACCATAATTCTTGTGATTTTTCTGCCCACAGTTTAAGAGGTTTTTAGAACCGGTGGTATGTTCAGGGGGGTTTCAGCGGAAAAGTGGATATTACTCTAAATGTATGCATGTTAAAAATCTGAAACTTCTTCAGTTAATGTCCATACTCCCTGCACACATGTATGTAAAGTTGGGTCAATGTCAGAAATTGCAAAACCAGTTAAAAAGTCAATAATGTGCCATTTCTGAATGCAAGCTCTTAGAAACAGCAGATTTGGACAGAGACATGGCTAAATTCAGCCACACCATGTATAGGTAATTTCAAGCAACTGTGTAACTGTGAAATATGTCTTTTATTATCAAATATAGAATGTGTGCAATCTGACAAGGGAGTGCCCTCTTGGCAAGCCATAAAATGACATCCCTCTGACTCACAGTTCATTCCCCAATCAAATGATAAATGGAAGTTTGACCATTTAGAAGCTGAGAGAGAGGTAGGGTCAGTGATGCTAGAACACACCCACATTCTAAACACATAAAAGCAGACAGACAGGACAGATAGGGACCTTCAATTCCATTTGCTGCAACGCGCTCTGCCGGAAAAATCCATACTTCAAATTCATCAAACCTCCAGAGAGCCAAACTAGAGACTTCAATCTATCCAGAACTAGAGACCAGACCAGAGGGAGAAAGCAGTGCTGTACCCAGAGAGAAAGCAGTGCTGTGCCCAGAGAGAGACCCGAGCCCAGTCCAAAACCCTGACCAGATCCATGGCGAGGCCCATTTCACTCAAGAATATAGTGTGAGTACCTAGAAAACTGTGCAGAACCAATCTCTTAGTTAAAATAATATAATTCAATCTATTTTAATCTAAGTAGAACTGTCTCCTAACTGTCACCTGTCATTTGTAAAGCTGTCACCTGTGATTTGCTAGTTGCAAGCTGCACTTGTCTTTTTGAACTTTAAAATTTCAAATCTGAAAAACGACCTTTATTTAATCGCTCATATCTCCGCAACCGTTGGTGCTAGAGACTTGCAGTAACTTTCACTTTGAAGCTGAGATCCTAGGCTTTCCTAGGACCCCAAAACGATAGAGATAGTCCTTGTGGTTCCTCTGTAATAGCGCTCGGCGCATCCGCGAATTTTACCGCGATTTGCAAATTTCTTCACATGTAAAAACTGCTGCTGCTTGCCTTCCATTTGCCAGAAATTCGTTTAACCTGCTAACTATCCCTGCCCCATTGCTAGTGTGAGCCTGGACTAATATTAACTAGATACCACTCACCCTGAACCTCTGAAAGGGAATTAAAAAGCATTTCCAGCATATTTCTCATCCATTGCCAGCACATATCAAAGCAAATTGGGCCTGTGTTTTCAAACTTATGTAGTCTAAGCTTGCTGGGGTGAACTGATTTACATTGATTGCATTTCTGAGAACTGTGTGTTTTCCTTCCATTTCCTTGCCTTGCATAAAGAGGGGGGAAGTGAATAGCCAGAGAAAAGTGATTACATTGTTTTGTTGAAATCATATTGAGTATTTTCTATACTGCCTTTCATTCATTCAACCTTGCATTTCCTTGAACCCTATAAAGCATTTTCTACCACATTATACTTCTGTACCTATTTACCAGTGTGCTACCTTATCCATTTCATCTCAACTCCTTAGTAATTATAAAGAAGTGTGCTAGTGCCAGATTCTCCGTTGTTGATCTTTATCATATCAGATTAAGTGTGATATTCAATTATTAATTTATTATAAAGTGTCATATATATATCTATTGTTTAAATTATCAAATAAACCCTTTTAACTTGCAAAACAGAACTACTTCTTGGCTCAGTGGGGTCAGGGGGATTCCAAGAGAGGGGTGTTATATAGGGGTAGTCATCCAGAACGCATGAACTGGACCTAAAGATATATCAATAAGGGTTTTCATTCAGTATTCTAGACTAGGCGTTAACTTAGCTGTAGTGCTGAATTGAATCCTCTTACATTACTCAGAATTAAAAAGGTCTTCCACTTCCTCACAGTCACTCGATTTATGTCCCCCTTCCTTTTCCAGGTCCCCTCACTCCACTTATTTGCTTTTCCCTCCTAAACTCTCTCCCATTAACCCTATCACTCATCGCTTTGTGTGACACACCTTTTTCCTGAGCGCATCTTGCAGAGTTACAGCTGTAATCTCGTGAGATTCACGTTGTCTTCCCAAGATGAACTGAAAATGTTCTACCCGTAACTGGCTCCCCAACCAACCCCCAAATTTCCAACTTCACATGCTACTCCTGGCCGCTAGCCTGATGTGATTACTATTGGTATTGCTATTGGTATTGGTATTTTTACAGCGCCTACAGCCAGGCCATCTAAGTGCTGTCATTGAAAACAATCAGTGTTCCCTTAGGAGTGACTACATAAACAGAAGATTTATGAGTCTCTTTCTGGTGTTGAGAATGTTATTAGTCTCTGTAAGGTCATGGGGGAGTTCATTCCAAAGTTTGGTCGAATCGTGGCAAGCGATTTTCGTGCTATGGCTGTTCAAAAATTGCACCTTTTCTCTATGGGAAAAAAGAATGGGAGTAGCCTGAAAACTGTGTTTTTATATTTTCTTAATAACATTTTCATTTTTTGATGAACTGTTGCCAAGATTTCTTGTTTAGGGGGGGCCCTCGACAAACCTTTGGTTTTGAAAATGTCATTCAAATCCATCCAGCAAGTCAAAAGTTATTAGCCTCTCTCAACCTGTCTCCTGCTAAGCACCAAGACCGATATAAAGGTTTTAAGGTGCAGGGGCCTCTGTTCTCGGTCGAATATTTTAAAAACTACTGGATGGATTTACCCCAAACCAGTCAAGGAAATTAAGTCAATGCTTTGTGCCCAAATTGTTTGTTATTTGTTCCAAATCTGCCAAATGGTTTTCACGCTACGGCTGTTCAAAACCTGCACTTTTTCTTTATGGAAAAAGAATGTGAGTAAGCTAAAAACAGTGTTTTGATGTTTTCTTCATATTTTTTCAGTTTCTAACAAATGTATTGTTCCTGAAATTTCCAGTTTAGTGGTGCTGTTTGTTTGAAAAATGTAATCCATATCCATTCAGCAAGTGAAATGTTATTAGCCTCGCTCAACCTCTCTGCTGTAAAAAGCACCAAGGCTGACATAGAAGTTTTAAGGAGGGGACACCACCTTATCTTATATGTGAAATATTTTTAAAATGACCCCAAACCAGTCAAGTAACTTAGGTCAACGCTTTGTGCCCAGGTTTTTTTGTATTTGGTCCAAATATGCCCAGCGATATTAGTGCTATGGCTGTTCAAAAATTTTACTTTTTCTCTATGGGAACATGAAGGGGCTGAAAATGGTCAAATTGTGGGAATCTGCTTTCTTAATAAAGTTTTCATTTAATATTCAATTGTTCCCCAAATGTGCATTTTGGGGGTCCTTGACAAACTTTTCATTTTGCAAATCTCATCCAAATCCATCTAGAAAGTCAAAAATTATCAGCAATAGAGTTTTGGGAAGGAATGACTGCTTTTTCATTTCTGAAAAGCCTCTGAGCCTCCCTGCTAAAATACACCAAGGGAGATATAGCTACAATTTTGGGAAACGGGGGGCGTCCTTCTCCGTCAAATATTTTAACAACTGCTGGATGGAATAAAACCAGAACCCTCCTGCAAATCGAGTCAACGCTTCATGCCCTTGTTGTTTCATACTTGATCCAATTCCGTCTAGCGGTCTACTTTTTCTCTATGGGAAAATGAACAGGAGTAAGTCGAATACAGCGTTTATTTGCTTTTTTAACTTTTCTTTTTTAACAAGTCTGTTCCAAAATGTCCAAACTGGAGGTGGGGGTGTTCACTGGCAAACTTTGTGTGCAAAATATCTGCCAAATCCGTCATGTAAGTCAAAGGTTATTAGCAATGCAATTTTTGGGTTTACTGTGGAACTTGATGCTCACCTTAACTATAGGGCGGTGACCGCCTCACTATAATGTATTCATAAAAAAATGCTGCAGCTTTAATGAGCTTTCATTATTAGGTGTCAATAATAGTCAGCAAAATGTTGCTGATTTCATCAACCCCACAAGGATGAAAGGATTTGCTTATGACAGCACAGTTTGTACATTTGACCAAAATGTATATAACAATGTCTGCATCTGATTCACTAACCCACTAAGCTATTTAACCAACATTGAAATATGTAGATTACACACATATCTTAGCAGCAGGGACATTAACTGACTGAGATATCGAGCTCAAAGCTGAAAGAAATGTAGTCACATGCCAAACATCTATGATGTACGCATTCATTCTACCTACGTTGTTTAACTGAGCACCAGTTAGACAGTTAATGTTGCCTTCACATAAGTAATTTGCAGACCTATGTCCAGGAGACGCAATTCCTATTTCTTCAGAAACTGATGTTGTATTGATCATTTTATTTCTCAGCTGAAAATAAGGAGTTTATTTTCCTTTAAACTTTGTTAAAAGAGCTGAAATCTGTCAACTTACGCTTTCAATCGTTTACATTTCTATGGCAGCAACATGTGTCATCTTAACATCGAAATTGAAGGAAAGTTCTGGAGGTTCGTCAATCGCCCGATCCACTCAATATTCGCGGGTTCTCGGGTGGGCTGGATAAGTTCACCCCACTTTGCTTCTTCAGGATGTGCCTAGAGCGCGACCAGAACAACAGCCGCAATGAAACAAAGCTGATCAATTGGATTCAAGCTGCTGATGAAAAATGGAGATGCTTGAGCATGAAAGGTAGTCTCCTCCTGACCCCACGAGCACGTGCCAGCATCTTGGCAATTTAGAGACTCCCGCGTGATCCTGCCCACAGGCTGTCTGCCCACGCAGAACACATGCTGTCTGTCGAGCTAGCAGTGGCTTCCCAGTGCCACTTCTGCTTCGCCCATTAGGCTGCCCATAATCCCTTCTGCAACATGTGTATTCACGAATGACATAGTCTTCATGGCAACAGAGAGACTGCAAACAGCATCTCTGAGATGCCAATTAGAACATCCCATGTGTGGCAATCAATGAATGCATGTATAGGAAAAGGGAGGCAATGACGATGCCTCTGACATCTGTATCTGAAAGAAGACCAAAGGACATCTGTGTCTCGTGGCACTTCCCCTGGGGCCCCTGTGTACCATCAATGAGCACAACAGTTATTTGACCAACAAGGGCCTATAATGACTTTACCTGTATGACTTTGAGAGCTGACTGGGTGTATGAGCCAATTCGCAAAGTCAAGGGCGTCCCTCACCAATGGGCTGGGGGAGGCTTTAAGAAGCGAAGCTGCACTCACTGGATGACAGGAGCTTATAATGCAGGCCAGAAAGGTGAGCTGATCATTTAATGTAGGGTCTCGAAAGAAAAACAGATCATATACAAATAAAGAAGTAAAATACTTCCTGCAGAATTGTTGATACTATTTATTGTTAGAGGCTTATCATTAAAGATTCACACAATTGTGTAGTATTTTACAATACGTTCTCGGAAATCCTACCAGTCACAGGGTTTTGGGAGAAGAAGTTCCCTCCTCAGATGTTACAGGTAGATCAAATAACACGACTTTTAGCAAAAAGCACAACATGAAGTTAAGGCATTATCTACTACTGGCTGATGAGCTGTAGTTCAAACACTTCCTTGTGCTCAAAATGCTTTGCTACAAGCTGTCGAATAGCGTCTCTGCTGAACACTGTCATGTTACTCGAATTATTCTGGTCTTTCTTCTATTTTAATTATATCTAAGTTGTGTGGTGGCGCCAGGCTAGCCGCTGCATGGGAAAACAATATGCAAGGACTAGACTAGCTTACATGTTATTGCCTTTGCTAGTATTTTGGAAATATCAGGGCTACTTCTCATTCACCTGAGGTTGCCCACTTTATTCTATGTATTCACTTTCACGGTGCACCGGATATGTTTCTTTGTTTCTTTCTGAAATTATATTTTTTATTTATAAATGTACATTGTACGTGGTTTTGTGCATATATAAATACTAGCTTTCTCTGCATTCAACCTCTGGCCGTTTGAAACTACTTTGGCGGTGATTCGGTTCAGTACAACAGCCTAGTAACATAACATGACATCACTACGAGGACTCATATGGGTAGAGCTGTTCATTTATTGTATTGGGAGTTTTCCATTCTTTTCTCAAGTACTTCCTCTGAGGTCCAAGAATGGGAACAGGGGATGTGAAGACAGGATGTACCTGAGAGTGGTACAGGCAGCTCTACAGTTACAGGGTGTATCAGCCACTTTTACTAGCTAGAAATGGGCACATGCTCCCAAAAAAAATAAATGGGGGATACTCCCAACAACAATAGGAACTAGGCACATAGGAGCTTGTTCCCTCGGTTTTCATCCACACAGCTCCATGTATATGTTTGGTCCGATTGCACACAGTGCCAGAGGAAGACACTACTATTATTACTGCCTATTCCAAGTGGTATAAATGTACCTTTTAATGTGCCTACATACCCAGGTGCAGAGAAGTGGTTATTATGAAAATATGACTGCCTTACAGTTAACACATTTTTGCTTATTAAAATACTCCCACCGAGAATGCCACTTACTTTTTACTCCCTAAAAATAATTGTACTCCCAACATTAAACATTTGAGAGTAAATTACTCCCACTGCTGAATCTTATCCGGAGCACTGGGTACATGCATATGCATGCTTCAGCTTATTTGTGAGTTGTGGAGAGGGTGGGGGCGGGGGTTGCAAGGCCATTTTAGAGAGGGGGTGAAACTGCACTTATTCTAATCAACTCCAAATATATCGAACGTTAAATAGCCTATCTCAGAGGTCACCATCATCATCTTTTATTTGGTTTCTACCTTAAAAAACATACACATCTTACGAAAAATGTCATAGATATTATATACACATCATACTTTAAACACAATAAAACAAAATAAAATTGTTTTTGTTCAGATTTTTGCCAAATTTTCTTAACTTTCAGTCTTATAGATTTGACTTTGGTTTCTAGAGGCTGTCAATTTTTGCAAGTTTTTACTCTTCTTAAATAATGTACATAAATGGAGTCTGGCGCTCTGGTTAATGTATTTCTGAAGCAGGCAACAGGAAGATGTAAGCTACCCTACACACTCTGAAATATGGGATAATAAATGTCCTGCTCATTTCTTCATGGGCATCACAGAATAGAATCAGATGAAGAGGAGTGTCAATCGAAATTCCTACACACACACAAAAAGATATGCCAGTGTTCCCCCAGAATGTGAACAATGACTTTGTAAGTAACTGAGATAATTGTGCCTTCATTATTAATCTCCTTATGTACGGCAGTCTAATGCATTCTAAGCAAGGTTCATACTCTAACATGTTTAATATGGCAAGTATGCTTCATTGGCTCGTATTCATCTGAGCGGCAGTCGGATTTCTCTCTCCATTTGAGATTTCATGACCTGCTTCCATCCAGTGTTGATTTTGTGACCTAACAATAAACTATTTTCAATAATGTGTCCACAGCCAAACTCGCCTAGACTTCTCTTCGCATGGGACGGCCAAGTGACCTGCTTCCCAATATCTCTGCTAAGCAATTCCTCAATCAATTTTTTATTTAGTTTTGCTGCAGAAAATAACCATGTCCAGAGCCTTCCCAGCTAGAAGTACAACTCATTTGTATTGCATGCCTTTCTGAATTTGAGATATAGGGACTCATTACGAGTTTGGCGGTAAGTGGTAAAATTGGAGGTAACTGAGTTACCTCCAATTTGACCATATGCCAAATTATGAGTTTTGGCTTTCAGTGGAAGATTTACCTCCAGCAAAAAGAATCATCAGAATTGGCCTCATTAGTAGTATGCCAGTGATACTGCAGTAAATCAGCGGAAAAAGAATTACCATTACCATTACCGCCACTTGATCAGGTGGAATTTCTGCCTTATTACAAGTCCTGGTAGCTGTGTACATCCCCATTTATGTTGATCAATTGGACTCAATTGGGCTTTTTTTTGCAGCATTACCACAGCAGAATTACTGTCGTGGTAATTCTGCCAACGCTGCTGATTTTTTGGCATTGAGTGGCAAGATATACCCCCTAAATCTTCCACTCAAAGCCAAAACTCATCAATTGACACAGTGGTAAAATCTGAGGTAGTCCTTAGGTACCTTCAATTTTACCACTTAACCACCATACTTGTAATGAGGCCCATATTATTTCTTTAGCTGTAAACTTCATAACCATTCAAAGATTTTCTGTAAATTTCAACTCTATTTTACCCATCTCCCTAATGGTTCTGTGCCCCAGAAACCGCTGGATTATCCAATAAGGACTCTTGTTTTTGTCTCGTAAACATCTTATAATAGGATTGGGTTTGAATGTTGTGATCTTTCTATGTAGCCTTGACAGAGCGCCATTAATGTGGAGAGCTTTAGCTTCCCTCTTCGTCTTATGCTTTGCCCAATCAGGGAACCGGAGCATCTGGCTTCTAACTAGTCATACACCTGTACCTGTGTCAAACATGTGTTTCAATTAAGTTGGCCATCCTCTCTTCATATGCTCCTAGCCAAATGACTGCAGATGTTGCCCTATTCCTCTTCAGATGTTTCATGTTCAGAAACCTGCTGTACCCGTTTGCCAGTTTCTGAAGGGTTAATGGGGTACAAGTGATAAGCACAGTATCATCAGCGTATAGTAAAACCTGTGTAGCCATTTTTCTATTTTGGGTCCGTCTGATGCGTCCTTAAAGAAGAGCTTTGTAAGGCTTTTAAGTATAAGATTAACAGAATGTGGGCTACTACATAGTCTTGCCTGACCCCTTGGGTCACTGGAAAATATCTGATCATCTCACCGTTTCGACCAATTTGGATGGCAAGTTCTGACTTAGATTGCAGCTTCATCATTATATTTTAAATGGATTCCTCTATGTAAAGCCCCATAAATATTCCATCACACTCCAAATTTCTCTTTGGTGTTTATGTGTAATCTCAACTATAGGCTCACAATAGTTACACAACAGTGCCCCACTGAACATTCTATAGAAGGTAGGAGCAAGATTATAAAAAGATAGCATCTGTGTCTAGCAGACAAAAATAGCACTTTAAATAGCAGACAAAATACTTAGGGCTGCAGGGATCATAATGCTAAAGTAAAATATTGCATAAAAAATACAAAGAAATGTGAACAAAAAACCTAGCTAGACTGCGAGGCAACCATAACTAAAAGGGGTCTAAACACTTTTTTGAACTCGAGAGGAACAGTCAAGGGAGACTCAGATTGATTTGTGAGCGGGGTAGTATATAACAATCATACCGGAAGTGAAGGGCCAAAATAAATTTAGCTAACATGATGGGGTAATTCTTGGAATAAATGTGCGCCGAAATCAGTGGCGCAAGCAGGCGCAAGCGTGAAAAAGCCAGCGCACGCGTGAGATTCATGGAAGGCCCTTTGCGTGTAATTTCTGGGATGTTCGCCAAATCCACGCATGGCGCACACCGGCGCACGCGTCATTTCCACATCCCGAACACTGTGTGCGACGCGCACAGTGAAAGCGCACAACATCAGCGCACACATCAAAAAGGTGGCGGAGCAAGGGGCGGAACATGCGGAATCGGGAACAACACGTGAAAATAAGGGCATAACTGGGGATGTACCGCTGGGAAGTACACGGACGCCCACACGCACGCGAACTACACGTATTCATTGAATCGAATAGGGAAAACCCACGCACGTCAAAACACACGCACACGCACAATTATGTCCGCCACACGAAAGCAGACGGAAGTGCCTTCGTGCAGCATAAAAGTGCACGCAAACAACAAACATATACAGCTACGATGAATGTCTCATTCCTCCTAGCAGTGATCGTGGGACACCGCAGGAGGAGGAGAATAGCCAGGCCCCGCATTTTTTTGTCCAGGACCAGCCTTTTTGGGATGCCTGATGACCAGGTCTATGGTAGGTATAGGTTTCCACCTCATATCATCCTTGAGCTGGTCAGGGAGTGGGAGGATGAACTCACATAGCCCACCCTGTGCTCCCAAGCATTGAGCCCCTTGGAGAAGGGGCTCAATGTACTGCATTTTTTGGCCACTGGGTCATTTCAGCGGACAACTGCCCTAGTGGGGGTTGTCTCACAGGCCACGCAGTCACGCTGCCTACACCAGGTGTTGGCAGTAATCACTGCGCGCCCCTCAGTCCGCAGGTACATATACATGCTGTGATGCTGGAAATGCATCGGAGGGACAGGGCCTCCGTATCCTTGTCCTTTACTGCTTTTCATCGTGTGTTCTGTCGTGTTTTCCACGCAGGAGTTCATGTGGGATTCCTGGCGGTGCAGCTCTCTTTCTTTTGGTTTGGTGAACGGACACGTGGGATACCCTTATGGCACCCATGGGTGGGGGTACAACCCTGTGCCCCTAGTGTATGTTTTTGGGCACCTGTGGGTGGCCCACAGAGCAGGGTATGGGCTGTTGGCAGCTCCTTGCTGACTTTGACAGGTGCACGCAGTATCCTCCATTTTGGGATACCCCGGCACTGCCATTGGGATCAGTTGATTCCTGATGGAAAACAAGGTGGCCCGGTGGCCTCTTGCTTTCTATTACCTATTACCTTGTTTTCCCAAAGTCCTGGGAAGCCCTGACTCTGTGCCTTCCCCCTGACTGGCTGTTGGATGGAAGTGCCATATATGGTGTTGTTGTGAAGGCCCAGTCAGACTAGCTGGAGCCTTCCCGGTGATGTATGTTGTGGGTACCTCCTGTGGGTGGGACCTGGGTGAATAGAGTGTGTGACGAATATGCATTCTGTGTTGTGGGTGTCTAGTATCTGGTGGTTGACACAATGACTGAGACAACCCTGCCCGAAACCGGTATGAATGTAGCTGGGAGTGTTGAATGGCTCGGTACTTGTCCCAATACACATAACTTGTTGTGAGTGTCTGGAGAGGAGTGAATGGCCTGAATATCTCGTGTGCCTGATTGGCTGCCTGCCTGCATGAATGTCCATAGTCGTGATTGGATGCTTGAGTGTGACCCAGCGGAATTAATGGGAGATCAACAGTATATCTGGGGACCTCTCACTGCTAGGAATCGTGTTCAGAAGCTGAAGTCCACTACGACGAGTAACTGGATTAACTGACGCTTGACCTTGAAGCCCTGGTGGACGAGAAGAATTGCTGCTGCTCTCCTTCACAATCTGAAAGCTGCTGTGCCTCCAAGGACTGACCCAGAGAGGACCTGGTAAGGCGCCCTCTTCCCGAGCTACGAGGGACCATCGTGCACAGCTGATCTTTGCCAACGCTCCCTGGTAGACAGACTTTCGTCAGGCTGCCGACCCGATACGAGGACTGCTGCGGAACGCCAAGGAGAAGCACCCGGACTGTTGTCCGCCACTGTCGACGACCACCGTCGCCGACCGGAGCCGTCGTGCTCCCATTTGCCTAAGAACTTTCACTTGATCATCGGACGCTCTCGTCTGCATCGCCACCCGCTTGTCTCCCGCTGGAGAAGGCCCGATCGTCGACACGCCGAGGAGCATCCACCGGTTGGTTTCCCGCCACCTACAGACCGCAGAGACGCCGACGACATGACGCCCGTGCTGGGCCACAGTTCTTCATCATCTCTTTGCGGTCCAGAACTATTGTCACCGAGGTGCCCGCACGCCTCTTCCTTGCAGGACCCCAACGCTCTGTCATCGACGAGCACTGCTAGGAACGAAGCTGCCACTTCCCTGCCGTAGTTCACCCTGTTCACCGTCGGACGTTCGACGACGCGTGACTTCCGCCTTAAAGGGAGGGCACTCAAGAAGGGCCGTCGATTCCCCGACACCGAACGCCAAGTTCCCCGACACCTCTCGACGATCCGTGGCTCGCGCCTGAAAGGGAGGCACTCAAGAAGGATCGATCGGTGCATCGTTGGGGGGGTGAAACCTTAATAGGAAGAAGTAAGTCTATCGAACATTATATGGACTGGGCTTGTGCTATATATCTTTATTTACAGGCTGCCCAGGTGGGGGGATCTCCACACAGAACTGTGCCTATTGGTAGGGGTCAGTAATCTGCCTATTGTTCTAACCATCTTACGTTCCTTCCTATCTCTATTGCTGGTTTACTCGTTATTGATCTGTGTGACATTTTAACCATACAGTTGATGCACTTTGAGATTTGATGACATTAGTGGTACCACTCTAGACGTGTATATATTTATCATTATTGACTTCCAAGGACAAAGTGCGTTATTGTGATTGTGTACATACCTTTGAATATTAATTATATAAAGACTGTGTTTTCAGTAATAGTGTGTGGACATTCCTTTGTGGGGGTTCGGGGACTACACTGTACTTAAGAACCAGCCTGCATCACCTCCTGAGAGCTAGGCCTTGATTGCTCGACCACGTACCAATAATAGAGAATCTTGGCTGGGGTCCTCTGTGCCTCTCCTCTACCATATAGAGAGCGGAAGTACAGACACCCCCTACCGGTCTTTACACTGGTGGCAGCGGTGGGATGCTTATGGTTTTAAGAATCAGTGTATAACCGTGCCACTTACAAAATATCTGCACTTTATTCGATTAAGGTTTGGGTGTGTACAAAATAACTGCATTACAAGCAATGGAGTCTATTGCAAATGGTAAATTGACTCGGATGAGCTTAGAGGCTCTCCAGAGTGCTTGTGAAGCCAGGGAGTTAGACTTTGTGGATAAGTCTAGGGCTGAGCTGGTAGCTGCCCTGGTGGACTACCAGACCGATGGTGAAACTCTTGATGAGTGGGGGAATGCAACCAATGAGGACTCTGCCCCTGGGGTTTCTACTGAATCTGTTTCTGGGAATGCCGCCATTCCTGCTGCCTCTGTTCCGAACCCCAGCAATACCTTGGAACTTGAGTTATTAAGGATGAAATTGGCCTTTGAATATCGCAAGTTGGAAATAGCTGCTGAGCTTAAGAAAGAGGAGCTGGCGCAACAAGTGGAACTCAAGAATAGGGATCTTGAACTCAAAGACAAGGACACTGAATGTTAGAGAATCTAGCTAGAGAAAGCTTGAGTGGAGACTTCAGCGAAACCCAGTGAGAGTGTCAGGTCCCCAGCAACTAAATATATGAAGGATTTGGTTGGTGTGTTTTCGGAGGGTTCTGATATCCTCCAATGGATTGAAGCGTTTGAAATGGCTTGTGCAATTCATGATGTTGACAAAAGAGATTGGGCTAAGTGTTTGCTAAGCAGAGTGCCTCAAACTGGATATGACTGTATTCTGAAGCTGAGTGTGGAAGAATGGGGTCAGTATGAGTGTATGAAATCTGCTTTGATTGCCAAGTTTGGTAAGACACCTACACAATACCTTAAAAGGTTCAGGGATTTTAAGAAAAGAGAGAATGTGTCTTGGGTCGACTGGGTGAGTGCTGCGCACATGAATATGATGGGGTGGATTGACGGTTACAAGGTAAAAACTTTTGTTGAATTGTCCCACCTGTGGTTTTTTGAGCATTTTTCTGAAGCCTGTTCACCGGAGCTGCGTCAGTATGTTGCTGACCTGAACATTTTGGATCCCTTTAAGCTGGCTAGGTTGGCTGACAAGTGGGTCTCCCACCGGGTGTCCCCTAAGGACTCCAGTGGGAAGGATAAGGACAAAGAAAAGGGGGCCGCTCAGAAAGCTGAGGAGTTCCAAAAGCAGTCAGTCGAATAAACCTAAACCCTCCTCTCCTAAGACCCAAAAATCTAGTGGGGATAAGTCATCTGTGGATGGGAATAAGAGTAGTGGTCCACCTGCTGCAAAGCAGGCTCCCGGTGGTTCCAGTACCGTACCCCGCACTCCCGGCACTTGTTGGGACTGTGGGGCTCTGGATCACAAAAGGGGTGACTCCAAGTGTAAAGGTAAGGCACTCGGAGTACAGGCTGTCAGCCTGACCTACCCTTACCCCATGTCTGAGGTGGAGGCCACGGCCCTCCCCTCCTCTACCGGGATCACTTTTGGTGCTCCCGTAGAGATTTCCTTAGTGTCCCTTGGGGCCTGGGACCAGTACGCGGAAGTACTGGCGACTATCCCACAGAACACCCGTAGATTTTTGAGAAGTGTCCTCCTGAATGGCCAGCCTTCTAATGGTTTGAGAGACTCAGGGGCAAGCATGACAGTGGTGGACAGGACCCTGCTCAAGCCAGAGGACTATGTAGATGCTCCTCTGAAAACCACCAGGTTAGCTGGTGGGCCTCCCAAATTATCGCCTGTAGCCCGAGTCACACTCGTAATTGGAGACAAGACAGCAAAGCTTCCTGTCCTGGTTCAGGACAACGTCCCCGCTAACATTCTGTTAGGTAATGATCTAGTCGAGTTGGGATTGATCGCGGATGGTCTTCCCATGACTGCTGCTGCGGTCACTAGGTCACAGGTGACACCGGATCTGGCTGTGAGTCAGGTACCCGAGCCGAAGGCACGGCCTAAGGAACGACAAAGGAAGAGCAAGAAGGCCACCTCTGTTGAGGGAGCCCCTTCTCTTCCTGCTGTTCCTACAGCACCAATTGGGATCCATGCTCCGGACGGGCTGGGTCCAGTGGTAAACCCCGTCTCAACTCCTGTGGGAGAAGAGCCAGAAGACTCCCCTGTGGGAGCGGTTCTCAACCAGGAGGATCATCCCGATCTTTAATGCTTGTTAGCTGAAGGGGGACCCTCCCGGGCAGACTTCTGTAAAGGACAGAGAGAGTGTCCCTCTCTCGAGGGTCTGAGGAAACAGGCCCTGTCCCAGGCACAAGGCGAAGTGCCTAGGACTTTCCGGATTTATTGGGAGGGTGAGCTCCTTGTTAGTGAGCCCACTAAGCCTGAACTTGGTGCCCTCAAGAGTTTGGTGGTACCCCAGGTTTACAGGCCCTCCCTACTGCAGTTGGTGCATGAGGTGCCCTCGGCTGGTCATCTTGGTACCAAGAAGACTAAGCAGAGGCTCTCTGCCCATTTCTATTGACCTCGGATGGGAGTAGAAGTGGAGTCCCACTGCAGAACCTGCCCAACTTGTCAGTTGTCTGGCAAGACTGGAGGCAGTGTCATTGCCCCACTGCAGCTATTGCCAGTGGTTGGCACACCATTTGAGAGGGTGGGCATCGACATCGTCGGTCCCCTTGACCCTCCCACGTCAGGTGGACATCGGTTCATCCTGGTTTTGGTAGATCATGCCACCAGGTACCCCTTCGGACTGTTACTGCCAAGGTGGTTGCCTGGGCGCTCCTGGGCATTTTCACCCGAGTTGGATTCCCCAAGGAGGTTGTCTCTGACCGAGGATCCAACTTCATGTCTAGTTACATGAAAACCATGTGGAAAGAGTGTGGGGTAACCTACAAGTTCTCCACTTCTTACCACCCTCAGACCAATGGTCTGGTTGAGAGGTTTAATAAAACTCTCAAGGGCATGCTAGGTGCTTTGGCAAAGCCCCTAAAGAGGAAATGGGATCTCTTCCTGCCATGCCTGCTGTTTGCTTACAGAGAGGTACCTCAAGAGGGTGTTGGTTTCAGCCCCTTTGAGTTGCTCTTTGGACATCCCGTGAGAGGCCCCTCGCCTTGATCAGAGAAGGCTTGGAAGCCGCCCCTCCCGGTCCCGCCAAGCAAGTGGGGGACTATGTGTTAGGCCTCAGAGGGAGGATGACACAGATGATGGGACAAGCAACGGCGAATCTCAAGGCCAGCCAGGAATTGAACAAATACTGGCATGACCTTAAAGCATCGCAAGTGGAGTGGACTCCGTGACAGGAGGTCCTCGTGATGGAGCCTACCAAGCCTCGGGCATTGGAAGATAAATGGACTGGACCCTTCCGGATAGTCCCCAAGATGGGTGAGGTCAATTATCTGGTTGACATGGGAATCCCAGGGGTAGCCCCTCAGGTATTCCATGTTAATAGGCTCATGCCGTTCCACAGGCGAGCAGAAGTCTCATGTCTCTTGCTGGCTTCAGAGCAAGAAGAGGATGAGAGTGAGCCTCTTCCTGATTTGCTGCATAGCAACCCTCAGGATGGCTCAGTGGAGGGGGTGCAGCTCTCTCCAGATTCCAGCAGTATGCCTCTCTGTTTTCGCTGACGCCAGGCCTTACACCGTGGTTTAAGCACGAGATTGACACTGGTGACAGCGTGCCTGTCAAGAGCAGGAGCTACCGAATGTCAGATACCGTTAAGAACCACATCGAGGCTGAGGTCGCCAAGATGTTGGATCTGGGTGTTATTGAACCCTCAACCAGTCCCTGGTCCAGTCCAGTGGTCCTTGTCCCCAAGGCAGGTTTCCAGGCCGGTACCAAGCAGTGGAGGTTCTGTGTGGACTACCGAGGAGTCAATGCCGTCACCAAAACTGACGCGCACCCACTGCCCCGGGCTGATGAGCTTGTGGACACCATAGGTGCTGCCAAATTTGTGAGCACCTTTGACCTCACCTCAGGCTATTGGCAAATAGCTCTGACGGACCATGCCAAGGAAAAGACGGCGTTCTCCACCCCAGAGGGACTCTACCAGCTTAGGGTCATGCCTTTTGGGTTAAAGAATGCCCCTGCCACATTCCAGAGATTGGTCAATCATGCTCTCAGTGGGCTGGAAGCCTTTTGTGTGGCTTATTTAGACGACATTGCCGTCTACAGTGCCACTTGGGAAGAGCACTTAACACATCTGGGTAGAGTGTTGCAGGCCTTAAAAAGGGCTAACCTCACTATCAAGGCCACCAAGTGCCAGATAGCTCAGGGGAAAGTCACGTATCTTGGTCATGAGGTAGGAGGGGGTCAAATCCAACCTCTCCCCAGTAAGGTACAGGATGTACAGGACTGGGAGACTCCCACTACTCAAACCCAGGTGATAGCCTTTTTGGGTCTCACTGGGTACTATCGCAATTTCATGGCGGACTATGGAACCATAGTTGCACCACTGACAGCTCTGACTTCACCCAAGCAGCCTAGGAAGGTCAATTGGACTGAAGACTGTCAGAGGGCCTTTAAAGGCTTGAAAGAAAGTCTGTGTCGGGCACCCTTGTTGTGTGCGCCTGACTACTGCCGACCCTTTATCGTCCAGATGGATGCCTGCGACACCGGAATTGGAGCTGTCTTGTCCCAGTTAGATGACAAAGGGAGAGAACATTCTATCATATTCATCAGTAGACAACTCAAGGGTAGAGAATTTAGGTGGGCTACTGTTGAAAAGGAGTGTTTTAGTATAGTTTGGAGCCTTAGGCGTTTTAGGCCCTACCTTACGGGGTCTACCTTCAAGGTCCAAAGAGATCATAAGCCCCTAAAGTGGCTTATGCAGATGAAGGGTGAGAACCCGAAACTGCTCAGGTAGTCCATTAGCCTGCAAGGGCTAGACTTCACCATAGAGCACACACCAGGGAAGAGTCACGATAATGCAGATGGCCTTTCCAGAAGGTATGTTGACCGTCTGCATGAGGTTGTCTATCCCGTGGGAGATTAGGCACCCTCCACCTCGGTCTGGGGGGGGCGACTGTGATGCTGGAAATGCATCGGAGGGACAGGGCCTCCGTATCCTTGTCCTTTACTGCTTTTCATCGTGTGTTCTGTCGTGTTTTCCGCGCAGGAGTTCATGTGGGACTCCTGGCGATGCAGCTCTCTTTCTTTTGGTTTGGTGAACGGACCCGTAGGATACCCTTATGGCATACATGGGTGCGGGTACAACCCTGTGCCCCTAGTGTATGTTTTTGGGCACCGGTGGGTGGCCCACAGAGCAGGGTATGGGCTGGTGGCAGCTCCATGCTGACTTTGACAGGTGCGCAGAGTATCCTCCATTTTGGGATACCCCGGCCCTGCCATTGGGATCAGTTGATTCCTGATGGAAAAAAAGATGGCCCCGGTGGCCTCTTGCTTTTTATTACCCATTACCTTGTTTTCCCAAAGTCCTGGGAAGCCCTGACTCTGTTCCATCCCCCTGACTGGTTGTTGGATGGACGTGCCATATATGGTGTTGTTGTGAATGCCCAGTCAGACTAGCTGGAGCCTTCCCGGTGATGTATGTTGTGGGTACCTCCTGTGGATGGGACCTGGGTGAATAGAGTGTGTGACGAATATGCATTCTGTGTTGTGGGTGTCTAGTATCTGGTGGTTGACACAATGACTGAGACAACCCTGCCCGAAACCGGGATGAATGCAGCTGGGAGTGTTGAATGGCTTGGTACTTGTCCCAATACACATAACTTGTTGTGAGTGTCTGGAGAGGAGTGAATGGCCTGAATACCTCGTGTGCCTGATTGGCTGCCTGCCTGCATGAATGCCCGTAGTCGTGATTGGATGCTTCAGTGTGACCCAGCGGAATTAATGGGAGATCAACAGTATATCTGGGAACCTCTCACTGCTAGGAATCGTGTTCGTAAGCTGAAGTCCACTACGACGAGTAACTGGATTAACTGACGCTTGACCTTGAAGCCCTGCTGGACGAGAAGAATTGCTGCTGCTCTCCTTCACAATGTGAAAGCTGCTGTGCCTCCAAGGACTGACCCAGAGAGGACCGTAAGGCGCCCTCTTCCCGAGCTACGAGGGACCATCGTGCACAGCTGATCTTTGCCAACGCTCCCTTGTAGACAGACCTTCGACAGGCTGCCGACCTGATACGGGGACTGCTGCGGAACTCCAAGGAGAAGCACCCGGACTGTTGTCCGCCACTGTCGACGACCGCCATCGCCGACCGGAGCCGTGGTGCTCCCGTTTGCCTAAGAACTTTCACTTGATCATCGGACGCTCTCCTCTGCATCGCCACCCGCTTGTCTCCCGCTGGAGAAGGCCCGATCGTCGATGCACCGAGGAGCATCCACCGGTGGGTTTCCCGCCACCTACAGACCGCAGAGACACCGACGACTCGACGCCCTTGCTGAGCCACAGTTCTTCATCATCTCTTTGCGGTCCAGAACTATTGTCACCGAGGTGCCCCGCACACCTCTTCCTTGCAGGACGCCAACGGTCTGTCATCGACGAGCACCGCTAGGAACGAAGCTGCCACTTCCCTGCCGTAGTTCACCCTGTTCACCGTCGGACGTTCGACGACCCGTGACTCCAGCCTTAAAGGGAGGGCACTCAAGAAGGGCCGTCGATTCCCCGACACCGAACGCCAAGTTCCCCGACACCTCTCGACGATCCGTGGCTCCCGCCTGAAAGGGAGGCACTCAAGAAGGATCGGTCGGTGCATCGTCGGAGAACTCTACTCCACCAGATACATTGGGGGGGTAAAACCTTAATAGGAAGAAGTAAGACTATCGAACCTTATATGGACTGGGCTTGTGCTATATATCTTTATTTACAGGTTGCCCAGGTGGGGGGATCTCCACACAGAACTGTGCCTATTGGTAGGGGTCAGTAATCTGCCTATTGTTCTAACCATCTTACGTTCCTTCCTATCTCTATTGCTGGTTTACTCGTTATTGATCTGTGTGACATTTTAACCGTACAGTTGATGCACTTTAATGAGATTTGATAACATTAGTGGTACCACTCTAGATGTGTATACATTTATCATTATTGACTTCCAAGTACAAAGTGCGTTATTGTGATCGTGTACATACCTTTGAATACTAATTATATAAAGACTGTGTTTTCAGTAATACAGTGTGTGGACATTCCTTTGTGGGGGTTCGGGGACTACACTGTACTTAAGAACCAGCCCGCATCACCTCCTGAGAAGCTAGGCCTTGATTGCTCGACCACATACCAAATATTAGAGAATCTTGGCTGGGGTCCTCTGTGCCTCTCCTCTACCATATAGAGAGCGGATGTACAGACACCCCCTACCGGTCTTTACACATGCCCAGAACGCCCGCAGAAAGGCAGACCATGATCCTGGACTTCTACAGGGTGGCACACTTCCCAAAGTGCTCAGTGCCATAGATTGCACCCATGTGGCCCTACGTCCACCTAGGGCCACTGAGCACAACTATCGAAACCGCAACCTCTGGCATTCCATCAATGTGCAGGTGGTATGCGATGCCAAGGGAATCATCATCTCTGTATATGCAAACTTTCCTCGGTCCACCCATGATAGTTTCATATTCAGAATGTCCGCCCTGAGCCGGGCCCTGGAAGCTGGGAAGCATGGCGACACATGGCTCCTAGGTGAGTACAAATGCCTGTGCACATGCATACATGTCACACACAGATAAATACACAAGCCCCACTAATGACAACTATTATCACCTTACCAGGGGACAGTGCCTACCCTCTGAGCACCTACATGATGACGCCCATGCGGAACCCCACCACACCACCCCAGGTAAGAAACAACACAGCCCGTATTGCAACCAGGGCCATAGTGGAGTGCACATTAAGAGTGCTCAAGTCACACTTCCGCTCCCTTGACCGCTCTGGTGGACAGCTACTATATGCACCCTCAGTAGTGTGCAGGATCATTGTGGTAGCATGTGTCCTGCACAACTTTGCAACACAGCATGGCGTACCGGTGGACATGGTGGTGCCCCCACATCCCCAACCACACACATGGGAGGGGAAAGGGCATGTGGCGAGGCAGCCCGTACCCAGCTTGTGGCCACATTCTTCACCTAAACTCCAACCCCTGCGGAGTGCACACAGGCCTGGCACATACCATGTCACAATCGATGATGAGAAAGGGACAGTTAACTGTCAATACCTTACCACCCTGAGAATGTGTCCACAGAAGTGCCACATTGTGTGCATCCCTAGCTACTGAAAAACAACCAATCCCATGTGACCAAAGGGAACACATTCAAGGCATCCCCCCCCCCTTGCTAAACAGGGCATGAAAGGACTGGCATGCCACCCAAACCCTCCCAAAACTCCTCAACTCTGACTGCCACACCATACCATGGCATGCAACGTCAAAACATCCAACCATATGCACAACACATGACACAATAGTCATGAAGTGCCATGTGAGAAATGTAAATAGGCACCAGACAATTATACCTCACATGGAATCGGAAGAAAGGAGTGACCAAAACCTTGCACCCTGAAAACGGTGCCACAAATGCAAGCCACCAGTAGTTCAAGCAACAAAAGTCTGAATGCCTTTTGCCATGCACAATGGACAATAGCAAATGGCCATATCAAACACCGCACACTACACAGCACAGTGAGTGTGCATTGCATTGGTGAAAGCGCCTCTGCATCATTTAAAAAAATGGCAAACAACAAAATATTACCCTGTCATGCATGTACACGATTAATGGCTCGGAAGTGAACATGGATTGTCGTGACACAGCATGCATGAGAAGGCAATCTGGGTGCAATGTAGTTGGGGGTGTTGCCTAAGTGTATTTGTCCATATGGACATGCCTAGAATACATGCATGTGAAATGAAGTGAATGCCAGTGTCCCGTACACAGCACATATGAACATAGCACCATGGACCCCCTGTGTCTCAAACCACACCCATCCTCTGACACCTCAAAAGAAATCACTACATTGAATCAGCCATTGACCAGCAGAACATATCATGTACAGAGTACACCACATCGGCAATGGCAGACAGTGACCCACCACTGATTCATAGAAATCGATTAAATGAAGGAGTGAATAAGTGAGAAGAACAATACATTCCTACATGCCTTCAAACAGTCCACAGTGTGAGAATGAACTGGAAAAGCAAAGTACATATTATAATTGCCTGGACCAATAAGGGAGAGCCTAGGGAGGGAATGTAGGAGGACATAACTAGCACAACATTCCTATGCCTGACAGGAATAGTCGCAGTGCAGGAGTCACATAAGGAGGGGACTGACAGAAGAGGAGGGAAGAGGTGAGGAGAGTAACAAAACAAGTGACAAACTGTGGTAGGTCTACAAAGAATCAACATAGTGCTGGGGAGGCGGAGAAGAAAGACAGAAGGGAAAGGGGGAAGAGATGACCTGTAATCAGTGGTGGAGGGACTAATGATCACATTAACTGGCAAAATAATACTTAAAATGGTGAAGGTGGGGTGTGGAAGGACGGAGGCAGAAGGGCAAATGTCTGCAAAGAACAAGCACCTACTTATCACCATGGTCAATGGAAATTGGGCTAGTGGTTGAACATGACAGCCAGATTACAAGGAGGAGGCCAAAGGGTGGTGGAGAGGGAGAGGGAGGAGAGAAGGGAGGAGGGGGCCAAGCTCAAAATGACCAATGGGGAAGATGGTGAAAGAAAGCACACACAGGGGGCAGAGGGAAACCTGACGGTGCAGGATATTAGGGGAGGTGATGATGAAGGGGGGAGACCGAGGGGCACTGACAGGGGCAGGGGAGACAGGGGGGTATTCAAATGACTGAGAAGGCATGTGGACAGGTCCAGACAGGGCCACCTTAGTGGGCTTTTGATAGTGGTGGCAAGCTCAAGCATCCTGGTTGGCCGAATTGTCACAAGGGCCAAGTGCAAACAGTGAGAGGGGGGGGCAGGTCCAGGACACAAACTGAAAATTTAAATGACAAACATGTAGTCATAACTCAGATGTCACATCCAAACACCAGCCAGGGCTGGGAAATGTCCAAAGTGGTGCTAGCAAGGAATGGGTGTTTGTTGAAATGCGTGGTGACAGGGGTAACTCAGCGTGCAGCCTTCATGTGGCATATCAAAATCACTGTTGGAAAACTGTCACAATTCAACATTCTCAGCACATGGACCCCTCCCACCATCAGTGTGTTGTATGCAGCCAAAGGGTGCATGGTGCCAGCTACAGCAGGAAGTGCATCAACATAGACATTCAATACATAACAAACATATCAAGCAACATGATGAAATGCACAGTCAGCTTAATACTCACCAAAGTAAAGTGCAGACATGAATTGGAGAACCCATCTGGAATACGCACTAGGGGTGTACACACAAGTAGAACTGCAGGCTGGCCACAGATATGACGGAAGTCCAATGCCCATGTGTAATATGCTGTTACACCGAGCCATCCTTGCGAGCCCATGGAAAAGGGAAGCAGGAGTAGAATATGTTTCAGGACCCCAATCAAAATACATACACAAGACAAGCCTGAATGGGCCCAGCAGGAACATACAGTGGATCCCTTCCGATGCCACAAAGCACCACACTGTCACATGTATGCACAATAGAAAAAATTAAATTGAAAACAAATAATTCTAAAGAAAATACACATTAAATCAAATAATCAATTGAAATAAAAAAATGAAAAGAGTAATGAAAGAAACAAAAGCAAAATCAATAAAATAGAAGAAAACCAGAAAAGAAACATAACAAATAAAAAGCGAAGTGAAATCATTAAAAAAGAACAGCAAAATAACAGAAAAATTAAATAAAATGAAAAATGAAAATGAAAAGATAACATACTTACCAAAAACCATACAATTCTGATGAAAAATCAAAAATATTATCAGAATAAAAACTGCTGGAAAAAAACATTGCAGGAAAAAATTAATAATCAAAAATGGCCATATATGACTCGGGGTGGGAGGGCACCCAGCAGGGGGGAGGTACAGGGTGCACCTCAACACCCACCTGTGTAGATGTTGAGGTAAAAAAAATAACTCGCTGGGCTCAGCGCCTGCACGGCCCGACCTATGTGGGAGATAGGTTGTCATCTGGATCCTCTGGATCTGAATCAGAAGATGGAGGTGGTGCAGTTGACTCACCATGCCTAGCCATACCCTGCCCCTCAATGGCAGCAAGTATGCGGGTCTGGTAAGCGAGGTCCTGGCGGGCAATGAGACTGAGGTCAGCACACATTACCTCACGTGTTACACCAGCTTCCTCCTGCAGGGACTGACGTGTGAGATGGATTTCTGCTTACATGGCCTCAAATGTCAAACGGAGTAACTCCCGGCTTGCACAGAGTTCAGCGGAGATGGTTCTTTCAAGCTGTTCAAACCTGTCTTCTGTCCACCTACTCTGATCCATCATGAGGTCAGCTAGAGTAGATCGGAGGGCTTGTTGTTCTACCCTCAGGGCCTCACGGTGTGCCTCTGCTTGAGCATTAAGTGTTTCATGCAGCGCCACAATTTCAGCCCAGCGCGTCCTGTCATACGCCGTCATGCACAGCCTGAGTGAGCGGCACGTGGACTGCGTAGCCCGCTGATGGAGCACCATTTGCCTAACAGAGGGGAGGATGGAATGGGCCACACTTTCCATACCTTGAGCAATCATCTCAACTACTCCCCCCTGTTGCTGTGCTATGGCAATCATGGAACGCTCCCACTCAGTTGACCCCGGTGGCACACAGCCATAGCGTCGCCGGACACCACACCTGCTGGGCCCGAGGAGCCGTGGTCCTTGCTGGGTTGGTGCCACCCTGGGCTGCAGGACTGCATCCCTCCATCAACCT
The DNA here is from genome assembly GCF_040938575.1 of Ambystoma mexicanum. Taxonomy (NCBI): domain Eukaryota; kingdom Metazoa; phylum Chordata; class Amphibia; order Caudata; family Ambystomatidae; genus Ambystoma; species Ambystoma mexicanum. Next base: position 841,553,541 of record NC_090927.1, read on the forward strand.
GATGCCCCAGGAACATGGCCAACCGGTGTCGAGTGTGACTGTGCACCCGTAACCACAATAGGTGGACATTCCAACCCTGCCTGGCCCCCTACTGCAGGTTTTGCCGACAGAAGACCATCCGACACAGGATCACCTACCAGCGATGACACGTCATGATGCAGGTCTGGCTCAACACCGTGGTCAGAGGATACATCAGAGCCTGACTCAGAGTCAGCTCTGGAGACAATGGCCTGGAGCACCGGTGGGTTCTCATGGGCTGCTACCCCACAACCACGACTGGTGCCTTTTTGGTCATGGGAACTGACCACCGTGTCTGTGATGACATCTTCATCCTCTGCCGCCAGTGCGTCATCACCTGCAACATGAAAAAGAGAAACAAGAACACGCACGTCAGTAGCACATACCACACACATACAGTTCACAACATTGACAGACAAATGATGAAACAGCCATGCCAGAGGCAAATGAAACCCCAACATGCATCCAGTAGCATTGCAATGCACGGCCATCCCAAAAGCAGTAAAGGATGTGTGCAAAATGTGAATGCAACACATGTATTGCATGTTGCACATCACCTGTATCACACACAATCTCTAGAGGGCATACATCCAATGCCAAAATGAGATATGGTAACAAATAGTCAGCACCTAGCATAAGCATGTGTTACCACACAGATAGACACTGCTAGAAATGTAACCGAACACACCACCATGATACATGTAACATGCATGTTCATGTGCAGCACTCAACTACAATCAACTATGCACAGTACATGTGTCATAGGAGGCACCAACACTAGTGCATTTCCGTACTGTGATCGGAGGATCATGTATACATACATGTCAGGTCAACATCACACAGCACCATCATGATTGCACGTTGAAGGGCTAAACTTGGCACAGGAGTGGGTGTGTGTGTTGCAGTGCATGTGTAGCCCCTCAACTTACAACATCAAGATGTACGTAGTGATGACAATATTCAAACATTATGGCAGTGTAACGGCAATTGCAGCCATCATGTGCAAATGGCATGCACCAGGTAGCATGGTTTCCGTGAAACACCCACCCTATGGCCAATAGCAGGGAGGTACTGCATGGCAATGACATGTTCCATGCAGAACTGTGCATTCCCAGACAGTGTAGGTGTGCGTTTATTGCATTTCGTCAGTCAAATGTCTCTACAGCCAATGAGAAGTGGACATGATGGAGGAGAGTTGAGGAACCATCCGTAGTACATCCATCCATGCATGTAGAAGACAACACCAGTTGAAAAGTGCTCATGGGCCTGTAACTGGGGGAGCCATGGCCATGGTACAGATGTGCACAGCTCAAAGATGTGTGTGATGACACAAAGACCTACACTAAGCATGACATGGCTGTCCAAATGAGATGACACTTGGATCATCCTGGACAAATACAACAATGAGCAGGTGGTGAAGGACACCTAGGGGCATACATGGAATGCACATGTAACATGATCCTGCACATATGTGCATGGGGAGCCACTGCCATCAGAACACTCAGAGTGAGCCACACTGCACCAAGGACACAAGATGCGTATGACATGATGTGACATCTCATCAAGATTGCACTCGTACACAAGTGGCTCAGAGCGCAAACAAGCAAAGGGAAGGGAACAAGGGAGAAAAGGAATTCAAAACAACTATCATACTGGGCACAGTGACATACAGAACACGCTAGTGCATGGAGAAGGGATAAAGGGTTGAAGACCCAGGAAGGGGGAGAAGGGGAACGTGCCAAACAGAGGAGACCAAAGAAGGAAAATGAAGTGCAATGATAGAATGTCCATTCAAAAAGAGGTAGTGAAGCCAGCAAGTGGCAAGTGCAAGAGGATTTGGACAGGGCAAATCTGACGAGTGCAGACAAAGAGTGCTGGACTGTATGGGGACAAGCACTGGACCCATTGATATCGGAGGCCTGTAGGCAGTGCAGCAGGGAGGCAGGGTGAGCAGGTACCTGATCCAATGGACAGAGTGTGTGCAGGGGCACAGTGCCAACAGAGGAAATTGTTCAGCTGGGTAGAAGAGGGGCTAATGCAGGCGCAAGAAGGAAGGTGTTGTGATACTTCCAGTGGCAGATATATCTCTCCTCAAGATTCAACATGGCCAGTTGGCTGTTCAAAAGTGAGCTCCCAGCTGTACACACAGATCTGCTCCTACCTTATTTATTAAATTAACGACTGACCTTGAGGGAGTGTGGGGTAGAGGAGCAAAGAACTCAAGGGAGGAGGAATTGGTAGAGGGATTGTCGAAGGTATTTTCTACCCAGTCCCAAAAAAAACGTGTGCACAATGTAGAGAGTCTGAAGTCACATCCTTGCATCCACTGGCAGCCAATGAAGGGGTCACATAGCTGGAAGATGGGATCCCAGGGCTTGAGCCAAAGGACAAGTCTTGCAGTCCTGTACCGGGTTAGTGGTGGAGGGTGAAGGGTGGAGGCAGGTCGAATATTGAATGAGACTGTCACAGTACCGAAACCTTGAATGAACCAGAGCTTGACAGACTGTGAGCATGTAGGAGAATGTTAGGGAGGGCACAGTACCATTGAGGTGGCGGAGCAAGAAGTTAATCCATTCCAAGATACGTCACAAATGTGTGTGTAAAAGGGATGTGTTGAGTCAAAGGTGACCCTGAGGTTCTTGGACTTGCAGGTGGAGGCAGGAGGAGGGCCAAGTGGGGCTGGCCAGAGATTGATGGCAAAGGATGGAAAAGGTGCATCGATGAGGAGGATGCTAGTCTTGCTGGCATTCAGACAGAGACCGTTGGTAGTACACCAAAAGCAAATGCCAATGAGGCTATCAGAAATAAGGGAGGGACAAGAGGTGGCCAAGGTCAGCCAGGAAATTAGTTGGTTGTCATCAGCATAGCACTGGAACTTGTACAAAAAATGATAATGCAGTAGTTAAGAGCTGCCAATTGCTCTCCATGAATTGGGGCCAAGAGGTCAGACCCCTGGTGAACAACACAGGTGGTGAGGGAGATTGAAGATAGGAAAGAGCCTACTTGTAGTTGGGCAGGTCACACATGCCAAACACACATGTCATTGAGTTATACGCATCAATACTCACCAGATGATGCATCATAATTCATCCTCTCTCCCACTCCACGGATTTCCTCTTCCGCGATGAACTCTGAAGCGATCTCCTCATGCTGAGTGAGTTCATCCTCCTCTGGTGGTGGCCCACCACCAGTCACCTGAGACATGTTGTAATTGGAGGCACACTTTTGCTTAGCACTGTGTCTGAGGTCATTCCAGCGCTTGTAGCAGTCCTGAGCTGTGAGCACCTGGAATCACCATGGATGTCACACCATCTGCAACATGCTGCCAGTGGACCCAATGCTGGTGATGTGTTGTATGGCACTGTGGGCCCACAAGCATATCGCGTTGGTGTCCCGGCACGTAGTCCACAAGGAAGTCCAGTTCCTGATTGCAGAAAGGCTTCTTCCTTGATGTGCCGGAGGCCAGAGCTGTGTCTGGGGTCCCAGCCTCTTGTGCAGGAGCACGCTTCCTCCTTTTGGATGTTGGTACTGACCCTGAGGGGGCAATGTGGCCCTGATCAGTGGGAACAGTGGCGCTGGTGGCTTGGACCAAGGCAGTGGGTGTTGGTATGAGGACAGAAGGTCTGGGTTGGGTGAGAATCACTGCCGGGGTAGTGTTGGCTGCATCTGCACGTGCAGTTACCACCACTCAGCTGCTTGGGGCAGCGGATGTCATAACTGCCCCAGATATGTGTGCCACAGTCACAGCCACAGTGGACGCACATGAGCCTACCCTCCGGACAAGATGGAAATCGTCCTGGGAGTCCTTGTCACACAATGCAACAATCGCTGCCTGACCCAGAGCCCGGTTGGAGGTGTCCACAGCTGCACCTGCAGCTACGAGCACCAGTGGGCCTGTGACAGCAGATGTCAATTGCTGTTGGGTGATATGGGAGCCAGGTTGTGATGCAACAGCTACATCACCAGGAACCACAGGGGGTGGTGGCATGTCTGCATCCCGTCCCAGAGGGGCACCCCTGACTCTTCCACACCTGTAGCCACCCAGGCCACCCTGGACTCCCTGACCTCCCTAGTCTCCGCGCCCACGTGCCCGACCACGCCCAGCTTTGCCGTCCTTAGCCTTTGGTGGCCTCCCAACCATGGCACTGATGGAAAATGGGCTATGGGAGGTTCACTCAACAATTGTCCTGGGCAATTGGTTAGAAGGGGGCAGGGTACTTGATGGAATAGGTACCCCAGTGCCCCTGCAAGGCTGTCTGTAACCCCTGGGGAGAACTGATGTGTCACGCAATGCTCAGGCACCCCCAAAAAGAAAAGAAAAAAATAAAAAAATAAAAAAATAAAAAATAAAAAGAAATTTAAGCTCAGGAAATTGGAGAAAAAAAAACATTTGTGCACGCGACCCCGGTAGCCCACGTGCATGAATATTACCTCCAGCAGTACCCAGGAACACAAAAAACACATATGCGTGGAACACGCGGGCTACAATGACCTCTAAATGGTACGCATGCACAGGGGGAACCACAGTGGGAAAAAAGTGTATGCGACTCACCGCCTGCCTTGCATGGAAAAAAAAAACACACGCGCTTGTGCACGTAGGCAACACCCCACCAAAAGAAGAGGTGCGGACTTTGGACGCTGTGAAGTAATCGCCTGTGAGTCCAGCAGAGTAAACTTACGCGTCGGTCTCCACGAACAGCACGTACAGTGTTTTGCTGGCCCGCGCTCACCTTTAACCCATGCAGAGAGCAACACCCACGTGCGTAACGTCACATACGCACTTACGCACTTAGGCCCTTTCCTCGAATTACACACATTCACACGTGGACGTGTTTTTTTTGCATGTGCAGATGCACCCATGCTGAGGGAAACGCCTGCGCGTATCACATCACATACGCGCTTATGCACTAAGGGCCTTTCCTCGAATTACACGCTGAGTGCAGTTTTTTCACGTGCCAAATCACTCTGTATCAAGCTGGCCACGCGACAACACATGGAAGACCACGCTCCTGCCCAGAAGGCCATTTTCCTGCCCCCCAGTGCGCCGAGCATGCTCCCACCTGCCATCTGCTGCTGCCTGCCTGCCTGCTGGCCACGTGCCCTGCTATTTGGTGCCTGCACGTCAGCCATCTGCAGGGGTCCAGTTGCTGTGACCACCCCGGATGGAACAGAAGACTCCTGACTGGTATTCCTTCGCTCCACAGCCCAGTCCCAGGACCCAGTTGCCCACCCACACCTGCCTCGGGGGCTGCCAGGTCCAACACAAACACCATCTGGCACCAGTGGCAACCCCCGAGCAGAGAGGCAGAGGGCTGCAAGCTTCACTGCCAATGAAGTTGGCATCCTGGTGGAGCAAGTCCTGGGGCATTATGATGCCCTCTTCAGACGTTCACGCGCCGACAATGAAGGGCAGAAGAGGATCTGGAAGGACATCGTGGCTGCCATCAACAGGGAGGGGGTGGCAGCCCGCGACATGCAACACGTCCGGAAGCGCTGGGAGGACTTCAGGTCCAGGACCCTCAGCAAGGCCTGGCCCCTCTTGAAGGCAGCGCATGCAGAGGGATGCTGGGTCCGCCTTACCAACATCCAGATGAGGGTCCTGGAACGCATACACCCAGCTCTCCACCTCCAGGTCCTTCAGAGCCAGACCCGTCCGGAGTTGAGCGGTAAGTGTCCATGCGTACTGATTGGATGCAGTGTATGTTGAGGTGTGCCAGGAGTGTGCAGATTGTACATATGTCTTGAAAGGCCCATGTATGGATGTGTATGTACAGGGACATGAGCCTGCCGCATGTGAGTGCAGTCATTGTGAGGCACATCAATGGTGTATGTGTTGAAAAGCATGATGCATGAATGCATGTGGGGATGCACACATGTTAGCATTTCTGTGTATGTACTGTGGCATGGTTGGGGTATGACACATGAATGCTGGTTCCACCTTCATGTACGTGCACGGCATTCATGTGCATGTTTGACATGTGTGCGAATGTGATACGCAATGGATGCATGTGACACCGACATGTAGGAGGCTGATTGGCAGATGTGACATGGTTGCCGATGATTTCACTGTGACAGGTGGTGGAGATGTACAGATGCATTTATGTCTGGTGGCATGTGTGCATGTGTTCCTCACTCCCTTGTTGCATGTGACATCAGGCTAACCTTTGGATGCTCATGCTGTTGTATGTGTATGGCTGGTGCTGCCTGCTGCAACATTCCTGTTAATTTGCGCATGTGTGTGGGTTCAAATGATATGTGTGTTGGGGAGTGTGATGCCATCTGTGAAGTTTGACCCTGCCACTCATGTGCAACTGTCATGTGTGTATCAGACCATTGGACAGTGCCCTGATGCCTGTGTTCTGTTTCTCCTTGTCTACAGCGTCAACTGATGAAGAGGGCGGAGACAGTGCTGTGGAGCACAGTGGCAGGGATCCCACCGCCAGCCGGAGATGCAAGGCCCAGCTCCCCTCCCGGGTTGTCAACTCTTCGGGGAGTGAGGAGTCTGGTGCCGCAGCTGCCGAGGGTAGGTCCAAGAGGCGGAGGTCAGAGGTGGACTCCTCAGCAGCAGAAGAGTCAGCTGAGCCCGCACAGGGGCCTATGAGGAAGATGGCACAGAGTCATCCAGGTTGGTGGTGGTTCGGTGGAGGAGGAGGCTGTGGAAGGCCCACGCATGGGGCCTGGAGGGGGGCATTCCACTGGTGCTAGTGGTGCAGTCCAGGGGCAGGGACAGGAGGCAGCACAGGCCACCGCGCAGATGCCTGTGTGTAATCCTGTCCCCGATCCTGTGACTGCATCATCTCGCACCAGCAGTGATGCCCTCGTCCAGACCTGTTTTCAGGGAGGGGATGCGCGAACAACAACTGGCCTTCCTCTCCCTGCGGACGTGGCTATCCCAGACCGAGTTGAGCCTGTCCTAGCTGTGGTGGCGTTGTGTCAATGTGGTATTCGGGATGACGTGGAGGGTTCTCGTGAGAACAATGCACGTCATTCCGAATACCTCATTGACCACATCGGCCTACTAGGTGTAACGCTCACCTGATTCCCGTAGAGGCGCCGGTCTTGACTGGGCGTATACCGTATCTTCAAAGGTGATGTGTAACACACGGCTGGCTCTTTGGGCTGGACCTCTGTGCACTGTATGTCTGACTCGAAGGGTAAGATGTCTGCAGATAGAAAATATGGGATTAATGAACTGGGTTATTGAATGTCTCTCTCTTCTTCCCTTTCTCTTCTCCTGTAGAACCCCAAAGGTTAACGCTCTCACCTTAGGTAAGTGAACGCCGTGCTCTCCATCTGCCTCGGGGCAGGGTGCTGTAACCAGTTTCTTCACTGGATAAGGGGAGCAGGCCTCTTGACTTCAGAAGACTGCTGTCCGTCGTTTACTGCACGAACGGTAAGTTTCGAGTAATTCTAAATGTCTTTAAAAGTCTTTAGTAATGATGTCTCTTGTTTTGCAGGGTTCCGGCGATGGCGGATGACGGGCTGAAGTGAGTTGAAGATGGAGCCCGTGTGATGAATAGAAGCGCCTGGAAGCACGTAAGTAAGCGCTTGTTGCCTGCTTCACGATGCGCTCTAACTGTCTTTTTATTTTGCAGGTACAAGTTCGGAGCGGCTGCAGGGTGCCGGAATACCCACTGGGTTAGATGTGGAAAGGAGTAATGGCACGTGAGTATTAAAGTTCCCCAATGTCTTTAAACGCACCTTGTTTTGTCTTTCAGGTGCGGGATGCAGCGCCGAAGGCCTCCGGAGCGTGCGAAGAGTTGGTAAGCTTTTGTCTTTCAGATGCCGGAATGCAGTGCGAAGACCTCCGGAGCGCACGAAGAGTAGGTAAGCCTTTGTCTTTCAGATGCCGGAATGCAGCGCGAGGCATTGGTGACAGCCGATGGACCAGGTAAGTGAAGCGCTGTCACTGAAGACCGTAATGCTAACCTGTTCTTTCTTGTCTTTATGGGTGTTGCTGAAGACTGGATTCAGGATGGTAAGCCTTTTTCCTTAGGCCCAGGATCAGATGCAGAAGACACGATGAGCGTTCTGCTGCAGAGGATGCAGAATAACGCAAAGCAAGATTCATCAATCGGGTGTGGTTTAAATAGCCTCCTGTAGTGCTTAGGTGTCTCCTTCCACAGCCACGCCTAGGTAAGAAAAGAGTTCCTGCTTTCCAGAAGAGTTCCAGTGTTCTGAACCTAGGGAGTGGCTCCTGCCCCACCCAACAGGAAAAGTAGTTCCAAACAGAAGAGGATCAGAGGCTCAACTGGCAGGCAAGTAAGCAGCATGGTCTGCTGCAGGTAAGTCCACCCAAGCATTATGAGCCCGGCGCTTCCAGCGCTGGGACTGGGCATATTTATGAGCCTGGTGCCACTGGCGCCAGGACTGGGTCCAAAAGGTCCCAATTGGGACTGGTTGGCACTCGGAACCTGGGTTATGGATCTGCTTCCAAGGGAGTTGGGAAAACCCTGACCTTTTGGAAGCAGAGATCATGACAGTACCCCCCCTCAAGGCCCCTCCCAAACCGGTCTTCTCCGGGGGTTTTGGCTTGTCAGGAAATGTTCGGTGAAATCTTTTTATTAGGCGAGGAGCGTGGGCATATTCAGCAGGTTCCCAGGATCTCTCTTGGGGGCCGTAGCCTTTCCAGTCAATGAGTTAAAATAGTTTAGATTTGGAGATCTTGGAGTCCAGAATGCTTTTGACTTCAAACTCGAGTTCTCCATCAACTAGGATGGGTTTTGGAGATTTAGTTAGTCGGGTTTGAGGTTGCACGGGTTTTAATAGAGAGACGTGGAAGACCGGATGTATCTTCATGTGCGGGGGCAAGTCCAACTTGACCGCTACTGGGTTTACTATGGTAGTGATGGAATAGGGACCAAGGTATCTTGGGTTGAATGTGCGTGGCCCTTTTAGAGGTAGATATTTGGTGGATAACCAGACTTGATCCCCTACTTGATATTGAGGGGCTTCCTTCCGATGTTGATCTGCTCCTTTCTTGTATTGTTCTTTAGCCCTTTGAAGGTGAGAAACAGCTTCCTTAAAGGCTTGGGTGATTGTAGAATGCAGGTAGTCTACTGCTGGTGTTTCAAGATCTTGGAGGGGATCCAACTCCGAGGTTCGAGGGTGACTGCCGTATAAAAGAAAAAACGGGGTTTTCCCAGTTCCCGAATGGACAGAGTTATTGTAGGCATATTCGGCTATCCAAAGGATGTCTTTCCAAGTTTTTTCAGTTTGTTGCAGCATGCAGCGTAAATACTGTTCCAGAGTTTGATTGGTCCTCTCGGTTTGTCCGTCGGTCTGAGGGTGGTGACTGGTCGATAGTCTCACATCAATTTGAGCCGACCGACAGCAACTTCGCCAAAAATGAGAAATAAATTGACTACCTCGATCCGAAATTAGAACCGAAGGAAAACCGTGCAGTCGGACGATGTTTTCGAGAAATTCTCGGGCCAGAGTTGCTGCTGTTGGCAAGCCTTTGAGCGGAATGAAATGCGCCATCTTGGAGAATAGGTCCACGATTACTAGAATTGTATTGTATCCGGAGCATGGAGGTAGATCGGTGATGAAGTCCATAGAAAGCGTATGCCAAGGGCAAGGTGGGATGTCAATAGTGCGTAAGAGGCCTGCTGGTCTTTCCTTTTGACTCTTGTTTTGGGCGCATACTCCACAGGACATTATAAAGTCTCTGATATCTTTTTTCCAAGACGGCCACCAGAAGTAGCCCTTGATCTTTTCTGAGGTCTTGGCCATACCGGGATGTCCTTCCATTAAAGAATCGTGATAACAAGAGATTACTTTTTTCTGTAAATCTGTGCTGGGCAGGTATAATCGTTCTTGGAAATACAATAAGTTGTCCATTACTGCAAAGTCCTTTCCCTGCAGATGCCAATTCTGTATGTCTGCTGGAGTTACAAGTTGCCTGGCTTTATCCTTAACTTCCTCTATGTATTGTGTGGCGATTACACCCAGAATTCTTTGTTCGGGAATGATTGGTACAGGTTTAGGGTTGATCAAGCGTTCTTCCACTCCCATCCGAGAAAGGGCATCAGCTTTACCGTTTTTTGTACCAGGTCGATAGGTAATTATGAAGTCAAACTCGGCAAAGAATAATGCCCAACGGAGTTGTCTAGAGGATTGGGCTTTTGCGGTTTTCAAATATTGCAGGTTTCGGTGATCCGTAATCACAGTAACGGTGTGTGGGGCCCCCAGCAGATAATGCCGCCAAGCCTTAAAGGCAGACTTGATAGCCAGAAGTTCCTTGTCAGTAATCGTGTAATTGATTTCAGGAGGCGAGAATTTGCGGGACCAAAATGCCACGGGATGCAACTGATTGGTTACCGGGTCCTTTTGTGATAGAACTGCCCCCATGGCAAGGCTTGAAGCATCAGTTTCCACGATGTAGGGGAGTTCGGGGCAAGGGTGTTTTAAGATTGGTGCAGAGATAAATTTAGTCTTCAAATCCTGGAAAGCTTGTTCTGCCTCGGTAGACTATTCAAAACGTTTGTTTTTCTTTAACAAGGCAGTGATGGGCTGGACTATTCGAGAAAATTCGGGAATAAACCTGCGGTAAAAGTTAGCGAAGCCTAACATGCTTTGCACACCTTTTACGGAGGATGGTGATGGCCATTTGAGAACTGCATCAACCTTCTTTGAATCCATACGCACTCCGCTAGGTGATAATATGAATCCCAAGAATTCAACTTCAGTCACGTTGAAAACACATTTTTCCAATTTAGCGAAAAGTTTGTGTTGACGCAATCTTTCGAGGACCATTTTCACGTGTTTCCGATGTTCAGATTCCGATGAAGAATAAACGAGGATGTCGTCAATGTAAACAACAACACACACATCTATGAGCTCTCTGAGGACATCGTTCATGAAATATTGAAAGGTGGCCGGGGCATTGCAAAGTCCGAAGGGCATGACCTGATATTCAAATAGCCCATATTTGGTGCGGAAGGCCGTCTTCCATTCGTCTCCCTCTTTTACTCGTACCAAGTGGTAGGCTCCTCTAAGATCCAGCTTTGTATATATGCATGCTTTTCTGACTTGGTCCAGGAGTTCAGGGATCAAAGGTAACGGATATCTATTCTTGACGGTGATCTGGTTCAGGGAGCGATAATCTATACAAGTTCTAAGGTCTCCTTCCTTTTTTGGAACGAAGAACAAAGCTGAAGAAGCAGGGGACTTGGAAGGACGAATAAACCCATTTGCCAGGTATTGATCCAGGTATTGTCGAAGGTGAAGGTTCTCAGGCTCGGTGAGGGCATAAATTCTACTACAAGGAGGAGTAGATCCAGGCATCAGGTCTATCTGCAGTCATAAGACCTATGAGGAGGTAGAGAGTTAGCCTGATCCTTCCGGAAAACATCTTGGTATTCTAGGTATTCGGGAGGTAACTGGGGAGTCTCTGAAGAAATTGCTGCCAGTGCAACACCAGGTGGAGGGTGACAAGTGGAGACACATTCTGGAAACTGGACCGTTCTTGCTCGCCAATCGATCAGTGGATTGTGTTTCTCTAACCAAGGTATTCCTAGAATAATCTGAAACTGAGGAGCCTTGATCACATCGAACACGATCTTCTCATGGTGTCCATCTTGACTTACTAGCGTCACATCTTGAGTGGTATGCGTTACTGGTCTGGAGGCTATCTCCGTTCCATCCACCGTAGTAATGACGTCCTTTACAGCCTTGGGACAAAGAGTTAGATTCATCCTCAAAACCATTTCATGATCCACATAATTGCCGATGGCACCGCTGTCGACGTAAGCTTCAATTGCATGTAATCGATCCGGATTATCAGGGCTAATGAGGACCATAGGTATCACGAAATGCGAGGTCACGGAACTGGTTTTCACGCTCGGCAAGAGGACCTCTATTCTTGTCGGGCGAGGTCGTTTCCCTGCTCAGAGTTTGTAACTTTGGTAACTGCAGCTCCTACTGCCTTCTTGGCAGGTTTCACCGGACAGTCTCGAAGAAAGTGCCCTGAGTTTCCGCAATAGAGGCATAATTGCAACTGTTTTCTCCTTTCCCGCTCCTTTTGTGTTAGAGGACCTTTCAGGCCCCCTATTTGCATGGGTTCCCTGGAGTCTACTCCTTTGGAAGGAGTTGGCGGTTTGGAAAATACTCGAGCATCAAACTTGGAACGATCGACCTTCCTGTTCTGCATTCTGTGATCTATTTGAACGACTAAGTCTATATAGTCCGAACAATCTTGTGGGGGATTCACTACTTGGGCTAACACATCTTTGAGCTCTCCACGTAGACCTCTATAAAACAGCGTAATCCTTTTGTCCTCAGGCCATTGAGTTTCCACTATCAGTCTGTTGAAAGACGCAATATAAGCCAAAAGGTCTTGATTACCTTGTTGCAACGAAAGAAGCTCATTGTCCAAGGCCTGCCCCTGTGAATGTCTTGCGAACAGTTTTTCCATACTGAGCTGGAAAGCTTGAAAATCATGGAGGACCGGATCATCTTGATTTACTAGAGGGATCGACCAGTCTGCCGCATTGCCACTAAGGTACGAAAGCACGAAAGCTACTTTAGCTTGATCAGTTGGAAAGGCTGCTGGCCGGCATAAGAAATGCAACCGGCACTGATTGATAAATACTGCAAACCTCTTTGGGTCACCAGAAAATCGTTCGGGCGGAGCCAGAGGTACATTCCCAGATAGGTTGATCTGCACTGGATTCATAGAGGATGTAGAAGGAAGATTTCCCCCAGATGCGGGTAACGGGGTCTGTCCGGCTTGTGACTGTAGCAATTGTCTAGCGAGATCATCTGTTTGCTCCTTGGAAATAATCAGTTCCCTTCTTAGAGCGTTCGTTTCCTGACGGGCTGCATGCACTTCTGCCCTTAGTTCCCCAAGTAACTGGGCTAGCTGGTCGGTATCCGAGGTTTCCATAGCGCCTGGACGGGAGTTTTGCGGTAGGCTTTGCGTTCTGTAACGCTCACCTGATTCCCGTAGAGGCGCCGGTCTTGACTGGGCGTATACTGTATCTTCAAAGGTGATGTGTAACACACGGCTGGCTCTTTGGGCTGGACCTCTGTGCACTGTATGTCTGACTCGAAGGGTAAGATGTCTGCAGATAGAAAATATGGGATTAATGAACTGGGTTATTGAATGTCTCTCTCTTCTTCCCTTTCTCTTCTCCTGTAGAACCCCAAAGGTTAACGCTCTCACCTTAGGTAAGTGAACGCCTTGCTCTCCATCTGCCTCGGGGCAGGGTGCTGTAACCAGTTTCTTCACTGGATAAGGGGAGCAGGCCTCTTGACTTCAGAGGACTGCTGTCCGTCGTTTACTGCACGAACGGTAAGTTTCGAGTAATTCTAATGTCTTTAAAAGTCTTTAGTAATGATGTCTCTTGTTTTGCAGGGTTCCGGCGATGGCGGATGACGGGCTGAAGTGAGTTGAAGATGGAGCCCGTGTGATGAATAGAAGCGCCTGGAAGCACGTAAGTAAGCGCTTGTTGCCTGCTTCACGATGCGCTCTAACTGTCTTTTTATTTTGCAGGTACAAGTTCGGAGCGGCTGCAGGGTGCCGGAATACCCACTGGGTTAGATGTGGAAAGGAGTAATGGCACGTGAGTATTAAAGTTCCCCAGTGTCTTTAAACGCACCTTGTTTTGTCTTTCAGGTGCGGGATGCAGCGCCGAAGGCCTCCGGAGCGTACGAAGAGTTGGTAAGCTTTTGTCTTTCAGATGCCGGAATGCAGTGCGAAGACCTCCGAAGCGCACGAAGAGTAGGTAAGCCTTTGTCTTTCAGATGCCGGAATGCAGCGCGAGGCGTTGGTGACAGCCGATGGACCAGGTAAGTGAAGCGCTGTCACTGAAGACCGTAATGCTAACCTGTTCTTTCTTGTCTTTATAGGTGTTGCTGAAGACTGGATTCAGGATGGTAAGCCTTTTTCCTTAGGCCCAGGATCAGATGCAGAAGACACGATGAGCGTTCTGCTGCAGAGGATGCAGTATAACGCAAAGCAAGATTCATCCATCGGGTGTGGTTTAAATAGCCTCCTGTAGTGCTTAGGTGTCTCCTTCCACAGCCACGCCTAGGTAAGAAAAGAGTTCCTGCTTTCCAGAAGAGTTCCAGTGTTCTGAACCTAGGGAGTGGCTCCTGCCCCACCCAACAGGAAAAGTAGTTCCAAACAGAAGAGGATCAGAGGCTCAACTGGCAGGCAAGTAAGCAGCATGGTCTGCTGCAGGTAAGTCCACCCAAGCATTATGAGCCCGGCGCTTCCAGCGCTGGGACTGGGCATATTTATGAGCCTGGTGCCACTGGCGCCAGGACTGGGTCCAAAAGGTCCCAATTGGGACTGGTTGGCACTCAGAACCTGGGTTATGGATCTGCTTCCAAGGGAGTTGGGAAAACCCTGACCTTTTGGAAGCAGAGATCATGACACTAGGACAGGTCACCCAGGTTGGGTTCCTCCATGTGCTGGATCTTCTAGTGACCCACTCCTCAACTGAACCCCCTATGGGCCAGTCGTCCTCTATGCCATCTTCCAGCACAAGTATCACCTGGGCACCCTGTGGAGCTGACCCTGAACCAGCGGCCAGGCTGGTGGAGGAAACATCCCTGCCACAGTAAGTCAGAGGTCCAGCAGGGGTGGCCACCACAGCAAGAGGAGGATGTGCAGGCATCGACCAGCAGGGCACATGCACGGCAGCAGCAGACTCAGGGTGGGAGGCATCATGGCTCGGGGACATCTACATCAAAGGGGCAGGCATCGGCTGGAGGGCAGGAGGACCCTGGATTGGGAGTGTCTTCTGTGTGGCAGCGGTTGAGGCAAATAGATGCAGAACGGAGGCGGGCAGAGGAGGCACGGCTCAATAATGTCAGGGCGGAGAACTCCATGCGCAGGGCGTTGAGGCGGGCTGAGTGCCTCGAGGCCACTCGCAGGGAGTTGGAGGCCGCCATGACTGCATCCCTGCGGGACCTCGAGGCCAGAGAAAAGGCCCGCCTCCGGGACATCGATGTGGAGTTCGATGATGTCCTGGCCCGGAACATCAAAGAGTGAGCCGTAGGACATGCCCGCCGCCTTTGTACATAGTTCTTTAGTGTTAGGTTTCCTTTGTTTTTTTTTTATTTTGGAGTTCATGGACTTTGCTCCACTTTATGTACATTTGTTTTTTGTAGGAATTATGGTAGGTTTCCTTTGGTTTGGGCATCATGGACCCTTTGGACTTGCAGTGTATATAGTTCCCGACTTGTACATACTTTGGTTATTTTAACATCCGATGGAACATTGGTTTTTCCTGGATATTTTCATGTACTTTATTTGGACATTAGAAATGGCCCACTTCCCTTTTTTCCTCTTGTGGATTTTTGTTTTTCATTGGATTTTTCTTTTTTTATGATTTAATTGTCTCTTAATGTACAAGTTTTAATTTATAATATGCTTTTATTCAAAACGATTTTTTATACATTTCATTTATCTTCATTATTGGTGTGGTCTACTCTCATTGGTTTTGTGCATGTCTCTATGAGCATTGACTCAGTCATGTGTTGCCACTGTGTGGCTCTGTTGTACATTTATGCATGGCCATGTTGGTTCTCTTGAGACTCTCATGGCATGGGTAATTTGGGAGTGGGTGCAGTGGATGGTTGTGTGCTTGTACTGGGGGGCAAGGGGGAATAGGGTTGGCATTAGGGACATGGGTCAGTTTTGTTAGGACATTTTGTTTGGTGGGACATGTGTCGGGGCCTGCTGGCAGGTGCCCGTCACTGCTGGGTGGGTGGGTGTTTGGTTTGGGGACATGAGTCGGGGCCTGCTGGCAGGTACCCGTCACTGCTGGGTGGGTTGGTGGTTGGGGGAAATGAGTCTGGGCCTGCTGGCAGGTGCCCGTCACTGGTGGGTGGGTGGGGGTGCAGGGGTCATGAGTTGGGGCCTGCTGGCAGGTGCCCGTCAAAGGTGGGTGGGTGTCCGGTTGGGGGACATGAGTCAGGGCCTGCTGGCAGGTGCTCGTCAATGGTGGGTGGGTGGGGGTGCAGGGGGACATGAGTCGGGGCCTGCTGGCAGGTGCCTGTCACTGGTGGGTGGGTGGATGGTTGGGGGACATGAGTCGGGCCTGCTGGCAGGTGCCCATCACTGCTGGGTGGGTGGGTGATTGGGGGACATGAGTCGGGGCCTGCTGGCAGGTGCCCGTCAATGGTGGTGGGGGACATGTATTGGGGCTCACAAGTGCATGGTGCCATGTGGGCTGGCCGGGGGCATGCCCAGGGGTGTAGGGTAGTCCCCTGTGGTGTGGGCTGCCTGCAGGGAATGGGGAGGGGGGAAAGGGCACACCCGTGGCCCACACTGCCTATGTGCATGTAAAAGTCCACGCGCACCCCTCGGAATACATGTACCCCGCTCACATCAGGTAAAATGCGTGTCGAAATCCACGCGCACCCCTCAGAATGCACGTACCCCGCTTGCATCAGGTAAAATGCATCTAGAAATCCATGTGCACCCCTCAGAATACGTGCAGGCAGCCCATCCTCCCTCCCCATGCCCCACAGGCAGCCCCTCCACCCTCCCCATGCCCCACAGGCAGCCCAAACCACAGGGGGGACTTTTTCCATGCATTTTACCTAATGTGAGCATGTTATGTGTATTCTGAGGGGTACGCAGGGAGTTTTACATATGTTTATACTAGCACGGGTGGGGTACGCATATTCCGAGGGGTGCGCAGGGAGTTTTACATGCGTTTTTGCTAGCGTGGGTGGGGTACGCATATTACAAGAGGTGCGCAGGGAGTTTTACATGCGCATTGGCAGTGTGGGCCCTAGGGTGTGCCCTTTCCCCCCTCCCCATGTCCTGCAGGCAGCCCACACCACAGGGGACTACCCTACACCCCTGGGCATGCCCCATGGCCAGCCCACATGGCACCATGCACTCGGAAGCACAGACACATGTCCCCCAACCAAAGTGACGGGCACCTGCCAGACCCCCACCTACCCACCATTGATGGGCACCTGCCAGCAGGCCCCAACTCATGTCCCCCAACCACCCACCCAGCAGTGACGGGCACCTGTCATCAGGCCCCAACTCATGTCCCCCTGCACACCCACCCACCCACCGTTGACAGGCACCTGCCAGCGGGCCCCGACTTATGTCCCCCTGCACCCCCACCCACCCAGCTGTGACGGGCACCAGCCAGCAGGCCCCGACTCATGTCCCCCAACCACCCACCCTGGCAACACAGACCCATGTCCCTAATGCTAACCCTATTTCCCCTTGCCCCCCAGTACAAGCATGCAACCATCCACAGAACCCACTCCCAAATTACCCATGCCATGACAGTCTTAAATGGACCACCATGCCCATGCAGGAATGCACAACGGAGCCACACAGTGGCAACACATGACTGAGGCAATGTTCATTGAGACGTGCACAAAACCAATGATAGAACACAACACCAATCTTGAAATTACCTAAAATGTATTACAACATTATGAACTAACATTGAAGAAATTAAACTTGAAAATCAATGTCCAATGACAGAAATTAAAAAAAGAAAATGTTGATCCAATGAAGAAAAAATAAAATATGTCATGTTGGCTGAAAACGTGGTCCATTGCCAATGTCTATTAGAAAAACATAATCCAAATTAAAGAAAACCATTGATCCATGGGAACATTTAAAAATAAAGTATGTAAAAATCTGTAACTATATACAATGGAAGTCCAAATGGTCCATGATCCACAAACAAAAGGAAACCTACAAAAAAGTCCTATGAAGAATAAACTATATACATGAAGTGGAGCAATGTCCATGAACTCCAAAATAAAAGTAAAAACAAAGGAAACCTAACACTAATGAACTATGTACAATGGCAGCGGGCAAGTCCAACGGCTCACTCGTTGATGTTTAGGGCCAGGGCATCATCAAACTCCACGTCGATGTCCCAGAGGCGGGCCTCTTCCCTGGCCTTGATGCAGTCATGGTCTGTTCCAACTCCCTGCGAGTTGCCTCGAGGCACTCAGCCCGTCTCAATGCCCTGCGCATGGAGTTCTCCGCCCTGACCATAGTGAGCCGTGCCTCCTCCGCCCGCCGCCACTCCGCATCTATCTGCTGGCCCAACCGCTGCCACACGGAAGACACTCCCAATCCGATGCCTGCCCCTCTGATGTTGATGGCCCCGAGCCATGATGCCTCCCACGCTGAGCCTGTTGCTGCCTCCGACACAACTGCATCTGCCAGAACGACAGCATCCGGGATGATGGAATCTACCGATGCCGTTGTGCACATGCCCTGCCTGAGGATGCCAGCACATCCTCCACCCGCTGGGGTCCAGTTGGTGGGATGTCCACCCCTGATGGATGTCTGATTCCCGACTGTGGCAGGGATGGGATCTCCACCTGGCTGGCTGCGTTGGTTGGGGCAGATCCACAGGGGGCCCTGGTGGCATCTGGGCCAGAAGACGGCACGGAGAAAGACTGGCGTATGGTGTGCACAGAGGAGGAGAGGGCTGCAAGTGTGGCCGACACATGGAGGAAACCCCCGACCATGGACCCTCCCAACTGGGCCACGTTGGCACACAGCTCTTCGTGATGATGTGCTTGGTCCCCCCGGAAACCACACATGCCATCACGAATGTCACATGTGTGCAACGTGACACAAATCAGGACAGACTCCATCCGGTCACGGGTCCCCTCGTCCACAGGTAGAGGAGTGCCAGATGACATGGACCTCCCCCCTACCTGCGGACGGGCCTGGGACGGGGCATCTCTGCTGGTGCATGGTGATGCAGTCACAGTGTCAGGGACAGAGACATGCACAGGCACCTCTGCAGCAACCTGTGCTGTCTCCTGCCCCTGCTCCTGGAGTGCACCACTTGCACCAGTGGTACCACCCCCACCAGGCCCCATGTTCGGCTCTGTAGCAGCCTCCTCCTCCTCTATGCCCACCACCAACCTGGATGGCTCCGCACCGTCTTCTGCCATTGCAGGCCCCTGTGGGGGCTCATCCACCCCTTCCGCTGCAGCCATAGCGGCAGACGCGGCACCAGTCCCCTCGCTCCCAGATGATGGTATTTCATGGCAGGGTGACTGGGCCTTGCGTCGCTGGCCAGTGGAGGCATCCCTGCCACTTTCCTCCACAGCGCCGTCTTCGCCCTCTTCTTCACTCACCGCTGTGTAAAGGGAGACATTGAACACAAGCATCAGGGTACTGAACTATAGTCCCCTAGACACAAAGCAATGGCACATGAGTGGCACTGTCAAACGTCACTTCCATCATGTCCCTCCACAACACATGGGTCAGTGCAGGCAACACACAAGCAGGAACAGGCATGGCACATGCAACATACATTGGCATCCATGTCCAAGGCAACGTAGTTGCATCCAATGGTGGGCTGATTCTCACATGCACCATGGGACATGCTGGTCACATGCTCACGCGTCACTGGAGGGTCATGCATTTGGCCCGGTATACCCCCGGACACAGTGGATACAGGAATAACTAGGCTGTATCAGTGAATCAACACATCGTCACCAACATGTGTCATGCATCCATGGTGCACACACTACTCAAACACACGGACATGTACATCATGCATGTCCATGACAACAGCACACATCTCTCACATCCCAATCATGTCAAATTACAGACACAGGCAAGCATACATGTGTGCGTTCCGCATGCTGCTCCGCATGATGCATTGTTACACATGCACCATCCATGTGGGCCACGCCTGACTGGACTCACATGTGGCACCATCATGTCCCTGCACACACACATCCAAACATGACCCATTTCACACATGCAGCCAAGAAGCTAACTACCAGCACACTGCAACATGCCCTTTTTTAAACATAAGTGCATGGCCACTTACCGCTCGACTCCAGACGGGCCTGCATCCTGAGGATGTGGGGGTGAAGCACTGGGGCGAATGCGCTACAGGACCCTCATCTGCTGGTTGGTAAGATGGCCCCGGTGCCCCACTGCATCCTCTGCTTCCAAGAGGCGTTGTGCCTTCTTGACGGTCCTGGACTTGTAGTCCTCCCAGCGCTTCTGGACGTGTTTGATGTCGCGTGGTGCCACCCCCTCGACGTTGATGGCACCCACTATGTCCTTCCAGATCCTCTTCCGTCCTTCCTTGTCGGCACACAATGGTGTGAGGAGGGCATCATAATGCCCCAGAACTTGCTCCACCAGGATACCAACTTAATTTTCACTGAAGCTGGTAGCCCTCTGCCTCTCTGGCTGGGGGTTGCCACTGGTGCCGGAAGGTGTTGTGTCGGACATGGCAACCCCCGAGGCAGGTGTGGGTGGGCAACTGGGTCCTGGGACTGGGCTGTGGGGTGATGGTACTTCAGTCGGGAGTCTTCTGTTCCAGCAGGGGTGGTCACTGCAACTAGACCCCTGCAGATGGCAGATGTACAGGCACCAAATGGCAGGGCACAGTGTCAGCAGGCAGGCAGGGAGCAGCAGATGGATCGTGGGAGGCTGCTTGGGACTCTGGGGGGCAGTAATTCGGCCTTCTGGGCAGGAGCGTGGTCTTCCGTGTGTTGTCGCATGGCCAGCTTGATACAGAGTGATTTGGCATGTGAAAAAACAGCACGTCAGCATGTAATTTGAGGAAAGGCCCTTAGCACGTAAGTGCGTCTGTGACGTAACACGCGCGGGCGTTTCCCTCGCCACGGGTTGAAGGTCCCACGTGGGTTTCCATCGCTCTGTACGTGCTCTTCGTGGGATGCGGTACGTGAATTCCGAGGGTGCGCGTGGGCTTTTCCATGCATTTTGGCTGGCACAAGCAAGGTATGTGTATTCCGAGGGGTGTGTGGGGAGTTTTCCACACGTTTTCGATAGCGTGAGATGGGTATGTGTATTCCGAGGGGTGCACGTGAACTTTTACACGCATTTTCGATAGCACGAGCGGGGTACGTGTATTTCCAAGGGGTGCGCGTGGACTTTTACATGCGTTTTCGATAGCGCGAGCGGGGTACGTGGATTCTGAGGGGTGCGTGGGGGGTTTTCCACGCATTTTCGATAGCGCGAGAGCAGTACGTGTATTCCGAGAGGTGCGCCTGGACTTTTACATGCGTTTTCGTGCTTGGGGGAGCTGTATGCTGGTCCCCTGGCCTTTGTGCCATGTAGGAGAATTGTGCAATGTTTGTGGCGCACGGGGCGGGATTGGGGGCGTTACTGGTGCTGCTGCAGGGTTGCTGCACCACGGCTGGTTATGGATGTTGAAATCCATGAATATGCTGTGTGCTGAAATGGGATTTGGCGCACGTGGCTGGTGCAGACTGCCGCATGCTCAAACTGTGCGCCAGCCACGTGCACCACTTGTGCGCCGATTTCTATGAATTACCCCCTAAGTGTCAATGTAATCCCACAGGAATTTGCAAGGACACTTTGGGGCCAGATTACTGAAACTTTGCACGGTGACAAGTGCAATTTCTGCATGGTATAAGCATTAGGGTAAAAATGTCCCTAGTGCAAAAAACATGCACTTCCAATGCTCCTTTGCAGCAGGGCATCCATTGCCCTAGTTCTAATACCATTACGTATTAGCACTAGTGCAAATGTGTGTTCTAGTACTTATAGCATGGAACATTTCTCTTGTCACAGTGCAAATATTTTTGAATATGTCCCCAATTGTTTTGCACTTGCCCCATTGCTAATAGGTTGCAACTTTGCACTTGCCCTGGTGCAAAGTTTCTGTAATCCGGCTGCAGGTAGCATATCAAGTGGCACACACAGTGATGTCTGAAGTTTTCCCATGCCATCAAATCATAGTTTCTGCACAGGAACATAGGCAGGTGTGTTACTGGACAGACATCCAATATTGTTTGGTGGCACACAACAAAATGCAACCCCCTCTCTTGGAGCTAAACAAAAGTCTGACGCACTGTCTAAGAGTATTGTGCAGCTGGAATAGCTTGGGGGCTATTACCATTGTGGAAGACACGCATTAGGGGAATCAGTGTCGAAGATGCAATCTGTGTAGTCTGGCAAAATTCAACAGTAAGGCATATGGTGCACTATTGTGTTCTGATCTGATGCACCATGATGAATGGGTCCTGGCGTTTGGTTGTAGCATGGGGAGCTATAGCCCATCACAAATTACCTTCTGTTATTTATCATATTATTTTGCAGGTACTCATCATTGCCCCATCCCCAGCCAGTGTAGTGGCTTTGCACTTCATCTTGGTATACGTTTCATGGTAGCATGAAGGGTAACTGGTAATGAGAGGACCACTGCTGCAGTGTTCCCTTCTATGTGTGCTATGGAATCCTTGTTGTTTGGGCCTATGTGTTTTTTCTCTGAAGCCTGTCTCTGGATTCAAATCTGATACATTTTTTGTTCCTGGAGCATTTGTCCCCAAAAATGGTCCCCACCCACGGCAGCTTTATATATTTATTTATTGAGTATGTATAGCCTATGCAGAATAAGCTGTTTCAAGGCGATAAAAGAGAAAGAGTGGGAGGGAAGGGACAGGGATGAAGAATAACAACAACAGTCCTACTAGGCCTTGTGACATTCGGATCATGCAAGTGCAGTAACAAGAAGTGCAAGGGAGTGTGGAGGTGGGGGAAGTGCTGGTCAGAGCGGAATGCACTAATGCTAAGGAGGGAAAGCAAGTGCAGAGTGTGCAGGTGCTGGGGGACGTGAGGGGGAAGAGAGCCCCTGGGCTAGGTGAGTGCTGAGGGGAGGCCAGGTGGACAGATGCCAGGGTAAAGCAGAGAGTGCCGGGGACTGAAGGTCCACATGCTAAATGCGAGGACGGGGCTTGATGGGCTCAAAAAAGTGTGCCGGCCCAGCCAGGCTAGTGCAGGGAGAGGGAGCCTGGTAGGGAAAGTGCAGGTTGTGGGGAGGGTCAGGGGCAACTGAAGAGCTTGGCTAGATGGACGAGAGGGCCTGGGAGGCAATTCCAGAAGGAGGCTCCTGGGGAAGAGAGAGATCTACCGCCCTCCCCACTCTCTGCTTGGAAAAGTGTCTGTTCTGCAGAGATCTGGAGCTAGAAGACCGATGAGATCTAGCACAGAGATATTTAGGGAAAGAGAATTGGATGCCATGGGCCCCCCGAAAGCCTTGTGGATGATGCAGAGGGTCTTTAACTTGATCCTTGCAACAACTGGTGGAGAGATTTTACGGCTGGGATGCGGTCCCTGGGTAGTCTGGATTAGTTGAAGGGGGCAAAGGGAAGATTTAGGCAGATTGAGGAAGAGGCTGTTGCAGTAGTCCAACCTAGAGAGGACCAGAGCTCTGGAGACACCAGTACGTTACACCCTGGTATAGCCCGTGGAACAGGTTACTAACGCCATTAGCTGTCTTCCACAAGGAGTTAAAACGCGACAGGGGTACCCCCACTGGGGAAACCTGCATCTAAGGACATTACAACTGAGCGGGTGTCTGCTTAATCTGTCACCTGGACCTCTTTCGATTTAGAAAGCAAGAACACCGGCTCTTGAACAAACTTCATGCGACCATCCCTTACTAGCAGTGGTTCTGTGATTAGGCCCCCTGCCTGCTGGCTATGGGGACTTCTAGTCGCCTGACTCGGATGGCCATCTACCTCTAGAAGATGAGGCCCCCTGCCTGCTGGCTATGGGGACTTCTAGTCGCGTGACTCGGATGGCCATCTACCTCTAGAAACTCGCAGTGGATGGGCTGAGGGGTTCTATGGGGAGGATCCCTTGGTAGCTCATGAAATGGCTGGAAATGGTCACATGAGGCCCAACTTCTCTGCCTCTTGAAAAGCCACACGGGTCAAAAGGGAACTGTTAGAATGAATGGCAGTGGCGGTACAAAGCTTCCATTATCTTTCAACAGCAACCATCCACGTGTTCTGGGTTGTGATACGGTTACTGATGCTGTCCCTTTAGGACAGGGATCTGCAACCTGTGGCTCATCAGATGTGTTGGACAATGACTCCCACAGTTCCTCATCCAATACTCTGCTGGCTAATAATATTTGTAGCCCAAAACATCTGGACAGCATATGGTTGCAGACTCCTGCTCAAGAGAATGGAGCTTTGTGGCTTCACAAAAATATGAAGTATACAAATCCCTTTCGAGCCACCAGAGTGCCACTCATACTTCAAAGGTGAGGTGAAAAGTAGACAAGCATGCTTTGCAAACTGGCAGAGATACCAAAAAGACAATAGAATTTTCCATGCTTCCAGTTATAATATGATGATATGATAGGTTATTTATAAATCCTTAATACCCAGAGGTTTCTAAGCGCTGACCCGCCAATCGAACCTGTGTTGCTCCGTGTTGTCTTGCTTCCAAGGCTAGCATGTTGCCCTTGAGCTATCCTCCCGAAACAAGTTAAGGGAGCCTGCATGGAAAAAACAAAGTGGAATTTTCTGCACTGCCATACAGCTGCACATTACATTCACAGGTCCTACTTGTGTGGCAAGCTTGCATGATGAGAGTACACCATGCCATGCCAGTTCCCCTACATCTTGGACAGAGCTCTCTGGGGAAATGACACATTATCCGCAAAACACTAATCCAAGCACCAGGGTCTATTTCCTTCAGGGAACTCTGGCCACATGGATAGGGGAAAAATGCAGAACGGTGGTTCATCTTTATAAAGTAATGGCTGCATCTGAAAACCCCAAACACCCATGCTTGTGAATCAATTCATATCAGCCAATTGCTAGACTTCTCTCATTTGCCCACACAGGAACACACACTCCCATGGGGGCCAAAGCTACAGGA
Organism: Ambystoma mexicanum; assembly: GCF_040938575.1. Lineage (NCBI taxonomy): Eukaryota > Metazoa > Chordata > Amphibia > Caudata > Ambystomatidae > Ambystoma > Ambystoma mexicanum. Next base: position 841,578,208 of record NC_090927.1, read on the forward strand.
TGGTCTTTAGCGCTGTATAAGCCCAGGGACTCGGCCAGGCGGTGTGACTGTTTGGAGTTGGACCTATTGGGGAGTATTTGGAGGAGGTTGCAGCAAGTGGGAAGAGCTTGGAGGAGGTAGGAAGGACAGGGCGTAATTTTGTGGAGGTGACAGAGAAGACTTTGAAAGATGAGGGAAATTGGAAGGGGAGAAGGAGTGCCAAGAAATAAAAGGAGGAGACTACCTGGAAGTGGAACATGAGACTGAGATCAAACAGGATCCCAGAAGAGGATAAACATAATCTGACGTTTGGTAAGTGGGACATATGAGAGGTAGACCCCAAGATGAGCAGAGAAAGAGAGACGAATAGACAATGATGAAGGAGCATGAAGGAACCCCTAACTGAGGCCAGATGAAAAAAGGGCCAAAAACACCAGGGAAGACAGGTGCAGTAACCAAAGGCTGACACCAAAGGGGAATAACCTGACGTAGGAGCAGATGAGAAGGGTGCAGGAACACCTTAAACCTGACCTGATACTAGAAGTCCTTCCCCTGCCAGATAAGGGGTCTATAGGATATGGGAACCCCTTTAAACTCAGATGTATATATTCCCAAATTATGAGAAGAATTGTTTCTCAGTTATGGTTAAACTACTCCATTTGTTTTGTTGCCAACCTGCTTTATATTCCATAAATAAAGACTTCCTTTAACCGCCATTTGTGTTTTTACCTGTTTATATTCTCTGCCTCCCTTTGCAACAGGCCTTTAACCAATTAAAGTGGCCTATTCCCAAGGTAGGCCAGTCAGGGAGTTCTCTGAGTTTCAGATGATGTAGATGGGGCCTCACAGCCTTGTCACTCTCCACACAGGAGATGTAACTCTTGCTCATGCACTTCATTTGCAAGTCACCATCTGGCCACCAACAGCCCCCTTGCAGCATCTCTTGGTTTGTGTTATTCCTAAGTGGGCCTCATGATACATTCCCATGACTTTCTCCTTAATCCCCTCAGAAGGAAGCTGCTCAGAAATTCATCCTTTAGGCTCTGTTCATCCTTTACCTTTAGAAAAGGTTTGATCATATCCCTACCCTCATGAACACATCTCCAGTCGCTCCTCACCCAAGTTATCAAGTCTCCTGAAATGGAAAAATGCACTTCATCTTTGTTTCACTCTCCATCATCTGCAACTCCATCTTCAACCACCTGTTAAATCTGTCCACTTTACCATGTGTATAGCTGAACCATACATTCACTTCTTGTCAAAGTCTTCCCACTCCCCCTTCTCCCCCCTCTCACCCCTCACCCTCTACTTGCATGTCTGTATTCTCCCCAGTCTCCCCTTCTGATGTTTCTTTCCTCCTCTCCAAAGCCCACCCCTTGTCTGCTCTATCTGACCCCGTCCCCTCCCTTCTTATCCCTAAGATCTACCCTCTTCTTATTCCCTACCTTACCTCCTTCTTCAACACCTGCCTTTCCTCTGCCACCTTCCCCTCTGCTTTCAAACATGCCACCATCATTTCGATTCTGAAGAAGCCTTCTGCTGATCCTCTGCTCACCTCTAACTTCCGTCCTATCTCACTTCTCCCATTCCTCTCTAAACTCCTTGAGCGCCTTGCCTACTCGCAGCTCTCTACCTTTGTCTCTCTCCTTCCCCCTTCTCAATCTAGCTTTCGTCCCAAACACTCTCCTGAAACAGCCCTCACTTACATCCTTAACTCCCTCATCTCTGCCCGACACTCTAAGCAATCCTCTGTCCTTATTCTTCCTGATCTCTCTGCTGCCTTCCACACTGTTGATCATCCCCTTCTTCTCAACACTCTCTCCACCTTTGGTTTCAAAGGATCTGTACTCAACTGGCTATCCTCTTATCTCTCCTCCCGCTCCTTTACTGTTTCTGGGGTGGCCGCTCCTCTCCCACCCACCCTCTCGTATACAGAGTTCCCCAAGGCTCGGTGCTTGGTCCGTTCCTTTTCTCGCTCTACACCTCCCTCCTTGCCCCTCTTATCTCTTCATTTGGCATCTCTCATCGTTTCTATGTCGACGACACACAGCTCTTTCTTTCCTTCTCTTCCTTCTCTCCTGATCTCCACCTTAAACTTTCCTCGTATTTTACTGCTATTAAAAACTGGATGTCTTCTCGCTTTCTTTCCCTCAACTCTGACAAAACTGAAGTAGTTTTCTTCCCTTCCTACTCCCTTCCCCCTCCCTCTCCTCCTCCTTTCATCCATTTTCCACCCTCTAATCTCACTTTCTCCCCTCGCGCTCGTAACTTAGGCTTTCACTTTGACTCTTCTCTCACCTTTTCCCACCACATCTCACTCACCTCTCGTGCCTGTCGCTACCACCTCTGTAATATTCGCAAAGTTCGCCCCTCCCTTACTTTCCATGCTACTAAACTTTTATTCTCCTTCCTTATCTTTTCTCGCCTCTTCTACTGCTCCTCCTTACTTTTTGGTCTACCTTCATCACATCTTGCCCCCCTCAAATCTATCTATTACTCTGCCATCCGTACCCTCTGTCTCCTCTCCCCCCAAGACTCCATTCTGCTTCCTTATCCTCAATTGGCTGGCTCCCCTTTCACTCTCAACTTAAATTTCATTTTCTCTGCCTAGTCTTCAAATCTCTCCACGATCTTGCTCCCCCTTATCTCTCTTCCCTTCTCTCTTTCTACACTCCCTCTTGCTCACTCTGTTCCGCTGACCACTTCCTCCTCACTGTTCCTCCCTCCCCTTGTGCCTCCTCCCGTTTTCGTTCCTTCCAACTCCTGGTCCCCCTCCACTGGAACTCCTTACCTCCCTCAATCTGCTCTATTCCTACCTTTTCCTCTTTCCGCACGTCCCTTAAATCCCTCCTTTTCCATTCCCTGCCATGATACCCCTCCCTCTTCTCACTCCCCCTCCCTTTCCCTCTTCCCCCCTTAAGCCTCTCCCTTCTTTTTCCCCTCCCCATCCTCACCCACACCCCTCCTTGCCTCCTCCTCCTGCTACCATCCCTCTCTCCGTCCTAGCTCTCCTCCACTACCTTCCCGTTCCCTCTGTCAAATTGCTCTACATACTTTTTTGTTGACTGATTCAAAATTGTAATTTGCTTCTTTTGTTACTGTTATTGTTGTATTAAATGTATCCTGTTGCTGTTAATGTGCAGCGCTTTGGTATAAGGCGCTATATAAGCCTAATAAATACAAACACAAATACAAAGTCAAATACCTGTGTGATAAACAATGCTTTTTTTGTTAAACCTGAAGATGTTACCCTGACTAGTACCCAGAGATTTCTCATCCAGATGGCCAGGCCATGGCCATTGCTATTGGATCCAGTTCCTGGGGTGGACAAGTGAGGGTGTATCACCGGGATGGGGGGGTCCTCGGGGAGTGGAAGTGGGAAGTGGGACCACATCCTACCCCATAGAATACTCTAACACTCTACACCCCCAAGACAAGAACATTTTCGCACACCGCAAAAGACGACAGGCAAACACCACAGCCATCTACCTGACATGTCCCAATGCCACGGTCAGGCAAAGTCAGGCAATTGACCAGAATCGCACACACCTGACGGCCCTTTCCCTTCACCACAAGGCAGACCGCACAACAAGTGAGCTAACTCAGTACGACAGTTCAAAAGGAAGAGAGAGAAGGCGCAAACCAAGAGGGTAACAAGGAGAGAAGCAACCTTGACCTTTCCAAGCCAGGCCTGTGAAAACTCCAAAGAAGGAATTGTAAGAACACGAACAATAGCCAGCATGTGTTTTGCCGTGGATGTCAATGGTAAACAAGGCCCTCCTCCACCGATAACCAAGCTGAGAGGAGACGATTGCCACCGTGGTACCGGCTTTGACTCCAGAGACAGGCAAAGTCAAGTGGTTCATCACAGCTGGTGAGTCGAGGGGAGAGCCGATCGAATTGTGTTTGATCAAAAGTATCAAAATGACTAATTGAAGAATGTACAAAGAACTGTTTGTTTGAAACGAAAGGGGAAACCCAGTTTCAGAGGAGACAGACACCACGTGGGTGTTCACTTGAGAAACTGGGTGATTACCCTGTTGTTGAAACTACCATTACCAGAAGGCCTTGGAAGAAAGGTGAGAAGGGGGTCAACGTGGTCATACAGGTGTCTAGTAAAATCATCTGTGCAGTCAAAAGCCTTTGACCAACAGATAATTGTGAAGCTAAGGGCAGCGAATCCCCCATCGTAAAGTTGGCAAGAGTGAACCCGATGGGAGGATGCCGAAAAGGCCAGCGAATCCTGCATCGTAAAGTTGACAAGAGTGAACCCGATGGAGGGATGCCAAAAAGGGAAGCGAATCCCACATTGTAAAGTTGGCAAGAGTGAACATGATGAAGGGATGCCGATAAAGAAGGGGCAAAGCCAAAAGTCCCGATTAACAGTGTGTTGACAAGAGTGAACCCGGCAGAGGTATGTCCACAATGAACTGTTTAAGAAGACATTAAGTTTCATGAATGGCACAGAGAAGATTGTTTTGAAAGCCGTAGTGAACCCGTCGGATGGAGGCTGACATTCGAGAGTGGTCTGAGCCCGGAAGAGGGGGATCCAGGGGTGAAAAGACATTGCCTAACGTTTAAGCAGAAAATAACTTTTGTTTATTATTTTGGAACACATCAAATCCTCGGAGGCGAAGACTTTTTGTAGAAAAAAGACTTAACCACTGAAGGCTCTGATAGTTAATAGGGGAACTGGTAGCTCATGCTGGGAAAGCTCGAGCATGTGCTCTGCTCTGAAGTCCTACCTTGTCCCATGCTCAAAACGTGGGGAAGGGAGACCCTGACAACCGCATCCTGACTTGTTATTTGTGAACACTTCTTTCTTTCCTGTGAACCCTATTCCACACTCTTTGTTTGTATTTAGCGTAAGGATTGGCAATAGGTTTTTCTTAGTATTGGCCCTTTTATTTGGCAAGACGCCACTAGGACTGCCTTATTATTATTTGATGGTCGTAGCTTGCTCCCATCTTAGATTTAGGTTTAGATTAGGCGTTTTTCCAACCCGCACATACAGTTTAATAAACATCCTTGAAATGTGATCACTTGTGTCTGTCTTTTCTGTTGCCACCATGAGTTCCTTACATTTCTCACTAACATATATTACAAACTAACAATAAGAACAGCATGCTGATGGCTGATAGCTTCCACCCACGTGCAGTGATACTATATCTACCATTTTCACAAACCTGATGTAATCTATGTTTTAATCTATTCTTATTAAAGCTCTGCCATAGGAAATCGGTGCTGCCCCACTGGAAACTTATCACACCATTAAGCATGTGTTTCCAGAAGCTCCAAGTATGTCCCACAAATGTAGCCACAACTTACGCCAGTTATTGGTAGTTGCTAAAGGGAAGGTTCTTGAAAACCAATCTGTTCTTGTCTCCAATGTGTGAATTGCAACTCTATCATTAAGGGATCCTACATACATCATCCATTGAAAGTACATAACATTCATTTATAGCATTTTATCACCTGTGATTAAAAAAGTTGTGAACTATGATATTAAATGTCCATGCGCTAGTTCTATGCAGACAAGACTAACAGAAAAGCCAATGTCTGATGGAATGAGCATTGTTATTCAATCCGACTTTAAAATCTTAACTCCACTCTAGCCAGAGATTTCATGGAAAATAACATTAAATTAGCACAACTACGACTTTGCATCCTTGAACGAGCGCCTAAACGTAAACATGATGGGGACTATGATAAACTGTTATCTCAATGAGAAGGCCTTCTGGATTGACTTCCTAGATACCATAATTTCCAAGGGACTGACTGATCAGAACGAGTTACATCACTTTTTGTAGATATTTAGCTTGATAGGGGCATGGCCAGCAAGGGTTCTAGACCTCACATGTTATTTCTTGTTTACGAACATTCTATGTGCTACAGTCATGTAAGTACTACATTATTACCCATGTGATATACTATCCAAATATTCATTGTGCACAATACCTTTTTAACTAGTGTAGATTGATTGAATGTTTTCACCTATAAACATTTTTTTTGATTATATCTTATTCTGTTGAAAAGTTGAAGCTCATTATGTCCAAGATCACTGTATATATCATGTGTAACACATATGTCATTCTGGTTTAATTTGTACACAAGGTATGATTTTGTACATATTATATCCAACTCTGTTGATGTATATTCATAATTTACACACGTTATACACATACCTAGTCAAGATGGATCTGACTATGATGTATGCCTCACATAACCTTCTAGTCATGCTGTGCACATCTTCCTGGTGCCATGCACTGTGACATCATATGTTACGCGAAATAGTTATCTCCCGTTTGGATTGTACGCGGCTGCCACAATAAATGCACAGTCTAAAGAAACTGCAAAGTATGTAATTCCACTCCAAGGCATAATCATGCAAGGCTAGACTTATATTGCAAATCGGTAAGGGAAGACATGGTACCCTGATAGCCATCACATCTTTAGATTATTGATTTAATATTTTAGAATCATGTTGGTAGAATAGCAATACTATATTGATTTATAGGTCATGTGTCTTAGTCACTTCCCGCATTTGAGCACACATTGATATATCCTACATGTTCACACAGTGAATGTTTTGCTCTGATATATTTGCTTGAAGTTCCTTTCTTATCGTCTTTCTGACATCCGTGTACTCCTAGATGCCGGATAACTCATTTGGGGAATAGGGATAAAGCTTTGTGAAATGAAATGCTTTGAATGAATTTAACATCTACATTTTTTATGCAAATTCTGATTGTTTTCTTAGCCTCAAACCCTTCTGATGAAGGTCTACCGACCGAAAAGGGTTAAGTAAGGAGAACATTCACAGGTTCTCCCCCTGAAGCTACTGACTATTATTTGTGAATTAGAACACAATTGACTATCCATCTTATTTGTTTGAGAACCATTTATCGTACCTCTCCATATAAATATTTATAAATACAAATTAAAGCATATCTTGATTCATATTTACTCTTCATGATTGACTACTTTAAGAGTGATATTACTTTATGCACATTATATTCATATTGGATATTATATTTTCTAGTTGAGCATGGATGGTCTCTCTGAAGTGTCTGTGATCCTGAACTAGTTAAATCTGTTCATTGACTATTTCTAACTTGTCAAAAGAAAATCAGCTATGATAATATCCTTGTCAGGCATGTGAACAATGTCAAATTATTGGCAATGCATACTTGGAATCTTCTGCATGATATACCTTGATAGACCATCAAGAACATTCCCACTGGAAACTTTGACCAGAGGTTTGGGATCAGTCTTTATCTTGAATTTCATTCCCAATCAAAAATGCAAAGCTTGTGACTGCCCATACAAAGCTGAGTGCTTAGTATTTGAGGACTAAGGGCTTACATTATTCCCCCTTCAAGTTCCATTCCTCCGACCCCCACTCTGCACTTGGAGCAAAACAGCACCCCAACCAGTGCCACTGGCATCAGACAAAATGACACTCTTAGACTAATGCTGAAGGCAGGCCCATTCTAGTGCTTTAGCAGCAGCAGTCTTGAAACCTTCTTTTGTTCACCATTATCACTATTCACAAAGTCCACCCTTTTCGTACACAATTCCTAGATCTGTCTAGTGTAGTTTGCAAAGGGTTCTACACATTTTGAAAAATATTCCACTAATCAATCCTAAAAAGAACATAATCTCTTGCATATTTTACTGACTCACCATCACCATAATGTACAACTCTAGGGTCTCCTCAAGATTTACCCCATCACAGTCCAACTCATACCCTAGGTAATGTATGGACCAAGCCCAAAACGTACACTTGCCCATTAGAAGGGTGATCCCTGTCTCACATATTGTCTTCAAAGCAAACCTTGTTAATCTGTTGTGTGTCGCAAGCCTTTTGCCATACACTAGGAGGGCATCTAGGAAGCAGCAGATTGTGCCATCACAAGATCGGACAATGCTGTGTGGATTCTGAATGTGCCCTCAGGGATGATAAAAGTGGTGACAAACCTGCACGATGGATGTAATTTGATCATAGTACCCAGATTACAAATACTGGAAAGAAGGACTCTGTTTACAATAAGACACTTATTGATGGCAAGCAAGTCGACAAAGAGGCTGATTTGCTTTGTAGCTTTCCTAGCCATTACAACAGTGGGTAAGTGGGTACTTCATTGCTATGTCCCTGCCTGCTCAATCACAAATTGTTCTTTTAATTTCACTATTGATCTGTCAACCCTTTTGCAGACTGATTGGCACATCGTACACAATAGCCACCACTTGCCCCGAACCTTCCTTATTCTACATCTGGTTCTGAAAAACCTTGAGGCAAACACATTTCTCAGAAAACACATCTGGAAAAGACGCTCTCCCCTAAAGCCTCTCCCAACAGTCAGAAAATTCTGGGGGCATGATGATTTCAAGCTCCTTTTATCCTTATTTTACCATATGAGGTTACCATTCTTGTGGGACACACACATACACACACATACACACAACCCTTAGCAACTTGAACTTTCAAACCAAGATAATCGTCAACACATCCAATAATATCTATCAGAGGTCCTCCATGGGCCCCCACATCTGCTTGCATATCACCTTTAAACCTTCCTTTGAACATCTCTAACTGCGCACCGTTATCTTCCAAGGTGGGGGTAAGTTCTTGGATCAAAATAGAACTCTGAGAGCTATTGGTAAACAGGATATTTTACCCTCTACGATACTTTTACAGCACCCAGAGATTTTTGCCCTTTTCTTAACCGTTTTATAAATGCTTCTTTTTTGCACAATGATGTACTAGACCTGTTGAAAAATGTCACGGTCACACCTCTGTTACAAAAATTCAATCGCAATCCTACAGTGCCTTCTAACTACAGGCCTATAACTAATACACCATTCCTACTTAAGATAGTTGATAAGATTGCTCCTAGTCAGTTCCAACAACACATTGAGAAATCCAATATCCTACGTTGTCGGCAGTCCGCTTTTAGGACTGCACATGGGACTGAGGTAGACCTGCAATCTGAAATGCTAGAGGTAGTAGATGACAGTAAAGCAGGTCTACTGATTCTTTTAGATCTTTCGGCAGCGTTCGATCTTGTTGATCACGCAAAATGGTTAAAATGTATTCAGGAAAATAGAAACTGCTCTCCTGGCACTGTAAAATGGTTCCAATCTTTTGTAAGCAATAGGAAATCTAAAATCATTTGGCAAAATGTGTCCTCCAGCTTAGAACAGGCTACATGTGGAGTTCCGCAGGGCGCCTTCTTGTCTCCTGCCCTGTTTCATGTTTTCTGTAGATCTCTATGCAACCTTTTGGAGTCCATGGGTCTTTACATCACAAACTATGCTGATGATACTCGGCTCGTGTTTAGGTGAAGCGGAAACTATGAAAAAGATGCAGGTATGATCACATCCGTTTACGAAAGTATGCGTATTTGGATGATGAATAATGGTCTTTGTTTAAATGGTCAGAAGACAGAACTGCTGAACTTTGGCTCTGATAAAATAAGAGAAAAATTAGGAACAGCATATAAAACATTATACATTGACCATCACGAAATTGCAGTAGTAGACAAAGTAAAAACACTAGCGATCACTATTGAGGCAACACTCAACGCCAACGCTCAGGTTGCTAGTGTGACTTAGAGTATTCACTATTACCTCAGGCTAATACGCCTGTTAAAACCTTTATCTCGGTGAAGTGTGCTACACTAGTTAGGGCACTGGTTCTATCAAGATTGGATTGTTGTAATGCATTACTTGGCAGAGCGAGTAAAGGCTGTATTAAGAAGTTACAGATCTTACAAAATTACGCTGTCAGAGTAGTTAAACATGTGTCAAAGTATGAGCATATTTTATAGCATAGGAAAAACCTTCATTGGCTTCCAGTGCAAACAAGAATAGAATTCAAAATCAATGTTCTGACACACAAATGTCTGTTTGGCGATGCACCTGATTATCTCAAAATGCGCATTTAGGACCAAACATCAATTTGGAATACGAGATCTAAAGACACTATGCATCTACAATGCCCCAAATTTCGTAGAGTTAATGGGAAGGAAAGCTCCTTCCCCATATGAGCGGCTACCACATGGAACAAGCTGGCTCCAGATCTACGATGCGAAAGACATTTTCTTACGTTTACAAAAATCCTGAAAATGACAATTTTTTCATAAATCAGACCAGTGAAACTCTCCATACTACAATGTTTTGTTACCCAAGATCTTTCTCCGTGCCCTAATGCTCGCGGGCTTTGGTGCAGTACACTTAGATAAATTAAATAAGTAAATAAATAAATAAATAAATAAATAAATTGCAGCATTATCCTCTGACACTTTAGGGCAACCAGACTTCTAGGTGGGAAGCTTCTTCTACCATCACAAAATTGAGGAAAGTAGCTACACTGTCAAAAATGGTTTTAACTCTGTTTACACTGGTTGTATGTGTGGTAAAGGTGCATTCTGTGACATGGCTGTCATTTCTGGCCAAGAAGCCTAGAAAAGGTGGTCAGGGACAATCCATGCAGCATTGCCACTGTTCTGGAAGGACCCAGTGCCCCATAAAGGCATTCCAGATACCTTGGTTACCAGAGGTGAGGGTGGCCAAGCACATCCAAAGAGAGCTAACAGTGTACTTCTGCATAGTTTGCACAACAGCTGAAACCTTAGGTGTGCCCTGCTGAATAAGGATGATAAGCTAATGGAGATTTGGTGCACATGGGGGGTGAGTACCTGAAACTGTGGATCTTCTCCTCTGTGCCACCAATCTCCTCTCCTACTCCAGTCCCAGGGACCTGCTTTCTTGAACTTTTATGTGTGACACCATCAGATTGAGCATCAATGCTCCAAAGGGCTGCCTGTTGCTCTTTGTAGGGTGGAAGTTGGTTACATAATGTAGACTTCTATAGGGCCGGTAGCCCGCAGGCATCAGGGCGCGTTAAAAGAGACAGACACAAACTATCTAGGGAACCTCACTACATCAACTAGGAGAGCTGTGATTCTGGAAAGAAGGAGTTACTTGAAGAGATGAGTCTTCAGAAGTTTCCGAAATTGTAGATGATTCTCCTGTATTCTCAAAACCAAGGGAAGGGAGTTCCACAGCTGAGCTGCCTGCACTACAAAGGATCTGCCATTGGCTGATTTGAGTTTATGTTTGTGTACTGTTGTTATATGTGGCTGTTTTAGTCTTTTACAGGATTAAAACAATTATGCACAGATAAAATAGAGAAACTGACCTGATATGGCCCTTCAAGGTTTTATGGAAAATGTATCCATTATCACTGGTATGGGACAGGTTTTTGGTGCCAATGAATCCTGGGTCAAACTTGTGGCAGACCTCTGGATCCCGTATGGTCCCGTATGATGATTCATCATCCAATCAGGAACCTCAAATCTTAGGTTGAACCATGGTTATATTTGTTGGGTTCATCCAGCCAATCCGACACCTTTTGGGCAGAAATGCTCAGTTCAATCAGAGCCCTAGAATCATTTAAAGGAAGCTTAACCATCAAGATATGTTCCACCTCACTTCCTGCTCCTTTGTGGATTTTGTTAGGCTGCGACGGAAGGAGTATGTTGGACAAGCTTAAACATGGAGGGTATTTGGAGGGATTTTGGAGACATAGTACAGGGCTTTGAAGAGTTCTTTGGCGTTGTTACTGTTTTTGGAGTTGTAACTGTTTGGTGATGTTTTCAGGGACATTTACATTTAATCCTTTCACTGTTTGTATCATGTCGCACTTGCATTTGGCTGGCCTAGGTTCCCTGTTTTAGACTGCTGTTTCAATCTTGCCACTGTTTGTATTATGCTTCACTAGGATAGGGCTTCACTTGGGCTTCAGATTTAAATTGCACTGTATATAGCCGTGCACATTGGACATGCACACTATCGGACTACACCCACACCGATACAAACATTTCCCTCGGCCTAGCACCACCACACATAGAACATAGCAGAGTACCACACAACATTTGGTGCAGTTGTTCACTTAGCCTGACTCTCTTGATAAACTGACGCAGCAACCATTTCATACATGATAATGTGGGCTGCTGATTGGATCGAGCCACTCCTGACTTACCCCAGATCAGACTATACATGCACGCATGCATTTCAACACTCCTCCCACTGCTTCTCACCTCAGACTATGGTCTTCCAAAGGGTGTTCATCCTCACAGCACTTCGAGCCATACCAATGGCAGTAGGTGCTATACAAATGGCAAATAACATAACATAACATTTCGTTTTTTTGTGTGTTGGTCTGTAGTGTTTTTGTAGCAGGTTTTTCTGTTTCTTTATTTCAGTGTTTGTTCAGTATTTTGATAGTGTGTTATTAGTTTACCTACATATAAATTTGGAACATAGTCCTTTCTTATGTGGCTTTTAAAATGTGTCCCCTTTTAAAATGTAAAAAGTCAAAACAAGTTTCCTGTCCCTATTTCAAATCCCCCAAACCTCCCAAAAGAAATCTTTACTCTTTTCCAGTTTTCCCCTGCATGTTTGTTGTTGCAGTCTCATCTTCTGTTGCTTGCGCATTGATTTGTTGTGTAGTTGTGGTTTTGTAGTTTTGTAGTAGTAAAGTCATGTAGTTATTGTAGAAGAAGGATTTGATCACTTGATAGAATATTCGTATTGTGCTTATTGGTTCTTCGTTGTGGTTTTGTTTTACACCTTTGGTTAGAGACGCGTGTTTCATGTCACACAGTTTTCAACAATGACATTTGTGGCTCTTTAGTCATGGTACCCCAGCAATGATGGAAGGGGAGGGGGAGGAAAGTGGGCAGAGAAAAGGAGGAGCTGTGTTTCTCTTCACTGGTAGGGATCTCTTCACGGGGGGATCTCTCGGCAGTTGGTTAGTACCAGTACATGAGCGGAGTCCATACACATCACTGATCATATGATTTGGAAGGTGTGCCTGAGGCTTTGGGGGAAGAATCTGGCCATGGGAGAAGGTCTAACTGCTAGCATGGATGCAGGGATTTTATGGGAAAGGACACAGCGACCCAATGGAAGCAGGTACGGCAGGGCTTCTAGTGAAATCCTCCACAGGATCAGGCCCATTGGAGGATCACATGGACAGGTTCCTCATGGGGTAAAGAAGGGGGTTCACTGCAAGCCCCCTGGAGGAGGAGCATAAGATGGTTCCTGTCAGGATGCAGGGCACTGAGGAGGACATTGTATCCACTTAGCAAGGCAAGAGTAATTCTAAGAGTGAGGGGATTCCTCAGAAGAAGGATCATGGGGAGGACCAGCCTGTGGAGTTGCCACAGCATATGATGGAGCCAACAGAGGGCGAGGTGCAGTAGGTATAAAAGGGTGTCATGAGTATTCACATTCTCTGGTGAAACAAGGACATGTAGCAGGCAAATGACTCGTCTGCCTTGCAGAGCTTTCTAGTGACCCAGTTACCACCACCACTCACCTCCAGCACTGGTAAGGAGAAGAGAGAGGGTTGTAGGACATCCCAGGACCAGTGTACAGCATGGCAGAGAAAACAGTCATACAGTGTCAACCCCCCATCCATTCAGCCAACCAAATCACTACCTGTGACTCTGGCAACTGTGGCCATTGGGAGGCCCCCATTGCTCCCTCGTCCCCAAAATGTACTTTAAAAAGTGGGTAACTGGCTTTACCCATCCGTAGGTGGAAGCCCCTTGAATTTATCATACTGCATGCAGGAACCTATTGCCTTTATGTTGGCCAGTCCATTAGCCACGGGGAGCTGGGCAATGCGATGGTGGCAGGCAAGACTGGGAGACACATGAAGCTCCACGCCTCTTCCCTTCCCTAAGGAGTTGTGCATAGCGGGTGGAAATTAGGCTGTTTTGAGGGAGGGACTGGCCTCAAAGGAAGACTCCCTGCATATGAGTGTCACAGTTATTTATGGAAGAGCTGGATAACTTTAGGAAACACTTTCTAGCGGAGCCTGAGAACTTTATTGGGAGAGCTGATGAACTTCAGTGGGTGGCTGTGCCCTATTAGAGAACCTGAGAATCTTAAGGGGTGGCTGCACTCTCTGAGGGAACCTGAGAACTTCAGTGCACTGCCCAGCAAGAGAACCAAGGAACCTGAAGGGACGGCTGCTCCTTCTGAGAGTAAGGAGGATTTTAGTTGGTGGCTGTGCCCTATGATAAAACATGAGACCCTTAGCGGGTGGCAAGTGCCCTCTGTGCAAACCCAAGAATATCAGCGGGTGCCTCTGCCTTGTGAGAAGTGCTCAGAATCCTAAGGGGTGGCTGCCCCTCAGAGACACCCCATGAACTGTAGTGGATAGCTGCAACATGTGGTAATAGAAGGATTCATAAATGTTATCTGTACAGTGGACAATAAAATGTGTAAGTCAGCAACCAGGCAGGGCATTTAAGTGACTACTGCAGCAATCCTTTTCTTCCCAAACATATGTTGACTATGAGTTGATGTGATCCGTATACTTCTGTAATATAGCAACTGTTCTTTTTAAAAATAAAAAAAAAGTCAATGATCCAACATGCAGCACTGCAAGCATTCTTCTGAGGTTAGCGACAGTAGCCCTGGTTGCACTAAAACCTCTTTCAGGCTGAACACTGGCGGGGTTAAGCTTAGTGATCAAAAGCAGCACACACAAGTCCCACTGGCAAAAGAGACTGCTTACTTTATCTACTGAGATAGGTCATCATCCCTTCGTATAGGTGAAGTGTCCGGAAGGTAGCCTTCAAGCATATGTTTTTCTAAAGGACCACTGTCGGCTCATGTTGATGACCTGTTTGTATTCAAGATGCATGAGTCGCTTAGGACGGTTTTCCAGTTTTATCCCTGTAGACTGTGCCACACTTCTCACACATTTTTCAACTGATGTCTGTCATCTATTGGTGACTGAGGCGTTCAATCTTGAGATTGATATGCACAGTGTACTGGCAACATTTGTGTTGATTGGTGTTTTTCCAGCTGCCAGTGTTCTTTCTCCAACTGCTGTTCGAAGAGCTGCAACAAAAGAACCTTGCACATGAGTACTGTGTTTCCTCCTTTTGATGCTTTCTGTGAGTTCTTTTCTCGTCACATATGAATTTAAGGTGGCCAATTTCTCTTTGAAATGTGGGTACATGAAGGAATCCAAAAGATGTTCAATGTTTCCTTTAAATGTAATGATCAGAAGATCACCACCTAAGGTCAAAGGCAGGCCATTCACCAGCTTTGCCATATTGGTTACACCTGTCAGGTCCATGTTGGTTGGGGTGAGCTCAAGAATGTACACCAAAGTGAGAACCTCACTCAGGGATGCATTGCGGTGGCTATCCCCCCTTGGTGGCCTCATCAAATTTCATATCATGGAACAGACATTAACTGGCAGCTGCCACTGACACGGTATTAAAACGACCTAGAGCGCTGCTGTGAGTATAGTCAAGATAGGTGATAGCATGGGACTACTCATTTAGCCTGTCCAACATCTGGAAAGTGAAAATGGGTGGCAGCTGAGTTCTTCGGGTTGGGAGTGACAACCTGTGACACACACGCAGTTGGCACAGTGCCATTTTGGCAAGATAACCCCAGATAAAATGTCAGCTCATCCTGTGGTCCACAGTGACAATCTTTTACCCAGGCTCATAATTGATGGTAAAGTGTATGACTATGAGGTGACAGACATGCACAAAGCAAAGAAGGGTATGCATATTGACTACCCTTTTCATAAGGCAGCAAGGATATCTGATCCATTGTTTGCTGCATTAAATACCAGTGTGCCCCCCTTCCATAGCCTTCAGCCACATGTCAACTTCTGTGTGGCTTTTGCCCTGGAAAACGTGAATGCACAATAGTGGCTGTGCATTATGGCATTCACCTGCTGCCCCCTTTAAATTACTTTGCGAACCCACCTGCCTGTTAGAGGACGGAAAGGGCACCTTGTGGTGCAGTGATGGTCATGTAGTCAATACTCTGACTTCTGTGGAGCCCTCCTCATGGACACCAGAACCTCATTCTACAATGAATGTAATGCTTAGTATGTGAACAAATATTGGACGGTAACTTCCCAACAGTGATCAGAATTTCCCATGAGCTGCTGCAATTCAGGATGTTCCACAAATAAGTAGAGTGAGAGATCTATTTCAAATATTATAGCTAGGTTAGCATCAAGCAAGCACTGTATGTCATGTGGCTTGTGGTACTTGTAGCTATGCGCACATCCTTCCACAACACTGGCATGACGCAATATGGGTTTGCCACTATGTGCTGCTAAGTAAACAAGGATAGAGCATGGTGCCCAACTTCCAAGGAGGAACATAGCTTCAGTGTTTGATGGGGTAATCGTGTGGACAGATGGAGTATGTGGATTGGCTGATGGTATGGGGAGAGATACACCGCAGATCCTTTGACCTCTTCCCTTGGCTGTGCATGGTGCAGCAGCATAAGGAACTTCAAGAGACACACACTGAATGGGATATCAGCAGCTCCCTGAATCTCTGCCTCCCACCAAAATAATTTGATCATACCTCTACCAAAATCTGCTCTCAGGGATTTTTGCTTATCTTGCTCCCCTCCCAGGTGTAGCCCAAAGGCATTTGTCTAGGCCACTCAGTTTGAGAGATGGACACTAACTGGTTTGCCATGTTCCTCCCCGAATCTCTGGTGCTTCCTTCCACCAAATGTAAGTGAGTGGGACTCTCCCACAAGCTGCCCTCATGCTGCTACTCCTCCCAAGTGTCATCTGACGGCACATGTTTTTCTTGTTCGCAAATTTCAAGAGAAAGACACTGGTATGTCACTCATCTCCCCAAATCTCTGCTGCTGACTCACACCAAAGTCTGGCAAGCATGACTCTTCCACAAGCTGCCCTGAGGATTTCCAGGCTCCTCCAGTACCTCCTACCAGGTGTCACACAAAGGTACTTGCTTGTCCATTCACTTCAAGAGATGGGCACTGACTGGTGCATCACTCACCTCGCTAAATCTCTGCTGCTTCCTTGCACCAAATTCAGACCCCCCAAAAGGTGTAAACAGTGCTTCTAGGATGCTGCTACTCCTCCTGCTTTGTGCCACCCGATGCACACGTGTCTTTCGTTCACTGGGGGTCATTACGACCTTGGAGGTAACAATGCCGCAATTTGCGGCATGGTTACCCCCTTACCGGGTACCGGGTATGGGTTCCTTGAATGAGGAATTACCGGGCATCTCCAAACTTGGAGGACCCGGTAATTCCTCATTCAAGGAACCCGGACCCGGTACATCCCCATTCCCATTCGAGCCACCATAGGGCTTAATGGGAATGGGGAGTGAGCTTACAACGGGCCCGTTAATAAAGGACCCGTTGTTAGCTCCCTGGTCTGCTAGCAGGACCCGCTAAGGGCACCTGGTTTTACCAGGCGCGCTTTGCGGATCCCGCAAGCAGACTCGTAATGGGGCGGTAAGGGGTTGATGGCTCTGGCACCATTACCGGCATCGTTAACCCCTTACCGCCAAGGTCGTAATGACCTCCACTGACTTCAAGAGATGGACACTGACAGAGGTCTTACCCAGCTCCCTGGATCTGTGGTGCTCCCTGCCACCAAAATCAAGTACGAGTGACTCTCTTACAAGCTGCCTTCAACGATTCCCAGCTCATTCAGCTCCTCCTCTTAGGAGTCACTGATGCCACGTGTTTCTTTTTTCGACTCACTTAGCGTGGCATACACTGACTGGTTTGTCTCCGACTTCCCCAAATCTCTGTTGCTTGTTCCCACCAAAATCAAGTGTGCATAAACCTTTCCACAAGCTGCCATAAAGATGTCGCCCAAGAGCACTTGTCTTGTTCACTCACTTATACAGACGGACGCTGGCTGGTGTATCGCTCACCTCCCCAAATCGTTGCAGCTTCCCTTCACCAGAATTAGGTAAAAGGGACTCTCCCAGAAGCTGTCTTCAGAAACTCTGGGCTCCACCTACTCCTCCTGCCAGGTGTCAACCAATGCAAATCTCTCCCTCGTCCATTCACTTCAACAGATGAATACTGACTGGTGGCACACTGTCTCCCCGAATTGCTGGTGCTTAATCCCACCAACATCAGGGGGGCACGACTCTCCCAAAAGCTGCCAGATGCCCACTGGAAAATCTGGACTGACGTGTGTTTGTGTCTCTCACACAATCACTCAAGTTGTACTCCCTCTCTGGGATTCCCTCTCCCTAAACCCTCAAAATTGTGTTGGTCCCCCACTACACATCACTGGATGTGTCACACATAGCTGCAAAACCAACTAAAGCTCTAACTCTGACTCATTCCCAATCACCATCTCTACCAACCCGTCATCCTTGGCAACTACTTCAGTTCCACCCAGGTTTATTAACCACTTTTACATTTTTTAAGGCTGGCTCCACAAACAACCTCCCGAAAGATCCATGAGACTAAAAAGCAGCTTCAGGTATGCGTCTTTAAGGCTAGTGAACTCTTCAATTACTTGCAACTCTGAGGTGAAGGTACATCTATGTGTACTACTTTATGGTTCAAAGTGACTTTGCACTGCTGAAAAGTGACTTTGCACTGCTGACACAAACCCCGATTCATGGTACTGTGCAAAGTGTATTATTGCATTGCAAAGTAAGTGCAAGTGGTCATTTTTGCCGTACAAAATGACTTGGCACTGCAAAAATACACTTTGCACTCTTCTATTAATCAGGGTTTTTGTCGAGGGGGCAAAGTCACTTTTTAGCAGTGCAAAGTCACTCGTAACAGTGCAAACATTCCATGAAGCGGCCCTATGTGTTTCATTTCAACTTATTTTCATTCTCTATTGTTCTACTTCCTTCCTAAATTACTGTAACAACACAGCTTGTAATGCTCCTTTGGCCAAAGCTCACAAATAACCGCTAACCTGGCTCCCTAGCCTCACAGACTAACACAAAGGGCCTCATTACGACCCAGGCGGTAAGGGGTTAATGGCGCCATAAAAGGTGTCGGCGCCGTTAAACCCTTACCGCCTAATCACGAGGTCCCTTTGCGGGTCCCGACCTTAACGGCTGGTTTTACCAGCCGTTAAGGAAGGAACCCGCAAAGGGACTATCGAGGTAATTACGGTACCGCAATTTGTGGTACCGTAATTATCGCCTACCCCATTCCCATTGAGCCCTATGGGGGCAAAAATGGGAACGGGGTAGGGCCAATGGTGAATGGGGAATTACCGCCCCGCCAACCTTGGTATGGGGCGGTAATTCCGCCATTCACCATGGCAGAGTTGGTAAAATACCGGCGGCAACCATGGTGCTACTAGCGCCATGGTTACCGCCTGGGTCGTAATGAGGCCCAAAATGTTTTAACAACCAATCTAATAATTCAACACTTTAATTTCCCCCAACAAATAAATAATTAATCAGTTCCAGTTTCTCTCTACCTATCCCTTGGTCCCTACCGTCTCTTTACCATCTTCTCAAGGCGTCCCGCTTTCTCCCCGGGGCCATGACCCTCCATCTTCAAAACCTGTTCCCCTGGGGTAGTCCATTTGTGCAAACAAATCTTGAAAACCTTCATACACTATTTCTTTGTGCTCCAAAACCTTCACCGCTGCCACGGCACAAAATTTCACCATCTCTCTATTTATTCCCTTCCTCGCCCGCTCTATTGCTCCCTCGCTTCTCGCTCCCCTCCAAACTCTCTGTGGCAACAGGGCAACAGCTTAGTCCAGATTACATTTGCTTTGGGCCACATTTCCTGGACCCATACCAAATCCCTTTTCATTTTTCTCAGCAGAGCCACCCCCGTGCCTCTTAACAGGTCATTATCCCCTGCATGAATAATCACGCCCTCTAGAGACCAATAGCGCTCCTTCATCCCCGCCAACATAGGCAGTAGCTGATCCCAGCAAAGCCCCCCTAAACCTGACCACCTTACCAGAGCCACTTTGTAGCTGCACCCCAAATGTGTGCCAAAACCCTTTTCTCCTCCTCCTTCCCCACCCACTTAACCAAAGAGTGGCCCACAAACCAAATCTGGGGCATCTCCTTCGGCCACCCTGCAGCATCTGAAAAAGAAATTACAATGTTACTTTTCAGTCAATACCACCCCACCACATTCAGGTCTCCCGTGGACCCCGACCATAGTTCAAACAGCCACTTTACCAAAGTCCCTAATATACCCTTTTGACCTCCCAGACCTGCACCATCCCAAACTTTTCACCTCATCCTCGGATAAACCCAACCCACTACCTTCAAGTGCCGCACCCATCCTAAACCAATGAATTCCAAACTCCTACACCTTTTCCCCCACCGCTACCAACACCTTCCTCAGATAACCCATCCTCACCTGACCACCTCCTTATTCCCCCTATGGAAACAACCCCGGTCCTTTCCTACCTGTCCCCCTATAAATCACACCTTTAACACCCATCCTTTAAACAATGCACCCCCACTTAGACCCCCTTTATCCTCTATCCTATTACCCTCCTGTTCACCCTTGCCCCCCACCCTACATCACCTTACAACTATTACCCTGTGTTGCCCACCCTGCACCGGGGGCCCACGTGCACCCCCGTCCATGCAGGCCCTTTTCCTCAATACTCTTCTCCACCATTGCACTAGGGGCCAAACCTGCGCCCCATCCATGCAGTCCAATCCATATAACTTACTCTTCCAGCACCTTGTGTCCATTACATCATGTTTCCCACCTGCACCGCACCAGGTGCCCTCGTGCACCCCGTCCATGGAGTCAAATCTCATCACTTCCCAACGACGGCCACCACCCCCTAACATTTTTCTCATTTACATCCGCCCCACGGCCCTCCCCCGCCCTACGTAAGTGTCTTCCTCCTCACCCCTCTCCTACACCCTTGGGATCGCCCCCCAAAACCTCCCCCCAAACTTTGCGCCTCCCTCCTTTTCCGATAAACTGCTGCCCCACACCGGAACCCCCACTTTAACTGGCCTACTGTCCTTCCCCCCCACCTCCTTGGCCCTTTCCCCCTGTCCCCTGCCTGAAAACACTGTAATCGGATGCCGACCCGCACACCCGCTGCACTCGTGTTTAAATTTGCACATTATCCTCATGCAGCCTTCTTTATTGAAAGCCCAACATGCTGCTGAGAGCTGACCCCTGCCTCCTCCCCCGCCCCTTTGGTGAGAGATGACCAAGAAAGGGCGGGTAAGGCACGGGTAAGCCGCTTGCCTTGTGTACCGTTGGAGCTGGCCTCCTCGGCGCCATCCATTGCAACCAGAGATCCATATCTATCTCCCCCAAACCGCCTGACTTTCCTCCGCCAAGCTTGCTCTAAACTCCTCGTCATAACGCACCAACGCGAAGCCCCCGAAATTCATGAATGCCTTTCTAATCACGTCCATGTACTTCAACAGAGCCCCATATCTCTCTGGAAATTTCTCACAATGGACACTTGCATCAACAATAAAAGCTGACTTCCAATTCTGGATGGTCACTGGCACCTTTGAACGTGAGGCCAGCTCCCTCTCCTCCTCTTTAGAACCCTCTTTGGCTCTCACTTCTCTATGAAGCAGCTTAAACACATCCACAAATTCCCCTGCCCATATCTTATCCTTTGTTTTTGTCATCAAATGTGTGCCCAAAGGTTTCCTAATGCCCATGTGTGGTAGCTTTTTCTCCTTGCCCTTCACCTCTACCTCTTTCTCCTTTGGAACCTGTACCTCGAGCGCCAAGAGCTCAATCACCTTGTCTGTCTGCACCTCCACTGAGCAATTCTTCTTCTCCCCCACCAAGGCTCCAATAACCTGTACACCATACTCTCTCCTCACCCCTTGCAACCCTGACCCCTCCCTTCTTGGCCCCATCCTTGTGTCCCCTCTTTGCCATGCCGTTGACCAGTCCCCTTCCCGCTCACCTCTTTCTGCCCTGCCATCGCCCATCTGCAGCCTGACCTCCACTCCGATGCTCCTCATCTCCTTCCTCACTGGGCTCCTGCTGCGGGAACGAAACATGTCAGCAGTCTCACCCAACCAGTTACCCCCTGACCTATTGCCCCTCTGACCCCCTGCTCCTGTCTTTCCCCTTCCCATCTTAGGCCCCTTCTCGCCCTCCCCCTCCTCATTACAGCACTGTACCCTTCATCCTCCCACTGCCCCACATATTCTTCCATCCCTTCATCATCACCCAAGTAATACCATTGTTGTTGCGAGTGCATGCTCGGTCCGGGCAGATCCTCCTCTTGTGAGCCTGTGGCATCCGCCCGCCACTCTGTCAACAACCTCTCAGCAGGGCCGCAGAAACCCCTTCCGGATCCTCTTCTCTCGGGTGAGGGGTCCTCTCCTCCGCCCTGTGGTCTTCCTCACTAGGGGCCGTACTGTGCCCTCTAGACTGTCCTTGCGAAGTTCGTGGAGGGGCCGTTCTTAAACCCTCTCCATATTCCACCTCTGCAATAGCGGGGGCTGCTATGTGCCCTCCGCCCAAAATCTTCCTAGCCGGGGGGGGCATTCTGCACCCCTCCCTAACCTCGCTAATTGAAGGGGATCGCTCTCTTCTCCTCCCAACCGCACTCTTCTGCAGGTATTTACTTCCCTTGCCCCTCCGCCCCGACGCCCCCCTCTGCACCCTGTCACCTCCACATTCCTGCCCCACCCGACCTATACCTTTTTGGACACTCCTAACGTCCCCTTCATCCACCTGGTCACTATCCCCCAAACCCTTTTATGACCCATCTGCCAACTGCACTCGCCCCCTGGACGCTCTCCTATCAATCTCCCTCCTCATCTTCCTACCCCTTGACTCCCAGACCTCCCCTCTACCTGCCACGGGGCTGCAAGCTACCACTGCCGCGAGAGCCCCATCTGCCGCTGCTCTCTGCTGCGGCCTTTCTCCACTGCCCTCTCCTACATCCGTAACTTCCCCCACCGGCCCCTCAAGCTGTTCTTTGGTTGCCCTGCTGATGATCACCAGGGCCTCCCTCAATGCCTTGGCATCAATGAGCCCCTTCTTGCTTGTCCCTCGTCCCAACATCTTGATGCAGAAACACTACTGCAGCTTGTGCACCGCACTGCCCAAACCAATATTTTAATAGCAAAGAGGGAAACCTATTAGAGGCCAGAAAAATTTCCCCAGGCCAAGCGAACCCTAAAAATGTCCTTAACCACTGCAGCCAGCAAAACTCTCTAATACTCACAGCAACTGCCTTTCATATCATTACTATCCTGTAAAGTTATTCATCTTATTGACTAAAATTCCTAAATCTCTCTACTTCTTATATATTAAATGATTTTTACAGAGGGCCTCTGGTTTCATTTATTAATTTCTTAAAATTATATATATATATATTTTTTTTTTTTTAAACTAACCTACCCAAAAATACCCCAAAATACCCCCTTTTAAAATTTGCCTGCACCGCTAACCCAGAAAAGGCTGGGCGGCCCCCCCAAACGAGAGGCTGCCCCTGTTTCCACTTTCTTGGAATGCCGCGGATCACAACACCACTTGGCGGTGCGCGGGCAGCACCGCACTGGTGTGCACACAATAGCAGTGCGGCCCCTTTAGTAGTGCCTCCTCTGACCAAGCCCTGACACCGCGCCACCTGTAATATGCAGTCGCCGGGGCACCCGCAGTATCCGAGAGTGGTCCGCTTCACTCTGCAACCTTGGGACGGGAAAACCGCCCGCAAATGCCCGATCTCAATCTCCCGCACCGAAGGGGAAATGGCCCAGACCGTTGCCGCCGGCACAGGGCCACGCCAACAACGGTATGTGGACCCGTGTGCCTGCTAGCCCAGAAGAAATCCCCCCCCTCCACCCTACAGCGCCAGACAATGTGGGCCCCAACCAAAAAGGTATGGATTGGGGGTGCCTTATCTACGGCAACCCCCAACTATGTTATATTATTTTTTATATATAAATGTAACTAACTAATACTTCCTCCCACTTACTAAACTACCCTGACCTGCCTCACCTCCTAATACCGACAGCTACAAGGCCCAACGCAGGGAAGGCTCAGGAGCGGGCGAACTGGACAAACGCTCGTCCTAACCGTCGCCTGCTCCCGAACCTTCCCCACCCCCTTAAATACCCCAGGGGGCGCGCTGCACGCAGGCCAGCTCGTTCGCCTGCATGCAGCGCTCAAAATAACCCTGGGGGGAAAGGCACTGCATTCCCCCCAGGGCCACCCGTGTGATTTACTGTGCTTTTATGCCAGTTACTTACTACCTTATTTAAAACGTTGTTACTATGTTTTTACCTCCACTGCATAACTTTTATTGTGCCTGGTTGTGTAAGATATTCAACAATGAAATGGTTGCTTTTTACTGCTTATTTTACACATTATAATGAGAGTACAGCTATTCTTATTGTTCATTTCCGGAATGTGCAGCGTAAACCACGGCAGTGCACTGCCAGATGACAAACACACGTTTGCGTATCTCCTAGCAAGGGAATTGTGTTCTGCTTTGGATAACACAAGTTTAATATTAATTGCAGTGACATGCATTATCAGCACTTTTAATGAACTGCTCAAATCAGTGCATATTTATTTATACAAATGTATTTATACATGCATACAATGCCTGTCACACTTGGCTCGTCCCTCCTCATAAATGAGTTCAAATGCCCTTCCCCTTTGGGGTCATCGATGGAAACAGTCCTAGAAAGGTACATATTCCCTGATCAACGACTCAGGAAGTGTGAAATGCCTCAGAGATCTAGGCGCTTGATTACTAATTGTATTAATATTGGTTATGTTCAGCGCCTTAATTCTTTGCTCGAGTGATTGCAAAGCAGGTATGGATTTGCAGAAACTTTGCACCGGTGCAAGTGCAATTGGCACTAAAGCAAATATTGGCCCAGTGCAAAAGGCCCATTCTGTAAATGAATGTTTTGGTCCCAGGCCTTACTTACACTGCTGGTAGTGTTTTGCCCTGGTGAGGAAAATGCATTGAAACAGTACGTTTTTTACTGTAGGACAATGTGAACACTACTGCTACGTGCATTTGCCCTGGTGCAAAATGTCTGTAATTACGCCTTGTATGTTCGTGATGTAAATAGCAATATAACCCTATTAAAACAAAAACAATAAGCGATTTGTAAGTCTGAAAGCGACCGACTGGCTATGCTTCCTTCCAAATCGAGTTGTTTGGTTTTATTGAAAAACCCATTAAAGTTATCGATTCACTGTTCTGAATAAAAGGCCCTCATTTAGCGGGTCAGGGCCTCATTTTTAGTCACAAACTTATTCATTCAAAGCTTTTCCCATCAGAAACATGCATCATCTCCAGTACGTTTGAAAGAAAGGTTCAGGGAAAAAAAGTTATATTATGTGAAGAGATCCTCATGCCAATTACAGATATGCAATCATGTTTACTAATCGCTCAAAAAAACATGTGGAACCCGTGCCCGAAAGAGTGGCAGTTCAGCAGCGGGACATAACGTTGAAATATGCCAAGTGGTAACCAGGACCTACCGAAAGAAAGTGGCGGCAATACTGTGCTGGCAACATCATGACACACAGGGGTAGCCTGGGAACCGGAAGTGGCCCTATCCATGTTTTCCAATGTGGCTCTGCATTACACCATGCTAGTGAACATAGTGAGCAAGCCCAACCCCAGAGTGCCCTGCAGGCCAGTCCACCACTGAACACACACAGGGGTGGCCTGGGAACCGGAAGTGGCCCTGTCCATGTTTTCCAATGTGGCTCTGCATTACACCATGCTAGTGAACATAGTGAGCAACCCCACTCCAGAGTGCCCTGCAGGCCAGTCCACCACTGAACACACACAGGGATGGCCTGGGAAACAGAAGTGACCCTGTCCATGGTTTCCAGTGTGGCTCTGCATTACACCATGCTAGTGAAAATAGTGAGCAAGCCCAACCCAGGAATGCCCTGAAGGCCAGTCCACCACTGAACACACAGAGGGTGGCCTGGGAACCAGAAGTGGCCCTGTCTATGTTTTCCAGTGTGGCTCTGCATTACACCATGCTAGTGAACATAGTGAGCAAGCCCAACCCCAGAGTGCCCTGCAGGCCAGTCCACCACTGAACACACACAGGGGTGGCCTGGGAACCGGAAGTGGCCCTGTCCATGTTTTCCAATGTGGCTCTGCATTACACCATGCTAGTGAACATAGTGAGCAACCCCACTCCAGAGTGCCCTGCAGGCCAGTCCACCACTGAACACACACAGGGATGGCCTGGGAAACAGAAGTGGCCCTGTCCATGTTTTCCAGTGTGGCTCTGCATTACACCATGCTAGTGAACATAGTGAGCAAGCCCAACCCAGGAATGCCCTGAAGGCCAGTCCACCACTGAACACACAGAGGGTGGCCTGGGAACCAGAAGTGGCCCTGTCCATGTTTTCCAGTGTGGCTCTGCATTACACCATGCTAGTGAACATAGTGAGCAAGCCCAACCCCAGAGTGCCCTGCAGGCCAGTCCACCACTGAACACACACAGGAGTGGCCACCACTGAACACACACAGAGGTGGCGTGGGAACCGGAAGTGGCCCTGTGGCTCTGCATTACACATGCTAGTGACCATGGTGAGCAAGCCAACCCCAGAGTGCCTCCCAGGCCAGTCCACCACTGAACACACACAGGGACCCTTTTAAACTGGGGGGACCTAAAAATGTTCCTGAGTTGATGCGTGCAAGCAAGTGGCACATACTAGCCAACCCCACGTGAATTTCTCTCAAGAATTCTTTTAAAAAAAACAATAGGTCAAAATTGAGTTTTTTTCAAAAGATCGTTTTTAATTATTAAGTGCATTCAGTTCCATTAGTTACCTTTTACAATAAAACTCCGCGATCAAATGAAAACATGTACATAAACACGTATGTTTATAATAAAGAATTAGAGAGTCAAATGATTTCCAGTTGCAACAGGAGCAGAATCAACAACTCAAAGATTGCAATACTTCAAATGCTAGATTGCCATTCCCCAATAGTTGCAAACAAACATTTTGCTGCAGCAAATCATGCATGTGCCCATGAGTTCCTGATCTAAACGGTGCACAACAGACCCACATATATTCGCCCCACATCATGGAACCTGTGGCTGATTTAGTAGGACATTGCCACACTTGGAATAATGCGCAATTCCTTGCGATTTAATGCACATCACACATTATCGTTCTTGTACAAGTTAATTAAATACAGTCAGAATTGAAAGAGCCTAAAATACAGGCAGAATGATCTGACATGGCCAGACGCCTGTGAAAGCATGTATAGATGTTTCCTCTGTTCTCTGCTGTCACTTTGGCTCTCTTCACCTTCGTCTTTAGCTTTTGTTTAGAACCTCTGATCTGTGTTCCTTTCTGCCTGGTCTCTTTCCACCTCTCCATTTTCTTCTCTCTCCCTAATCTTTTTCTTCATGGCCTCCCTCTTTTTCTCTGCTCAGCACGTCCATTGCTTCCTCCACTCTGTACCCCTCTCTACCCTTCGTCTGCTCGCTTTGGACCAGCTGAATGTGTCAGTGTTACTTTAAGGCGTGTGAGAGAGTCATAGGATTGCAAGCCCACTATGCCATCGCCTTCGCGTACGTGTGCGGGTGATTTAACTCGGTGCAGGGCAGAGCCATGGCTGTTGAGAAGGTGGAGTCACAAAAGAGTCGCTGCCCATCGGCTTATGGCCACAATGCCTGAAATGTCTGCTGCTTTTGCACCACAAACGAGTTGCAAACTGGTGCTCTAACACTAACATCCTGGAAATCCCTAAAATGATTGCTTTCGCTGCACACCGTGTGCCATGCCCACATGGGAGGCATTGCATGTGTGATAAGAGTGACCCACTAAGCAGTCAAGGCTGACCGGATTTCCATGAACATACTACCGTCCAGGCACATCTTTCTGTGCACCCCAGGTACGTGCAGGGTGCACAAAATACAAAGAGAGAAAGACGTTATGAAAAGACGTGAACATGGTGCAAAAGACATGACAATGTTGAAAAAGAAGTGAACGGTGTAGAAGAGGAGCACACAGGTAGCGAAAAGAGCTGCCTGATGCAAAAAACACCACGGAAAGCCTATTACTATTTCTAATTATATATTTGTATTGATTTGATTTATACAGCGCTTAACACCGAAGCGCTTCACAAAGGTCAAAACAGTAAAACAATAGGATATGAAATACATAGTCAATCAGCCAGCAGGTGCTCCTATGCTCGAATTTTCAAGCGAGAGAGAACTCAGGACAGAATAAACAGAAGGAGGTCATTCCAGTGCTTAGGGGGAAAAGGGAACAGGAGCGGAAACGAGAGGAGGCACAGGGAGGACGAGGAATAACCAGAAGAAGGGGAGCAAGAGGGAGAATAGAAAGAGACTAAGGAGGAGCGATAGGGAGGAGCGAGACCGTAGAGACAGTTGAATA
Organism: Ambystoma mexicanum; assembly: GCF_040938575.1. Classification (NCBI taxonomy): domain Eukaryota; kingdom Metazoa; phylum Chordata; class Amphibia; order Caudata; family Ambystomatidae; genus Ambystoma; species Ambystoma mexicanum. Next base: position 841,606,387 of record NC_090927.1, read on the forward strand.
TCGTGCAGAGGAATGAAAACAGAAGTCAGGCTTCAAAATGCAGCCACGGAAGAGAATGCAGGCCAGAGGAAATAGAGTCGTAAGGGGAAAGGGAGAGGACGGGGAACGACGAACGGCAAATAGAGCAAAGTGGAGCAAGACGATAAGCAGGAAGAGCAAGCGATAGGCAGGAACAGTAGAATAAGTGGGAGAAGATTAAGGGTCTCATCATGATAACGCTATTAACGCGCACTTAAGGGTTGTCCCAATCATGAGTTGGGCAGTAAGTGGGAGCTTTACCTCCAGCTTTTTGCTGGAAGTAAACATTTCCCCTTACTGCCTGTTTTCGTGCTTTTAATGCAGGCGCATTTACCGTTGGTAGTAATAGTGCCCCCAACCCCATTGGGTCCATTGGGTCCAATGGTAACGCTATTTATGCTGGCGTTATCGCAGCGTTAATTCTGCTGGGCTACTGCTAGACTCCTGATGAGGTTGTAAAGATAAATAAGTAGCTTAGGAGCACGGGAAGCTAAGTACCAGCAGGCGTTACAGGTGTTGAAAAGTTGAAATCATCAAAAGCAGGAGATAGCGGAAATATGGGATGAAGATGACAGTGAGGAGTCGAAAATGATTCAAAGATTGCGGGCCAAGGCAGAGATTGGGAATAAAGCAGGGGGAAAAGAGACATACGGTGGAGGGAGAGAGGGAGGAATGGTAGATGCTGGAAAGAAAAGGACGTTTTGAAGGATTAAGTTGTAGAAAGTGAGAAGACATCCAGGCTTTGATAGATAATAAACATGCTGAGAGACAGTAGTGGATAGAGTCCGAGAAGGATGAGAAAAAAATAAATATCTGTGAATGTTCCACATAGAGATGGTAAGAAAAGCCAAAGGACGAAATAATAGAACCAATGGGAGAACTGTAGAGGGAGAAGAGAAGATAACTGAGAACAGACACCCTTGAGACACACCATAAGAAGGAGGGAGAGCCGGGGAGGACAGGCCAGCACAAGAGACAGAAAAGGTGCAGAGAGATAGGATTGACACCAATTCAGAACAGAGCCTCGGATATCGAGGTGAGAAAGATAAGCGAGCAGAATAGAGTGATCGACAGTATCGAAAGCCACCAAGAGGTCAAGGAGTACCAGGATAGAGCAATGTTTAGCATTTCGTGAAGATCAGAGTTTCCACCAGAAGAGCAGGCTGGGGAAAAAATAGTGGTGGGAAGACTGTGCAGCAGGAATTACAGTATTAGAGGAAGAAAGACAGGTTTCAGTGAAGCAGAGAAACTGAAGATGGAAACGTGAACAAATGTCCAGAGCAGAGTGAGCTTTATTGTTGAGTGAACAAATATTCCAAAGGCCGACATTGAAGAAATGTGTAAGGTCCGTGATTGAGGGATAGATAAGGGTATTGTAGTTACGAGAAGAAGGAGAGGTAGTGCACTAGTGACTGGAATGCGAACCAAAGGAGTTATGAGGAGGCATTTGAGGTGAAGAATGTGCAAGAGAGAGCATAGAGCAGATATTGTTTGAGGACGCCAGAGTGTAAATTGAAAGGGTCCTCCACTGACACCAGGAGAGGGGCATACAAGTAAGCTGGCGGGTGGACAGTCAGACATGCAGGGTCTGCTGTGTGAGTAAGATTGAGTATCAGTAGAAGAGGACAGAGTAAGGCATAGAGAGTAGAAGAGAGTCAGAAAGCTACCAGCAGTGAACAGCAGCAACTAGCTGGGACGTTGCCCAGACTTCACACTGGAAGAAAAGGTTTTATGCTTCGTGGGGGTGGGGCAGGGTGGGGCAGGGCAGTGGAAAGTTGATGAGTGTGGTGAAACAGGAGAGCCGGGCAGAAGAAGGCAGACCGTAGTCTGCAGTCCAACACAGTCTAATGGAGCTTATTTCCCACTCATCACGGGGAGTTGTCCAGCTTGGATTATGAGTGGAATGGCTGACCTGCCAATACGCGAAACGATAAAGCACGTTATTCACCAGGGAGTTGAAGGTGTTTGGGGAACAAGTCCTCAATGTGGAGGCCCAACTCTTTAGATCGCATGCCATCATGAAAGCTCCTGCATACCTGTCAGAAAAATTCACCAAGCACACATCTGAACGTCCCATCAGAAAGGCCCTCTCAAATAGCATCAAAGTCCCTAACTTTAAACTAAAAAGAACCGGTGGGTCCAGCTTCCCAGTTCGAGCAACGCAGCTATGGAACTCCATCCCAGATACACTTAGAGCCACCCCCTCCTTCCATGTGTTCAAAGCTAACGCTAAACTCTGGCTTAAAAATAACGACCGCAAAACGCCCCAACTATACCAAAAACTTTGTATTCTCATTGCAAACATTGTAACTGTAACTTAGCTATACTGTAAGTCATCCGACAGTGCTACACAAAAGATTAAGATAAATGTAATATATCTCTCTTGTAAGTAAATATGCCTTGTAAGTAATGCTCGACATATGAGCCTGTAATATATGATACTGTAACTTAAGAAATGTAATGGAACTGTAATATATGTATGTAACCTAAGAAATGTAACGGAGTCATGCACCTGTAACCTAAGATTTATTTCACTGCAAGCGCCCAGTTGCTCAACGGCCAGGCGCGCTCTATAAATAAATAAACAATGCAATACAATACACACTGAGTGTGAAAATAGATGGTGCAACCTCTGTCGAAGAGTCCACAAGGACGTCCTGGAAGCTGAAGAGAATTCCCATGGTGATGGGTCTCCTAAGAAGCCGAGTCTGACTGCAATCCAGGAGAAAGTGCTGGCCATCAGTCAGAGGGCACAGAAGAATGCGATGTTGTTGTACTGTTGCATGCTTGTCTGTTTGCAGAAGTGTACGGTTCATAACAATATTGCATTGGTGCCACTTCCATTGTTCTTCGTTGTCTAAACAAAACATTCTGCTCTTTGGCAGGTGGTATAATTGCAATAATATCATCTTCCTGCGACCATTTTGCACTGCAAGTCGAGGATAAGTCCATGCCTTTGTACCCGACTAAAAGGTTACAGTGGACAATATCAATCAGAAGCTTATGAGGAGCATGTTGAGCTTAATGAGGGTGAGGCCAGGTTACTTTATTCAATGGAGGCCGGGTGTGATCTGATAGGAGTACACACAAAGCACCTGCATATACTGGTGTGCATTTAGGGTTGGTTAGTTTCTTGTTGTGTGTGCTGCTCTTCATTCCCTCAGTAATGATGGCACAACCCTAGCCATCTGCATATGGTGACTGTATTACCATTTAGCAGTTCACCAATGGATCTCACAGGCTTGGACAATTAGCCTTGTGGAACACAGGTTCATTCAACTTCTGCCTTGCTTGATTTGGTAGGAACAGGCACCTATAAATGTTGTCTCTTGGAAATACTGCCTGTCAGGGGGTACCCTACAACCTCTCCGTGCCCTCATGGTGAGAGAGAAGTTAAGGAAGAAGAGAAGCAAACATGGAATACGTTAAACATCATGACCCATCAAGGTTTTCTCTGTGGACCTTCTGGTCACCGCTGTTTCCGTCAAGGATTTTCTTTCACTCCCACTTTTCTCTTTCGCCTGGTCATGTCATGCAAACACAGTGCGGTGATCAGGAGAATGGTTCTCACTGCTGATTTCTTCTTGCCGGGTTGAATCTTGGTGAATCTGTTACTGCACTTGCACGACCCGAATGTCCTAAAGCCTAGCAGGACCGTTTTTTGTGTGTCATCCCTGCCCCCCTCCCCTTTATCTTGTTGCGCCTTGAAACACATTGTTTATAGGTGCATTATAGATACCCAATAAATAAATAAATAAATGTGAACTCTTTCTAGCTGCCAATTTTTCCTTCAGGAGTTACCATGATCACAGATCTTTTTTTGTAGGTTTCACTATTAGTGGTGTGTCTTCAAATAGTATATCTAATTGCCTGGAGTGATGTTTATGTGCAAGGACCTCACCCTTTGTGATATCGGATGGTTTGGCATGTCTTCTGCTTTCTGCATATGCTTTGATGCCCTGCTTAAGTCTGCCCCCTGCTTGAATGTCTTTGTGACCCTTTGGTGATTTCCCTGGAAGCTGTGTATGCCTGGTGCATGTCCTGCGACCCAGCATGAGTTCAGCTGGACATGTGTTCATTGTAAAATGTGGTGAATTCCTCTATTCCTCAGTGCAGTGCTTAGTGCTTGATATGGTGGGATTTTGCTCCCTGTACTGTGCTGTGCTGCACTTTTGAATGTTCCCATGAATGCCAAGTTTGGCTGTGGCCACATAGACATACATATACAGCATAACATTTTTCTAGTGGGTTTCTTTTCTGGTGTGTATAGTTGGACTCCACTGTGGACATGTAAACACTGGAATCTACTTTTGAGTAGGGCAAATGCTCTTGTGATGGTGTTATTCAGGGTCATAATGTGGTCAGCGTTGTGTATTTCTCCTCACTTTCTCCTCACTTTGCCTCTGCGGGTGAAGAGAGCAGCTCATTACTCATGGCCTCAGGAGTAGGCAGTCTCGCCTGGCGAGCATGCAAGTGACGAAGGCAATGATTACCTGTAAATGTATGTCCGGGAACAGTGTCAGATGTATGTCTTGACCATTTCTGCATTCAAGGCCAGAGGCTGGGGGCATCCCATTTAGGAGGGTAAGCCCAAAGTATAGGCCCAATACCTTGGAGCAGGTGGATAAGGTAATTCCCACCCAATCTAGCATAGTCTGCATCTAGAACCTTCCCTTACATTGCCCACACACATTTAGAGGCTGGAATATGTCATATGGGTCTCAGAACTGCATAAAGCAATGCTGACTATGCTTGGGAGGTGGGATATCGTGCAACACATCTGTACCTTGTACCAACAGAGACGACATAATTTCACTAGAAAGGCATCAAGTCATGAAGGACATAGCTGCACACTGAGCAGTGTACATTGACTAACTTAACGATGCAACACTTATCAAGTAGGCCGTTTTGCTTGTACTGACGCGACATCATGATCCTTGGTATGTGGATAATCCTCAGAAGGTGGGCATCATCTGCCCAGCTAGGGACATGGCATATCAGTCACCCATGAGCAAATCAGCTGTGCAGATCATATATATGTTCAGAGATTGTGTTATTTTACAGTTGCAGAGCACCTGCTTCACTGCATGACCGACAGTTCACACATGGTTCCTATCCATGCACCTAGTTACATTTGGAAATGTGGCCAGGCTGCAGAACGCCTGCTTCATTGCATGACCAGCATTCCACACGTGGTTCCTATCCATGCACCTAGTTACATTTGGGAATGTGGCCAGGCTGCAGAACGCCTGCTTCATTGTGTGACCGGCAGTCCACACGTGGTTCCTATCCATGCACCTAGTTACATTTGGGAATGTGGCCGGGCTGCAGAACGCCTGCATCATTTTGTGACCGGCAGTTCACACATGGTTCCTATCCATGCACCTAGTTACATTTGGAAATGTGGCCAGGCTGCAGAACGCCTGCTTCATTGCATGACCAGCATTCCACACGTGGTTCCTATCCATGCACCTAGTTACATTTGGGAATGTGGCCGGGCTGCAGAACGCCTGCATCATTTTGTGACTGGCAGTCCACACATGGTTCCTATCCATGCACCTAGTTACATTTGGAAATGTGGCCAGGCTGCAGAACGCCTGCTTCATTGCGTGACCAGCATTCCACACGTGGTTCCTATCCATGCACCTAGTTACATTTGGGAATGTGGCCGGGCTGCAGAACGCTTGCTTCATTACATGACCGGCAGTCCACACATGGTTCCTATCCATGCACCTAGTTACATTTAGAAATGTGGCCGGGCTGCAGATTGCCTGCTTCATTGCGGTCCACACATGGTTCCTATCCATGCACTTAGTTACATTTGGGAATGTGGCCAGGCTGCAGAACGCCTGCATCATTTTGTGACCGGCAGTCCACACGTGGTTCCTATCCATGCACCTAGTTACATTTGGGAATGTGGCCAGGTTGCAGAAGCCTGCATCATTGTGTGACTGAAAGTCCACACGTGGTTCCTATCCATGCACCTAGTTGCATTTGGGAATGTGGCCAGGCTGCAGAACGCCTGCATCATTGCGTGACCGGCAGTCCACACGTGGTTCCTATCCATGCACCTAGTTACATTTGGGAATGTGGCCAGGCTGCAGAACGCCTGCATCATTGCGTGACCGGCAGTCCACACGTGGTTCCTATCCATGCACCTAGTTACATTTGGGAATGTAGCCAGGCTGCAGAACGCCTGCTTCATTGCGTGACCGGCAGGCCACACGTGGTTCCTATCCATGCACTTAGTTACATTTGGGAATGTGGCCAGACTGCAGAACGCCTGCTTCATTGCCTGACCGGCAGTCCACACGTGGTTCCCATCCATGCACCTAGTTGCATTTGGGAATGTGACCAGGCTGTAGAAAGCCTGCTTCATTGCGTGACCGGCAGTCCACACGTGGTTCCCATCCATGCACCTAGTTGCATTTGGGAATGTGACCGGGCTGTAGAACGCCTGCTTCATTGCGTGACCGGCAGTCCACAAGTGGTTCCTATCCATGCACCTAGTTACATTTGGGAATGTGGCCGGGCTGCAGAACGCCTGCTTCATTGCGTGACCGGCAGGCCACATGTGGTTCCTATCCATGCACCTAGTTACATTTGGGAACGTGGCCGGGCTGCAGAACGCCTGCTTCATTGTGTGACCGGCAGTCCACACATGGTTCCTATCCATGCACCTAGTTACATTTGGGAATGTGGCCAGGCTGCGAACGCCTGCTTCATTGCGTGACCGGCAGTCCACACATGGTTCCTATCCATGCACCTAGTTAATTACGTGACCGGCAGTCCACACATGGTTCCTATCCATGCACCTAGTTACATTTGGAATGTGGCCAGGCTGCAGAACGCCTGCTTCATTGCGTGACCGGCAGTCCACACATGGTTCCTTTCCATGCACCTAGTTACATTTGGGAATGTGGCCAGGCTGCAGAAGAAGCCTGCTTTGGCCATCTTCAGTTTGGCAGCTGTGGGGAGCGAAAGAATGCACTCCTGTAATATTCACAGCGTGCCCTCCCTTACCGGGTTGGTTTAAAATGTGGGACAGCATGGTCTGAGAAAGTAGACGTGGCTACTGTACTCTGGAAAGATCCAGTGTCACACAAAAAACACAGATTACAGAAACTTTGCACCAGTGCAAGTGCAAAGTTTTCACGGTGTTAGCACTAGGGCAAAGTTTGCCCTATTTTTTAAACACTGGGGCACATTAAAAAAAAAAAACATTGCAACGTTACAAGTGCAGTTTGGCATATTAAAGGCAGCAGGGCAAAAATTGCCCTAGAGCAAAACATATACATTTTTGAGGAATTTTTGCATTTTGCCCTGGTGCAAAAATGTAGTGAAAATGCATCTTTTTTGCACTAGAGCAATTTTTGCCCTGGTGCTCTTAATATGCCAAACTGCACTTGCCGAGTTGCAATGATTTTTCAATATGCCCCATTGTTTTTTTTTTAATGGGCAAACTTTGCCCTAGTGCTATACTGTGCAAACTTTGCCCTTGCAGTGGTGCAACGTTTCTGTAACCTGGCCCCTGAGCAGCAACGTTGTAACCGAGGTGTGATTGTTGGTGCAAGGTTCCAGTTTGGCTATGTCTAGGATTGCCTCTTTCCTCAGGCGGTATGCCTTTAGGCCCTTCTCGGTAGCTATGATGGAAAGTGATACTCTTGTTTGAAATGTGCAGGCATTCCTCGAGCTGTCCTTCCACGTAGAGCCCGGGACGCATTGTTTACACGAGCAGTAACACCAGCATTCATTTACTCTTAAAATCAACCTCACCCACATTAGTGCCATGGTGGATACCCGTCCTGACCCGTGCAGCACTGCCATCGCGAGGAGGGCAGATTCATAACACAGCACCTCGCTACCCCAGACCTGCCTGCCTGCCCTGTGGTGCACAGATAAACCCGACCACGCACGCATTCACAGAAAAGAAAAACCTCTCGCGTGCAATGGTCACCTTGACGGGACCTCTTCCGGCGGTTTCTGCTTCCCGCGCAATCCTTAGGAGCAGAATTTGACACTTTTCACATCATCTGGGGCACCTGTTTGGTGTCAAACATCACCACAGCAAAATAGTCAAAGATTCGCTAAAATATAAAAAATGAAACTTAAATAAGGCGTAACCGCACCTTTTTTTCGTTCATATGCAAATTGAACGAGAGTGTAGGAAATGCAATGTTACTTCAGGCGCTGCATACATTTAACACTAGAACACATTAGCGACCCACCACAGACGAATGTAAATTGCTCGGCAGTGTCTATCACCTGCAAATTAACACCGAGTGTCATCAAAGAATGCACAATGTCCGAACCTAAACGGGAGACTCCCCCCACCCCCCCATCTCCCTCTCACAAGCTGACGTTTCCTCCTTACCTCTCTCCTGCTCTCTCTGGTTTGTTTATTTGTAATTTATAATCGCTGCCTTTTTTTTGTCTCTCAGCGCCTTCTGTTTAACTTTACGCTTCCCAATCTATGGCTGCCACACTTTTCTGTAACTCTCCCTCTCGCCGGTCTCGGCCCTCTCCCCTTTCCCGCTTTTCACGATCTCTTTCTGCCTGGATATCTCCCTCCCCATTCCATACTTGCCAACATTCTGTGACCAAAAAGATGTAGGATTTTTTAAGTTTCAATAATAATAATTCTCATAATAATGACATCACAGGAAAATACAAAACGTACATTTTTGGCACCATTGAAGCATTCTAAAGTACACAACCCATCAAACGGCACAACATGGAAACATGTTGAAATTAAAAAAATGTATGATTCTGAATGGTAACTTAACACCAAATTCAATTACCTAACTTCACAGAAGGTAATCACACAGAGCTAGTAGGCAACGTTTGCCACTGCTCTGTTATGGCAGCCCAGGCAGTACATATTTATTGCAAGTTGAACACTTGACATGGTGACTGATAACCCCCTCAGTCTGATAGGCAGATGCTGTGTGATGGTGTTACACTCTACCACTTGCCTTCACTGGTGATTCATCTAAGGGTTATACCGGCAAGAGTGCAGGACAGAGTCAAGTAGCTTCAGTGGATTGGTCTGAGCCAAATCACAGCAATCACTGTCCACCTTATAGACAGACTAATTAATGTGTTTCTTGCTTTGTCCTGCAGCCTGCCTTAGAGTCACATAAATTACCTGCCACTGTAAAAAGCAGTAGGATCTGTCACCCAAATCTGTAGGCGGTAGGACTGCATAAAAAAGCAGTAGCCTACTGCCTAAATCTGTAGGGTTGACAAGTATGCCATTCCCTCTCTTTCTCATTGCTGTCCTCCTTATTCTTCACCCCTTCTCTGCCTCTTTTGCGTCCCCTTTTACCCCTTTTGTTACCAAGTGTCCTTTTTCCTTTATTACGCCCAGCCCCTCTCTCTCTCTCCCCATGTTACCGTTATCACGCACTCTTGTCTTTTCTTCCTGTGTCTCTCTTGCTCGCTCTCTATAGCTGTCTTTCTCTTGTCAATCTTGGCTTGGGAGGATAGCTCAGGGGCAGCGTGCTGGACTTAGAAGCAGGACGACACGTAGCACACCACAGGTTCGATCCCCAGGTCCGCGCTTAGAAACCTCTGGGTGTTTAGCGCGTTATAAATATCATATCTCATTCGCACTTTATTTTTTCTTCCCATTCGTTCTGTTTCCTTCACCTCAATTCTATATCAGTCTCTCTACATCTCACGATCTCTGCTTCTTGGCTTTCTCTTGCTGTGTTCTCCTTTCTCTACCCAATGTCCTCCTCTCTACCCTTCATGTCACTGCATCTCTGCATTTCCCTCTTAGCTCCCCTGCCGTTTCCCTGCACCCTTTCCATCCCTGCCTAGTAGTACCCTCAGCACAGGTCCTTGTGTGGGTCAAACACAGACAGCACATACTCCCTTCAAGGTGCTGCCCAGGTCACCTCCAGGACTTGTGTTGCTCACCACAGATGTCTCCAGTGTCCTTTGAAAATGATGTGCCTTGATGCTTTATCCAGGACAGAGAGCCTCTTATTTCCGCCCTCACAGCATGTCTGTAGTTAGATACACACCAGGGTAGGGCTCGATATGATTTTACAGAGAAGTATTTTTTACCAAAACATTAACAACGAAAACATACCGATATTTTTTGTTTTATTTTGGGGCGGGGGGTCCCCTGTTTCCCTATGTTTTTAAACCCACCCAACTCCCGTTTTAACCCCTTTCCCCACACCCCATGTATGTTTAATTTAAAATTCGGTATTTTTTCGTTGTTAAGTGTGTCGTTAATAAATACCTCTCTGTTTTTTCTCTCTCGATACAATCACTGGATACCCAGGATAGAGCACACTTTAGGGACACTGGCAAACATCATGTCCAGTGACTGTTTACATGAGTACAGTGAATGCATCCAAGTCCAAGTATTACATCATCCCGTAAATACATCAAAGATTGGTAAAGTGTGACCTTTTAGATCGCAACCGTGTTGACTATTTTGCAAAGCCTTGCTTGAGGTGCAGAAGGAATGGTCCCAAGCCTCCACTGACCCCCTCATGCCACCATATGTTTTGGGGTGGGGTCAGGGAGGTGCACCCATGACTCAGACAAAAGTGAACTTGGTCCCATGGGCTATGTTGAGGTGTGTCATGCAAAGTAGCGCGGTTCCTTCTTTTTTTAATCAATTTGTATTAATAGCGCAAACATTCATCTTTAAAAAAAAATGAACTTGTTTTGTAAATAATTGGTTGTCTTTTAAACTTAAGTTGTTTTAAGTTTTTTTTTTTTTACTCAACTGATTTGTTGCTATAATGAACCAGTTCATGTTTATGATACGTTATTTTTCGGGGATACATTATATTTTTAAATAACCCGTTTATTTGTTGTCGTTAGTTAAATATACCTTTTCTTTAGGAAATCAATTTCTTGTGGTATTTTACATTTTAGGTGAAATTAATGTGACTTGCAAAGGCATTGGTCGCCAAAATCCTTCTTGTTTGCTCATGAGCAGATCTGGTTTGCCCAGCCTGACCGAGAAAATATGCATTTGCAAAGTCACAGCTGTGAATTGGATGCAAAAAAAGGCAGTGAACACACCGTCGGATCACTATTCAGGAGTGGGACGCAAAACCCTGCAGCAAAAATAACACCACACGCATGGAGCAGTGTCCTTGGAGAGAATGCGCTGTCTGTCACACGTGTTCAAACATCGTCGAACACGTGCGTCTGCACTGTGTCACGTGGTCCTGCACAACACTGACTTGCCCATGCAGTCGATATACTAGAACATAATATGCAGAACCACCAGTTCCAGGATGCCATGGCAAAGGCTTTTCAAAAAGAATCCATGTAAATACCATATTTTTCTAAGAGCCATGCAGTAAGAGCTGAACCAAACAGACAAGGCCGCGACAACATTAATCACAGGTCAAAACATACACAAAATAGAAACAGTAATATAACTACTGCTCTGCGTGTGCATTTATGGTGTCAAAGTCAAAAGTTTCATTATTTTGGGAACAGTATTCCCGTAAAAGGAAATAATACCACAATTCTAAACAATACATTAACAACATTAAACAAGTCATAAATACTTAAACGGTCCACCGCGCTCTAATACAACATTAAGAAGCTAAGAAACTGTGAAACTGTTTTGGCTGCAACAAATATGCTCTCGGTTCCAAGCTGCGTGTTCAGTAAAAACATAAATATATATGTGGGGATTCATAGAACATTTATCGATCATGCTACCTAAAATCAGGTGTGTAAAATGTAACAACCGAAATGGTGGATTTCCTGTGTTAGTTGTGTAATCGTGAACTCTTGGTGGAAATGGCAAACAATGATAACTGTGTGTTTAGTGTTTCTCTAAAGTTCTATTGGAGACTTTCAGGAAATCTTCACGGATTCTCATAGGTTCCTGCCCCCCTGACAACGAAAACACCTTCATCACAACAATGAACACCACAGGATTTGTGAACCAAACCGCAATGTGTGCTGCTCCGCTCTTCCACTTACCTGCTTTGGCAAGTGTGGGTATGTGTGACTCTTCCCACACAGGCTTTCGACCAACCCTCCTTATCGATTCGGAATGCTGTTTACTGTCTATCGACGCCTTCCCGAGGGCAGTTACCATACATCTTTTACACATAAATACAATAGAGACTTGCCTTCCAAGCACAGATGACAGGGAATACAATTTGTATGCATAACACACAGCACTCATTTTAAACCCATGAGCCGTGTCTTATAGGAGATGCGGGAGCACAACAACGACCCCTGCCATTTAGTGTACATTAGGGATCATCAAATCACAATTCTGGAGCCACCAACATTCCCCGGGAGAGAAGTTGCTTTTTGAGTCAACGTTTGGGCAACAGATAGCCTTTGGTCTGCGTGTGCTGTGGAGTACACCAGCACGTGCACAGCGAAAGTACACCAGCCAGGCAGTTTGTACAATTTCTTTTTCTGAAAGAAGTCTCCACGCACTATGCAGGCTGATGGGTAGACGTTTTCCTGGAGCAGAACAGTTCCGCGTGCAATCAAATTCATGAAACAACTCTGCACAGCATATGATGTGCGCAATCAAAATGACCGTTTACTGAACAATGATTGATATAATACGCAAACAATTAAACATCTCCAAAGTAGTGTCATTATATTAAGACCTTACTTTGTACCCTCTCCCAAGATACACTTCGTATTCATACACTCTCTCTGCTCCCGCCAGTCTTCAGCAAACACCAACATGAATTCACCCTTGCACCCTAACACAAATACCCAACATATGGCAACTGTCCTCATAAAGTAGCACTCCCATTCCTATAGTTCATATATGCTGCAGACTTCAGCGACCTACCTCTGATTGGCAAGCCCTGGGCACCCATGGCCATTTATGCATCTTTGGGTGCACTGCTTTTTTCCTGTTCTGCCACTGCATTTCCTCTCCCGTGATGGATGACCCTCTTAGTAGCCACTCCATTGTCGCGGGACATGCTGCTTCATCTAGATATGGCCACACTAACAAAATGCTTCCATCATCTGTAAATGTGCTATTGCAAGTCAGTTCTGATCGAAAGTAACATCCACATGTTTAAGGGCAAAAATACAGAGCAAAGGTAGGGTGATGGGTAGGCATGGGTCCTTGAAGCTTGTAAAGTCCTAGGATCCTGTTAACATGGAAAGGAGAGTTGGGTGAAATGTCTCGTCACAATGCTATCTCCAAAACACAGATGCATGCCATGAGTTTGTTGCACAGCATGCTGCCCCCATTCAAGTCCTGTATGCCTGTGTCCTGCGCTGTTATGCATATAGTGAGCTAGCAAAGAAATGATGTACTTTGTGCGAGTATGTGCAAAGACTGCTGTGGGTTACATTGTCAGCAGAGCCCATCATAGTCAATCTGCAAATTACCAAACAACGGAGGTTGTGCATTGTGTGGAGGAAAAGTGAGAAATGAAAATGTACGTACTCCCTGTGCCTGGCACTGCAGTATTATAGTAAATAGGCCCTGTAACCTGCCATGTTTAAACAGCATTTCTTGCTTATGCGAGGCGGAGAGCGTAGGATGTACTGCACATGTCTTTGCAATGCAGACCTCTCGCTTAGATTGTTGGAATGCTCGCTTTCACATCTCTCGCTCCAGACGTGTTTCCCATGTGGCATATGCGAGCAGGATCTAGGCTCTGGCTTTCTTAGGAAAAGCGGCACAGAGGAGTGAAATTCGTCATATTGCTAATGCTCTCGCTTGCCTCAAGGCAAATGGGAATCTTTAAGGAGTGTGGGCACCTTGACTAACTGAGTTACAGCAGGATGACCTCACTGATAACTCTGGCTTACATGAAACACTGCAGGCGGTGTCAAAGGCTAATATAATAAGGCTTTGTTCTTTGCTAGCAGGATAAATCTAGTGTGCAACCTTGGAAAGCATGAGCAATGGCAGGCCATCTGTTGACAGGTTTTGTTCCTCATGCAGTATTATTATTTTTACTTCAGGGAGAGACACAGCATGTGTCAAATTCCCACCTTACACTTTATGAGAAGTTGCTCATCTCTGCTGCTAATGTTACCCTGCATTGTTGCTTCGTTGTAAACCCTACTTCATTGTTACCTACCCCAGAGGATGGGGAGCCCCACGACTGTCAGGTTGTTATACACTTTTGTCTCCCCGTGTGGACTTGTCGGATGGACCCTTGCTTAATCCTGATCTGATTTTGTTTGTGGACGGTTTGTGTATTGTTGTGTCGGAAACAGGGGAATTGGTTTCAGGGTATTCTGTACCCCTCCCACGCTGTATTAAAAGCATATTGGTTACAAGTGGCTAAGTCAGTCAAAGTGGCTGAGCTTGTGGCCCTCACACGCGGGTGTACTCTGGCACGTGATAGATCAGGCACAATCTATGCAAATTCCAGCTACGCCCACAGGGTGGTCCAAGACTTCACAGTTTTGTGGATGCAGCAAGGGGATTTAGAGTCCACTGATACCCCAATCCACAATGGAAAATATGTTTCAACATTATTAGAGGCATTGCTACTCCTCACAGCAGTAGCCATTGTGAAGTGCAAAGAGCATGATCCCTCACAGTCATTTACAGCCCATGGAAATGATTTGGCCAATGGTGCAGCTCAATCAGTGGATTTGAGAAGGCCCCCGCTCCTAATGAATGCTTTGTTTGTGTACTCCACTGTCACCTATACCTTCCCTGGCCAATCTGGAAATACTCCAAGATTAAACTCCTGCAGCTAAAAAGGTGACCTTGATACAACGTAAGGGTATAATCACATGAGATTCCGTGTGGCATTCCACCTGGTGACACCCAAGATTCTTCTCCCCTATCAGTCTGAGATGCTCATGACATGGCCCATTCAGGTAAAAACGCTATGATTGCACTTTTACAATGAGATTGGATGGCTCCTGGGTTCGCCACCTTGTGCAGCATTATTGCGAGAACTGTATCATATGGCTAACCTACAATGTGGGGAGAATGGTGCCTATGAAGCTGTCTCCAGAGGGTCCATTTTTACACAGGCAGACAGACTTCATACAGCTTCCCATGTGCTTGTTATATTTATATTGTCTGGTCATAGTCGATGTGTTTTCTGGGTGGGTGGATGCCTATCCTTGTATAAAAGTAGATGTATTCACTGTGGCCAAGAAACTGTTATTCCTCAGTTTGCATTGCCCTTATTTATAGACAGAAATACCAACGTTATGGGTCAAGTTATCAGGCAGGTGTGTAAAGCTTTAGGGATGAGGCAACACATCCATTATGCCTACCATCCCCATTCCTGCACACATGCAGAACACCAAAATGGTGAGCGCAAGTTAAAGTTCTCTAAAGTGTTTAAGGAGACTAGGTTGAAATGGCCCCATGCTCTGCCCCTCGTTTTGCTTGCTATGAGAAGCAATCCCAGGCATAAACATAGGTTGTCCGCCCACAATATTTGTACTGGCTACCCTTTGAGAAATGGAACTGCACCTCCAGCAGTCTCCAATATGCAGAATCTAGCAGTGCAAGATGATTCCATGATGAAACATTGTAGGCCGTTAATGAAAACTGTTAGATCACTTCATGCTCAGGTTTGTGAAGCTCTGCCTCAACCGGCTACAGGACCCTGCAGTGAGCCTCTTATGTTATACTAACCAAGGGTCTGTGTTCATGGGAACCAGCAGATGCCATTAGTATCTGTCCACTAACACCAGTGTAGTGATCAATAATGTTACATTTGCTTTTGATGGAATTTTGCATTTTTCCTGGCTGGATATGCCACTTGTCCCAGAACGTATTTCACAATTGGAGATAAGGCATACCCATGGTTACCCATCAATTGGGGGGGGAGTTGCTACATGGGATTTGTCCTGCTGGCGTGCGTCACACCTCTACATTCCCTGCACCAGCTTGCCCTAAGCAAAGATATTTATGGAAAGACTTTGTCGCAGGCCAGGGTTACCTGATACCAGCACTGGGGATTAAGATAAACCGAAATCAGTTATCACAGTTCTCACTGTTGGTGGCAGATATTGCCAATACAACAGCCTCCTCCTTGTCTATCCAGTCCCGGGAACAGGTAGCCCTCTGAACCATGGTTCTTCAGAACCGTATGGTGTTAGACATAGTTCTGGCTTCCCAGGGGGGCATCTGTGCAGTTGTAAAGAGTGATTTCTGCACTTTTATGCCATATTACGCAAGCAATATCTCTGACATCATTAATCATATTCAGCACACCGTAAGCCTCCTGCACACTAGGCTAGAGGTGTCCAGGTCCTTTGGAATTTGGATTGAGGGGCAATTGAGATCCCGGAGGGGATCTATTGGACAGATCCTGCTCGTAGTCTTTTTCATAACGTTGGGGCTGTCCTGTCTGTCAATGGTGGGCAAAAGCCTTTTCTATCAGTTATGTAGCACCTGTTCTGAAGTGTCACAACCTGTTCAATTTCTTTACTGTCATGTTGAGGAAGATATGAAGTGGTGTGACCGGATGGAATGCAATGTTTGTTCCCCTAGAAATGATTGTAATGAGACTGGAGTTAGTCTCATAGGAGGGGAATGTGGAGGAAAATTGGGAAAAGTGTTCTTGCTTATGTGAGACTGACACTGTAGGATGTGCTGTGCATGTCTTTGTAATGAAGACCTCTCCCCTAGCTTGCTACAATGCTCACTTTCTGATCCCTCACTTGTGCTGTGTTTCCCTTCTGGCATATGCAAGTGGGTTTAAGCTCTTGCTTTCATAAGAAAAGCAGTAAAAGTGAGCAGAAGTCATCATATTGCTAACGCTCTCGCTTGTCTCAAAGCGTATGGGCATCTTTAAGGAGTGTTACGAGAGGGTAACCTCACTAATAACACTAGCTTAAATGAAAGACCACAGCTGGTGTGAAAGGCTGATAAATTACTCTTTGCTATTGATGTATTTAGTGTGCAAAATTGACCAACCCTCACATTGGAAAGCATTAGTCCTGGTGGCTAAAAAGACCTTGCGGGCTTAGAAGGTAGGAGATGCTTGGAGCATTGTGTCTCACATTGCTGTTGGGTTCCTGCTGTCACTGCTTTCTACTAATAAAGCGTTCACTAATCCACCAGAGTCGTGAGTGATCCTTTTTCCTCATCCGTTGTAAACTCGGTCATATTGTGTTGACTCTGCATCACATGAACGTTCTTTGCATGCGTGTGAATGTCATGGTTCAACTATGTGAAATGTCTTTAACATATTTCATAGTCAACATTTGGAAGGGTAGGCAGGAGTTACCAGACACCTAGAGTTGTGTGACTCCCTGCTTCACTTTGTACAGTCCAGTATACAGAAATCACCATCTCTAGAAACTGCATATTTTACCAGATTAAAGTGCAAAGAAGGCTTATAGCTAAAAGATGTGTTATGAGAAAATCCAGAATGTTTGAGGGCAAGAATCCATGCACACACACATCATGTGTCTTCCTGTAATACCGAACTGAACATCTTCTAGCATAATGAAATGGAAAGGTGACTGGTGCAGCATTTTTATACATAAACATACATCATATAGTGCTGGTTGCTCAATGGCCTACTAATGCAGATATAATGGGACTGTTTCTAGTAAGAATGTTTTAATGAGACATAAGAACACCTGACTTTTTCTTGGATTTAGTGAAGAGAGATACCAGCTTCACACACAAACTTGTTTTCTTGCACCCCTGACTGTCTTAACTCTGGTGCTTTGTGCTGATTGAAATTTAGAAATCAACTTTTTGGAAATGCCTTGGATGGGTCCATTATGATAGTCTATGCCTGGACTGCCTAACAAACTGGTTCCAGTATGAAGTGGGAAGGCTCAAATAAAATATTTAGAGATGCATGTAACAGGCCTGAATCCTCCATCCAACGATAATACGAACACACATGTTCTCTCGTTTGGAGATTATATGCTTATTCCTGACCTGACTCCCAAAGAATAGCTTTATCCGGTTTCAGTGAATATTTAAATAAACTGAATCTGTACATTAATGTAAATAAAATAAAGGTCATAATATTTAATGGCAGGCACAAAGGAAGTAACATTGTAAACATATCTAAGAGTCTTAGAAGATAACCATGTTAAAGAACACTGTAAAGCTCTAAAATGGGGGTGTTCCTTACGAGAGATATGTTACTTAAATATTACGATTTTCTTTATATATAGGGACACACAGTGTATAAAACATTGCAATTCTACCTTTAAATAAAGTATGTTATCTTAGAGATTCTATTCCTATGCAGTAGCTGAGACTTAAAGCTAGTCTGACAGCTGCTGCTGTGAGATACACAGCTGCTTTACTGTTATTTATTGACAACATGGACTGTGGAATAACAACCCACTAAGGTCTATAGTGTCTGAAGCTTTAATGGAGGCTGATACACACTGAGATTAGCATTTTATGACATATGAACATTTTTCGAGAACCTTTTGCGGCCACTGTTGTTTACTGGTAATTACCATTTAATGGACCTTACCTTGAATAAAGTCACTGAATAGATTATCAATTGTAAGAGAAAAAATGATAAAAAAAGCTTATTTTAATATATTTTTTAATTGGATCCTCTAGAAATGCCTCAGAGATATTTTGTAGAATCTCCCAATAAATATATGTGACTTCTCTTTCTTAAAGGTAGGGTTAGCACATTGTTTGATCTAAAGGAGCTTGTTTTTTGTTGGCTCCTAAATGGAGATTGTGTTTGTTATGTGGGAATTCCCTTGAAACTAGAAGTTTTTTTATATATATATTGCCTGGTATTCCTTGAACTGAGAATAAAATTACCTGGAAATGTATTTATTTAAATTTCGGAAAAACACTTATTAAGATGTAATGACTCTTTCATATAAATGTGCAACTCATTCTGTACGTACGCATTCATATACTTTCTTTTCAGGCTTTTCAGTGAAGTCACAAGACTCTTGTTTCATGTGATGGATTATTTAAACTAATGTTCATTATGTTAGATATGGAAAAGATGGCAACTTGTGTTTTCCTTCACAGCAACATTTAATTTGTGTTCAATTCTTTGGACAGGGAGTTTATTTAGCTAAAAATGAACACGTGCTGACATCTTTCTATTTGTAGACGCATGATAACTGTAATAATGGGAGCAAAGTGAGTTGGAATCTGGAACTTCCCCCACCCAGGGCTCATGCTGAAGGGGGAGGCAATAGGTTTGATTGAAACTAGAAGATCTGACGTGTCGTGAATGTAACTTTAGTTCCATGAAGATTAAATGTACGAGTGCAGCAACAGGTCTGAGATGGTGACACGACTTGTCTGTGGGAGTAAGGGGATGCATGTGGAAAAATATCCCGGGTTAGCAGTCGCCCTGATGTCATTCTTTTTTAATTAACATGTGTTTTGAATTGTTTAGACTAATCATTATACGTTGTTTGCAAGGGTTTGATCTTACTATGCTACCATGCATTCCACCTCAAGGCTGATGGCGGTCCCCTTTCACAGA
Organism: Ambystoma mexicanum; assembly: GCF_040938575.1. Lineage (NCBI taxonomy): Eukaryota > Metazoa > Chordata > Amphibia > Caudata > Ambystomatidae > Ambystoma > Ambystoma mexicanum. The sequence continues at coordinate 841,625,814 of NC_090927.1, forward strand.
CCCAAAGGAAGCTACGCAATCCCTTGGACTGAGAGAGGACGGTGGGTGGAGTGTACGCGGGCATTGCTGAGGTAGCAGCCCACCTCCATCTGCACCCCGAGGTTCACCAACAGGCCAACCTGCAAGTGCATAGCATCTACCTGAGAGGAGTTATTTCACATGGCAAGTACCCACGTGTGGTCCACCTTTGGTAGCCCAAAATCTTAATATGCTCTCTTAGCCTCCCTTTCCAGTGGCCCGCAAGTGGCATTGTTGCCTAGTGGCAGTATTATGTCAACCAGGTATACATAATTGAAGACGGAATACCAAGGGGGTGGACATTTAAACTGACACATGAGAAACATTGTTTCCTGCTTTTCATGAATTGTTCAGTGTGATCAGATGACATCTTCTCCACCTCCTTTGAATGAAAATGTATTAAATATATTGTGATCTATGTATCACATTATAGGGCGCACTGTCGCCTTAAGGTAAGTCGGATTCCCAAAGAAAACCCTCAACATTTTATTGTTAATAACTTATTGATTCGAGTAACAGATTTGACCGAAATTTCGAGTGATTGTTAAAAAATAAAAAAATTATTAAGAAGAAATATTTTCTTTTTTTGCAAAATTGCAGCCTACTTCCCATTCATTTTCACATAGACAAACAAGGTAGATTTTTGCCAAAGCGCAAAGCCCAAACCACTGGACATATTTGAACCAATCCAGAAACAAGTTCAGCACAGAGCGTTGACTTGCGATCCATGTTTGGTTTGGGGTTATTCTGCGCAGTAGTTATTTAAATATTTGATGGAGAAGGGGCTGCCCCATCCCAAAAATAGATCATTATATCTCAGGGGTTTACCCAAAACTGGATGTTTTTAGAAATAAAACGACCGCCATCATGTTTTTCTCTCGGTGCGAAAGATAACCAAGGCTATAGCCGAGGATAAAAGTAAATTAAAATTAGTTAAAAATCGATTTGAAGTTTAAAATAATTGCAGATGACTTTAGTCTAGAGGTGGGGGAGGTTGCTGCAGGACACCAAGTGAAATTAGGGAGTTATAGGAGGTGCAGGGACTGTGTTTGCAACACAAACCTTTCTGTAGTCGCAGCTGTAGCCTCAAATAGCTGACATCTCAAAGCAAACGGTATCACAGAAACAGTGTGTGTTGTGGGGGGAAAGGGAGAGGGCAGGGGAGTTGAGGAGGCCATCTAGGGAGTGGGGGAGCTGGCACAGATGAGGGGGGCACTTGGTGGGGGCAAGAAAGCATTTTTCTGTTCCTTCATCTGTTTTTCCGATATTCGTGGCATATTCAAAGTTATACAGGACTAGAGATAGCCGAGGGTATGAGTAGTTCTGTCACCGCGGCAATAGATTTTGGGGTGTTTGTGTTTTATTTGTTTTTAAAAGTAATTCTTATAGGTATAGTGGCCTCGGGGGTGAAAAATCACTGGCCATGTACAGTGATACGGTAGGTATTTGGGAGTCTTATCTATTTTGGCTGTGTATTCAGACTTTTTTACTTGTGAGACTGTAGAGGAAAAAAGATAATTATTTTAAAAGATCAATAGAAAAAGGAGCCACTCTACTCTAGTTTTAGATGCCCCATCCACTGCATTTTAGCCTGTGTATTCTCAGCCATGCTATTATAACTTGTGTAATTTTGTAAATATGTATATATGTATGAAACCCGATGTGAGACTCCTCCTTTAATTAACAATTTGTAACTATGTCTATACAAAAAGTCTATAACTATAGCTGCAGCTATACCGAAAACATGTTTTTCAGTATTATATTATTGTATTTATGTATTTACATGTGTTAAGTAGTCCTTAAAAGGACTGTTTTGGGGTACGCTGAGTGTAGTATTTTAGCACATTTGGAGCACTGTTTTGATGTTATGAAGGAATATCGCATTTCCTTCATCGGTTAGGTCTTCTCCATCATGTCTATATGAAAAGGCCATGTAGAACAGTATGTTGTTGTTTGAAATCCATAATTGGTTGTGATCTCTCATTAATGCTGAAACTACTTTATTAACCTTTCTCTGTGATTTTTCAATTTTACCATTAAATCTGGTGGTCCATCTCCATTTTTGCCCTGATTCAGATTGGAAAAGATAAATATGGTCTAAGGAAAAAGTTCCATTAGTTTTCCCATGTCTTATTTCATCATTAAAATAAGGGACACAGGCCCCCCTTTAACCAGGAATTCGTAACCACAGCTATAAAAAAAGTCAATGAACCGTGGCTGCGGTTATACTAAAAGAAATGTTTTTGGGGTATTGTGAGGATTGGGGGTTCCAGGCGGCGGAGAACTGGGAGAATAATAACTCCCATTCATCCTGACAGCAACGTGCGCTGGGCACATGCCGCCGGGTATTGGAAAAAAGATGCACCTGCCTGTGCTCCTTGCTGATTGTTTTGTACGTTGAAGGCCCGTGCAGGATGTGCTAGCATTTGGATGAGCAGTTGTGTGCTAGAGTGGTCCCGGGGCGTAGTGGAGGTTCCTTTTGATTGCTGAGGCTGCAGCAGTGATTGCTGGCAAGGGAAATATCATGTGAGCAGCTTGTGTGCCCTATAGCAACTCGCTCGGGGGGTTCTGTGCTGGCGCCCAAGCCAAAGATAAGTGTAGTATTGCAAGTTTGTTATGGGTGTGTGTCCACATCGTTTGCTGAGAAGGGGGTGGATTATGTAAATGCTGAGCAGCTTTGTTCCCACGCAATCTTGTTTGTTCTCATGCTTGGAAAATTTTGTGCAGTAACAGAGTATCACTGGATGTAAACCTCACCCTGAGAGCTAACAGGGTAGTGGTTTGGGGCTGCACTTGGATTTAAGGAGCAAATCATGAGTATGTGAACCCTTATTACATGGGAGAGTTGGAGTACAGAGAGGCAACCAGGGCATGTTATATGTTGTTAATGTGAATCATTATGTCCTCATCACACATAGCTTAATGTAAATGTGCATTGCTTTCTGTGATGTATGTATTTATGTGGCAATTCACTGCCAGTTTATGTGTTATGTGTTAATGAGCATTGGAGTTAGGCAGGAGACAGGCAGCAGGAGTGTGTACGGAAGGCATGGTATCAAACAGTGAAGACAAACACAAGTGATCACAGTTCAAGAGTGTTTATTGAACTTCAATTGGTTTGTTGAACCCCTAGCTAAATCTGAGGATGGGAGTAAGCTACGACCATCAAATAATAATAATGCAGTCCTAGTCGAGTCTCTGTCAAAATAAAAGGGTCTATACTAATAAACCTATTACCAATCCTTACTTCTAAATATTAAAGGGTGTGGGACAATAATGTATGCAACATAGAAAAGTGTTCAAGAAATAATATGTCAGGACGGTTGAGCAGTTGGCTTCCCTTCTCCACATTTTCAGCACAGGGCAAGGTGGCACATTTGAGTTTCACACACACTCTGACTTCTCGGCCACCAGGATACAGTTCAAAGCATGGACATCAGGGCCTTATGTACCAAAGTCTCTTTGCCATTCAATGTCGCTCACTTCGGAGGGCCTGATATGACAAACAAACATTCAAAAGTTCCTTTCTCCTCAGGATTCCTATTTACAACTTCTTGGGTGATTTTCGATTCAGCCCGGGACCCCTCTGCCAGGCTCAGACCCACTTTAACACAAAATCTTGGGTGGGTGAATCACTGTTCACCCCGGGTTCCCCTCTACCGGACCCTTCGCAGGACCACTTCAATTCACATTTATTCATGCATTTTCAAATAATCTCCCTCCGCTGGGCTCAGATCAAATGTATCTACTTTCGTTACTTCTCAGCTGGCTACCTCACAGAGACCTTCGATTGAGCACCCACACAGTGTCGGACCACTCTGTCAAAGGTATTGTAGCTTGTATTAAAGTTCAATCAATGATCAGCAGTTTAACTTCACTCGCATCTCTTATTACATGTGTTTTAACAATGGCTGTTACAGTACTCGCTTTACAATGTTGCTGCTTGCAACCTTGGCTTCAATACAGGCCGGTTATGTATCAGTCTCCCCAACTCACTGGCTGTGTCAATTTCACTGATTCTGCTTTGTGTTTGTTGCCAAGGACAATACCACAGTGGCTGAGAATTCTCCCCGCCTTGATTCTTGATGCAGGAGGGCCCCGAGTATCTCTGACACACAGTGCAGAATTCTTCAGTCTGTTTTCCTGGTCTTATGCATTTCAATCTTGAGGACTCATGAAAGCAATGGTTCCTTGTCAAACAGGTCAATGGAACTTCCCTCCTTGCAATCCCCTTCTGTTGCGCTGTCTTTCTCCTCTTGTTAAAATGCCACCTTGGAACTGGTGTTTCCTTGTGTGCTTTTCCTCGCTCAGAGTGTGCTCTCGTGCTCCGCCTTTTATCTGTGTAGTTGGATCATGTACAGTCCCAAGAATCTGAAAGAGAAGTCGTATCCCCAAGTGTAAATACTGAAATCATGAACTTGTCAAAAAATTGGATAAACTAAGTAATGATTTCAATGAACTTCTACAATATGTCAAAAATCATCTGATTAAAAATGCTCCCTATCACTGTCCTTCTTGCACCTGTCCACCTTGTCGCCAGCAACCATCCCCATCAAATTCTGAACATTCTAATCAAGGACGACTCCCCTGTTGAGTATTGTGCACAAATTCCTACTCCTACCATTTATATTTCCCATTCCGATACCCCATCCCTTTCTTAAATAAATATATTTTTTGTACTATAAATGTTTTGTTTATTGTTTTTTTTAAACTCCCCCTATGAGTCCACAGACTACCCGACTGTCTGGGGTGTCCGCACACAAAATGGAAGTGCCCCCAGGTAGGGGCGATGTCCAGACTTGTTTGTGTTCACATGACACACTTTTAATTAGTCCGTGGACACTGAGCGTGTTCTGCGGACAACCGGCACATGCGTGCTGAAATTTCCTGCCTGAACGGTGTCCAGGGACAGATGTTGGGGGCACGGACATCCAGCGACATCATCATGTGAGCCCGCCCGTGCGGCATGATGGCGGTGTCCATGAAGGGTGTCTGATGCCACGGACAGGTGAAAAGTGCTTTTTTTCCAGCCAATGTGTGCTATTTCAACCAGAAACTTTACCCTTGCACAACTCCCAGGCCCATTCTACGCTGATCTGGCAGCTTTTTACGACTCTCCAAAGCCTATTTTTGACTCTGTAGTCGCCAAACAGCACAGCTGTCCGCGTACGGTTCCTCTAAGGGGACTCACCCATTACTTTTTCCCATTCTCAATCTGGTTGTCCAGGAGAGAACATCTGGAGAACACCTGCTTTGCAAATCTCTGAACACCTGCTGCAATGGCATCTGCTATGGCCATCTCTGCTTCCCAACCACCTCCACCATCACCACCCCAATAACCTGGAGGGCCTGATGAGGGGAAAAGGCCTGGTGATAAAGAGGAGGATCAAGAAGAAGAAGAGGATGAAGTGGAGGAAGTCCCTGTCACCAGTACTCGGAGTGAGTCCTGGGTGTGGCAATTTTTCATGACCGCTGGAAATGTCCCAAAGGCTCATGCAAGCAAGGTTCGATGCACTGAGTGCAAAGTTGTACTCAGTTGCGGAAAACCTGGCTTGTATTCCTACAGGACTACTTCGATGAGGCGCCACACCAAATCGGGCCAAACGCAGTGCTCTGAGAAAGGTGATACCTTTCTCGGGTAACAGCAAGTTCAATTCCTCATCCCCATCATCTTCATCTGCTCCTGTCACTACAAAGGATACCCCTTTGTGGCAGAGGAATCCAGTGGTGGCTTCACAGGCCATACAGAATGCTGTTGACCCTTACCTTTTGAGGGCCACAGTGATATGCATGTACTGTGAAGCACCGATCTGTAGGGGGGGTGCAGTTTTGGAGTGTTTTTGAGGCTGCAGTAAAGGAGCATGAGAAACATTGCCACCTACCTGATTAAGGCCTGGCCAACATCTTCATTTCTCCAACTGCCTGTTTGTCCCTGTGGTTGGTGCCCCTTTCTTCCATTCCCTCCCGTAACCTGTCTCTCCTAAAAAAAATGCCAAAAAATGCAAATAACAAAAAACAGAAAAAAAGGTCCTTTAAGAGCCACCTTTCACAGTTAAAAAATATAAGTGTGAAAAAAGGTCACAGGCCTCTGTGCAGCCTGCATAGTCCATGGACAGCATGGTAGTCTGCGGCCATCTAAACAATTCCGGTTGGGGGACAGTTGCAATCATTGCAATTGTTTTGCGCTAAAAATGGTGGCTCTTAAAAAAACAGTTTTGGGGGTTTTTGATTTTTATATATTTTTTTAATTTTGTATTTTACAAACTGAACTAAGAAAACATTTCACTGATTTCAATTATTTCTTCTCACTTTCACAGAAACTGCTTCAAAGCATTTTGAATGTTTTTCACAAAACTCTGATTACTCACATCAGTTAGATGGACTCCATTTCGCCGGAAAATGGTGCCCCTTTCAAATTTAATGTTCTCATTATGGAACGATGTCGTGCCAATATAGCGAACAAAAGCACACACAGCTTTATTGAAGCTCCACCTCGCTTTTTTCATTTGCGGACCAAATGAACTAGAACTCATCCACATCTGTCTCTGGGGAATTCAAGAAAAAACTATTTTGGAATTAGGGAACATTTCCTTCAACTTTCCCAATGTCTCCTTCACATTGTAAACTGCAATGATATATATTCCAGTCACGTTCCCCATACTGTTCCCACCACAAAGAATGATAATAATGTCCGGATGCCTCAATTGAACACTATTTGCACAAAATGGGAGCAAGCCCACCCACTTCATGTCACACACTACATACCAGAACACTTCCAATTCAGGGAATCCTAGATTTTTTCCTATTCCACAATGCTCAGCATACATCTTGGCCCAGTGGACCCAAGATTCCCACACAATCCAAACACTCTGCCTGCTAAAAGAAATTGCCCTGGCCATTTTCAACCTTCTCACAACTCCTACTAACAAATCTCCTGCTTCCTCTCTTCCTGTACACCATATCCACAAAACCCAATTGACTGATCCACCCCGATGTCCACGGACGCCTCGACTGTCTGCGGCCTCTGCAGTCCCCTTTCCATGCCAAGTAACCCCAAACCACCCGGTGTCCGTGGACAGATCGTCCAATTGAAGGTAGTGGGAGGGAAATTAAACACAATGTATGTTATTTAATCTTTAGTAGTGGCTCTGAAAAGAGCCTTTTTGGGGGGGTTGTTAACAAAAACCTTTTTTTTCAGTTTTTATGTTTTTTCCCACTTACAGGAACCTCCTTAATGCATTCCTAAGATTGTAAAGTAAAATTGCATTTCGGACATCTGTGAAGTGAACTCCGTCTGGACAAAAGAAATTCACAACCTGAGAATTGATATTATCATTCTCAAAAGATTACATTCCTGAAGCATACAAAAAAGCAGATACACCTTTTTTAACAATCTGCCTTGATTGTTCAATTTGAGGACTGAAAACGTTTGTTGGACATCTCCATGTGCGTCTCTGATTTATTGCCAAAAAAATTATCTGAGCATGAAACAGTTGCATTAGGCTTCCAAAATAATCCTTCAGTTCAACTGGTGAAGACAGTGGAGTCACAAACCCCAAACTTTCCCCTCCACAATGGACAATCACAATATCTGTACATTTAAAGTGAGCCATTCTATCACAGAATGAAAATAAGCTTGTCCACTTTGAGCCACAAACTGCATGCCAGGAAACTTCCACTTCTGCCAATTCAATATTTCCAAGGATGCCATGATTATCAGCATATAACTTCAATGACTGAATTGAGATGTACACTTCAACTCTCAGAGTATGTATCTCCTGTTAATGAAAGACATCTGCATCAAAAACTACTGTGCAACTGCACACGATTTCTATTTCCAGATTCAACAAGATCTGCATCTAACAGAACATATGTCAGGTATCAGGTATGCTTATATTAAAAAAAAAGTTTTTTCTTGAACTCTTTCACAAATATATATATATATATATATATATATATATATATATATATATATATATATACACATACACATATATATATATATATATACACATATATATATATACATATATATATATACATATATACATTACATGGCCACGGTAGTGGCCATGTAGTTATGGTTAAGTTGCTGTTTCCATAGGAAGAGCACTTTTTGGGTGGCTTATAACTTCGCTCTCCCTGGACGGATCCTCACCAAACTTTGCAAAAAAAATAGTTGGGTCACTCTGAATTATTTTGCAAGGTTTGGTGAGGATTCGTCCAGGGGGGGCAAAGTTATAGGGGGGGTCCCAAAACTTTATTTTTTCCCACCAAATTCGGACCAGGAGCAGCGGCTTGGTCCCAAAAGCGTGCTTTTGCAAATTTGGTGAAAATCCCTCCAGTAGTTTTTTTTAAAAATGACCAAAAAGTAGGTCAAAAAAAATTTGTGATATCTGTGTTCGGTTCGCGGACACACTTCCCTGTTCGCTCCGCGGACAGTGTCGTGATTGGCCAATCGTCTTGCATGATGTTCGCGGACATGCAACGTGTTCGCTGATTGGACGGCGTGGAGCGTGAAGCGCGTCAGATTTTTCGGTAGCGCCCGCCATCTTGGATTCGCGGACGTCTGCGGACAGCGCGGTGAAACTTTGTTCAAAATGTGTATTTTGTAGAGTGTGTTGGTGTGTAGGAGTGTTTGGGGAGGGTGGGAGTGTATGAGATAGGATGAAAGTTGTGTTTTTTATGTGTTGGACGTTTTTTTGTGTTCGATTTGTTTGCGGACATCACGGGTTTTCTGAAATGTTCTAAATAAACTGACTGGGGGGTGTTCTAAGGACTCAATATGTGTCCGTTTTGTTCGCAAGCAAAGTGAAACTGTTCTAAGAACACTCGTGGTGTCCGGGGAGTGTTCGTAGGGGGTGTCCTGAGGACGCTGTCCGTATTGTTCTCTGTCAAGTTGAATGTGTTTTAAGAACACCCGCGGTGTCCTGAAATGTTCGCAAATAAACAAAATGGGGGTGTTCTGAAGATGTTTTTGAGAACACTCCCGGTGTCCTGAAATGTTCGTAGGGGGTGTCCTGAGGACGCTGTCCGTATTGTTCTCTGTCAAGTTGAATGTGTTCTAAGAACACCTGCGGTGTCCTGAAATGTTCGCAAATAAACAAAATGGGGGTGTTCTGAAGACGCTTCTAAGAACACTCGCGGTGTCCGGGGAGTGTTTGTAGGGGGTGTCCTGAGGACGCTGTCCGTATTGTTCTCTGTCAAGTTGAATGTGTCCTAAGAACACTCGCGGTGTCCTGAAATGTTCGCAAATAAACAAAATGGGGATGTTCTGAAGACGCTTCTAAGAACACTAGCGGTGTCCGGGGAGTGTTCGTAGGGGGTGTCCTGAGGACGCTGTCCGTATTGTTCTCTGTCAAGTTGAATGTGTCCTAAGAACACTTGCGGTGTCCTGAAATGTTCGCAAATAAACAAGATGGTGGTGTTCTGAAGACGCTTCTAAGAACACTCCCGGTGTCCTGGAATGTTCGTAAGGGGTGTCCTGAGGACGCTGTCCGTATTGTTCTCTTCTCTGTCAAGTTGAATGTGTTCTAAGAACACCCGCGGTGTCCTGAAATGTTCGCAAATAAACAAAATGGGGGTGTTCTGAAGACGCTTCTAAGAACACTCGCGGTGTCCGGGGAGTGTTCGTAGGGGGTGTCCTGAGGACGCTGTCCGTATTGTTCTCTGTCAAGTTGAATGTGTCCTAAGAACACTTGCGGTGTCCTGAAATGTTCGCAAATAAACAAGATGGTGGTGTTCTGAAGAAGCTTCTAAGAACACTCCCGGTGTCCTGGAATGTTCTTAGGGGGTGTCCTGAGGACGCTGTCCGTATTGTTCTCTGTCAAGTTGAATGTGTCCTAAGAACACTCGCGGTGTCCTGAAATGTTCGCAAATAAACAAAATGGGTGTGTTCTGAAGACGTTTTTGAGAACACTCCCGGTGTCCTGGAATGTTCGTAGGGGGTGTCCTTAGGACGCTGTCCGTATTGTTCGTTGTTAAGTTGAAAGTGTTCTAAGAACTATAGCGTTGTTCTGAAATGTTCGTAGGGGGTGTCCTGAAAACGGTGTCCGTATTGTTCGCTGGCAAGTTCAAAGTGTTCTAAGAACACTCACATTGTTCGTGGACATTAAAAGTTTCCCATAGATCATAGTTGAAATGTTTGACTCTATGGATGTGATATGCTGCGGTGGTTGTTGCTAGGGCATAGAGTCTTGGGTGCATGGCCATTTGGCCATTTGGCCATTTGGCCATGCACCCAAGACTGTATACCCTGGCAACAACCACCGCAGCATATCACATTCATATTTGCTTATAACTTTGGGTGAAAAACAAATGTATAAGGAACAAAGGTATTAGATACTATGGATGTGATATGCTGCTATGGTTGTCCTAATTATTGTATACTTACTGTTTGGTCTAGTAATGGGAGTCCATGTTTTTCTTCTTCATTTCTGTGATAAAAGAAAATAGCATGTTAGTATTAGTATTTTGTAATTACTTATAACATTGTATAAGCAATATACTTTTATTTTGTTTCGACGCTCATATTTAGTAGAGTACAAATCAGAGTACTATGCAATTTGCTCAGTTTCTGTATTTGTTGCTAAAATCATTGGGTCTGTGGGAGAAAAAAAAATCCATGTTGGATTAAAAAAAAAAACTTTTTCTGTTATGCTACAGTTTATTTGTTTGTTTGTTTTCAGTGTTCACTTGTTGTTTCTGGCTAATGCTTTATACTTTGCTTTGTTGTATTTTATTTGGAGCAGTAACAGATTCTTCATTTGTTTTGATATTATAAAATTTTGGAGCAGTTAGATACCAATTGGCGTATTCTAACTGTCTATTTTCTTAATATATTTTAGTGGTTTTGATTTATCTATTTGGATATTGTTAAATTTTGGGACAGTTAGATACCAATTGGCGTATTCTAACTGTGTATTTTTTGGCCTAATTTAGTGGTATTCATTTATCTGATTAGTTGTTGTACAATATTTGAGCTGTTAGATAGCTTTTGGAGTATTCTAACAGTTTATATTATTTTAACACAAATTTATAATTTTGGGACAGTTAGATACCAATTGGCGTATTCTAACTGTGTATTTTTTGGTCTAATTTAGTGGTATTCATTTATCTGATTAGTTGTTGTAGAATCTTTGAGCAGTTAGATAGCTTTTGGAGTATTCTAACAGTTTATATTTTTTTAACACAAATTTAAATACAGTTTATTTATCAAATTTTGGTTTTAAGAACATCAAATAAGCGTTTGTAAGATTTGCTGGTAATCTCTGCTTTAGAGTAATGATACTATCATTACATTCAAACCATCCACATTTCTTTTTTATATATGCCGTGTAGTGCCCTGAATTGGTTGTGGCTCCTGCGTGGTAGATTATACCTATTGTTGTGAAGGTTTTCTTACCAAGTGATATTTGACTATGTGTGAATCCAGTCAGCTTGCAGTTAATTTTGGTACCATCTGCATTGTAACGTAGAAGCATTAGTATTACGTATTTACTATGTGTTTGTATTACTAACGTGGAGCGATTATCTGAATTGCAGGTAGAGCATAATCTACCATGGTTTGCATTTTGTACAAGTTGCTGAAATGGAATGGATTCACAATTTGGTATTGATATATATATGAAGCGTTCATTGGGAATTTCTTCTTGTGTCACATTGTTGCACAGAGTGCATGTATGTTTCCACATGTATGAAATCTGGAAGATTTCATTTATAGGTATGTTTTTGTTTTCCAGTACTAATAGTAAGTACATTAGAAATTCTTGTGGATCTTCCTGTGAGTTTATAGTGAATTTCACCATTCCAGCACAGTAGTCCAATTGTCGTCTTATTCCAAAAACACTATATGTGTTGTCAGGATTGTTTGCTGCATTTCTGTGAAGTACTAACATTTGCAAACACAAAGGGTCTGTACTGTGTAAGTAAATGTTGTCAACAATTGGTGGTAATTGAAATAGAATATTCATTGCTACATTTTCATAGCCACTTACACCAACTATATTTGAGAATTTAAATGGTCCAGGTAGTTCTGTATCTAACTGCTTTTTTTGGAGTTTGTCTTCCTTCTTTAAAGAAGTACCTGGTTTACTTTCTCTAATTGATTCTTTTTTGTTTGTGGTACTTGATGAAGTATTAGTTTCTTTTACTCTCTTTGGAGGATTTGCAGTGACGTCCTGTTGCATTTCTGTTTGATTTAGTTTTCTTTTACAACGTTTTAGTTTTTGTGGAACAGAATATGTGTTTAGATGGGGAGTGTATAGTGAGCGAAGTCTATTATATTCTAAAATGCGAAGAATATCAGCGTTTACTTTACTTGCATCAAAGTTGATTAGAAATAGACCGTCAAGTGTACGTAAGCGTGATAATGCTACGTAGCTAATGCCTTCTTTAAAGACTGTGTTACCAATATCTATCATTGCTTTGTCTAGGGTAAGACCTTGTGATTTATGAATTGTGACTGCGTATGCAAGAGTTAGAGAAAATTGTTCTCTGCGTAAATACATATCTTTGAAGAGAAGGAATCTAGCTGTTGAGCGTCCTATCCGTTTTACTTCTGAAAGTTTGTCAAAGAGTATATTGACAAACTGAATTTTGTTGACACATGGGTATGTTTGAAAGCCAACAACTGTACCCAGTGCTCCATTAACTAGTCCTTGGTCCACGTCAAGGTTACGTTTAAGCATTACTCTGTACTTTGAGTACTTCTTGTAATCTGAGGTGAATCAAAGCTAACATCAGGTTGGAGACCATGCTCACTTCATCTATTAGTAGCATTTTCATTTGTTTCAATACTCTGCGTAATTCCATTGCAGCTTCTGCAGAAAGTTTGTAATAGTCTAATTTGTTCTGGTGTTCTACTGGTAATAGTAGTAATCGGTGTAATGTAACACCACCTATGTTGTAGGCAGCTAAACCTGTGGGGGCAGTGACAACAGCTGACAGTTTGTTGTTTGTCAATTGTTGAAGGAACTTACTAATGATTTTGATTAGGAATGTTTTGCCAGAACCAGCTTCACCACTGACATACAGTAGTATAGGTTTATAATTATGGCAGGAACATTCTTTATTTTCATGTTTTACACCATGTGCAATTTGTTTTGTTACTTCTTGAAAATGCTACTTTGCTCATTGTTTAGTTTTGATTGTAGTATAATTAAGTCTTCCTTATCTTCATACTGACACATGGTGTTTTCTACTTCTATCATAGCTAATTCTGCCTCATTTGTTATTAGTGGTTCTCCCAGTGGTTCTTGGCTTCCTGTTACAGAAGGTTGACTACTGTCAGGAGTATCCTTATCTAGTTGGGCTTGGAGTTCTTCTTCATGTTGCTGTTCATTGTGCAACATTGTTTTGTACTGTGTAAAGTTTACATCAGTTATAGTGCTTTCATTTGCTTTGAAAGCATCCTCATATGAGTCATAGTTATCTAGTAATTGTTCTTCTTTTCTCCATGGTTTGAAGAGTTGTAGCAGGGACATGTAATATACTTCTTTATGTTGAGGAGTCTTCAATGACAATTTGATATGATTAATTAAATTTGGTTTAGTGAGTTTAACTAAGCTGCCTTCACAGTCTGTCACTCTATATTTACCTTTTTTTTCATCAGGTTTCATATTATTTTTGTATGTATAGTTTTGGGCTATTTGGTATAGACACATGTTTTCCAAAGTATTACTTCTGTTTGGGTAGTATGTGTCCAATAAATTGTTTTTTAAAATGTCTTGGCTGTTGGAATCATGTTTGGCTATTGTTTCTATATCTTCATATGATTTTAGAACTCTTTTTCTAGATTTAGCTGGACCAAGACTTAGCCATACTATATTTTCAGATTTACCATAAAATGAAGTACCAGTTAAACGATCAGCTGCTTCATAAGATCCAAATTATCTATGGGTGAGCATTTTTATGCCCAAGCTGTATAATTTCTGAGATACTGTTTTATCTGATGACAGGTCATTCCAGAGGTCTTGGAGCTCTGTCTTTTCTGCTTTAGTTAAGTATGCTGTGACATATCGTGCAACTGCAGAAGAATTGTCTGCAATGTACTGCACATCTATGTTTGCATTCCATAAGTGGGCAATGATTGCATTATAATCATTGATATATTTTTCTTCTTCTTTTCTTTTTATGTAATATGTATTTTTAGGTGACTTACCTTTAACACAATGTCTAACTGAAGACATGAGGTTGTTTACTTGACCTGTATTTGTAACTGGTCTAGGGAAACCAAATCGGCATTTGGTGTAGTATTTGCCTTTGTTTTTGTATTTGCGACGACAATATTTTCCACATTTGTGTCTTTGAAATTGTAAAATTTGTGCATGAAGATCACTATTTGTGGATTCTGATGGAATTTCACAAGTGACATATTTTTCAATAAACTGTAAAACAGTGGCATCACTGTCTTGACCAAATTTAGGAGCATCTTTAATCCATAAAAGCATGTGGATATGTGGTGCTCCTCTGGCTTGGTATTCTTTTCTCCAAAAGAAGTGTTGCACTTCTCCAAGGGGAGGAACAGTTTTATTACAAATAAAATGTAGCATAGCAATGAAGCGATGGTGAAAATATCTTGAAACATTAACAGGATCCAAAGAACAAAGTTCTCCAGGTGTTAGAATATCTATGTTTGTTTTGTTTTTATTTGATATGCGTAGGAAATCATGTAAATCTTCCCATGCATATTCTGCACAACTTAATGTAACAAACCAAGTGGGTGGGCCAAGGTTTCTGATCATACAACGTACATCTCCATGACGTTGAAACCAGTACTCTTTAGTACCACGCATATTTGCTAATAGATTTGTAATATTTGATTGTAAAACCTCATCCTTTTGTTGCACTTTCTCTAATAATTGTGTAGCTGTCATATTTTGAAAGTGTGATCCTGATTTTAATATGTGTGCAACTCTGTAACATAAAGTTGCTAGTTCACTTTCAAAGAGTAGGTGGAATATGTATTCCACATTTTGTCTAAATCTGGGATCTTCAGAATACATCCGTAATGAGCGGTATTCTGAAGCTGATATTTGAATAGGTCTATCATCATACCTTCCTCCTTTGCCAGTAGGAAAGAGTAGAGGAAAAGCACGTGCTTCTATACTTTTTTCCCATATACTGATTGGCGGTCCTTTTGTTTGACGCATTTGGTAAGTTTCCAGTACATCTTGTACGGTGTCATTACAGTGCAAAGGATGAATTGTATAATGGTCTAAAGTATTTGATATTGTAGCAGGATCTAGTAGCTCAAATTGACCAGCTTCTTGTGTTTCTTGAATTATTTCAGTTGTATCTTTCAAGTTTTCTTCAATATTAATTTCTTGTAACATTCATTATTCTCTTTAAGATATTGGAAGGCTTGTCTAACTTTATATAAATCTACCAGCTGCTGCCATATTTTTTGTCTTTTGTAGGTACTCCATTTACTAATATAATTAAAGATTGCTGCATTGGACGTTGCACTCCTAGAGTATGCACATTTTCTTTTAGATTTAATGGTAAATAAACTACTTTTCCACGAATGCCTTTTACCAATTCAGAGGGAGGTAATTTTGCTGTTTTTGGTTGAAGGCGTATTATTGCTTGAAATGGGTGTACTGTTTGAATTATGATGCTCTCATATAAATTAAGTTGTTGTAGAGGTTTTGGTACTGGGTATAATTCCAAATTATTTGTGATAGAATGTGAAGGAGTTTGGTTGTTGTCAAGTTTTGTAGTGAAATAACTGCAAAGTATTAAGGGCTCAGTTATTTCATATTTGTTTTCTGCTACAAGGTAGAGAGCTAATTCAAACCATTTACAGGCCGATTCATGTAATTCCTCCCAAAAGTGTCACACGCGGCTGGCACACAGCGTGCCCGTGCGAATGTCTGCGCCAGCCGCGTGCGATAAAATCAATTTCCGCGCACAGTGTATTCATGGATTCCCACCTCCAAAAGCAGACGTGGCGCAGAGTGGCGCAGCGACCCTGCATCAGCGCCAGTTACGCCCCCAAGAACGCCCTCGCGCAAGGAAAAGCCATCAAGATCGCAAAACCATCGCAAAGGGCTGCGCCTGCCAGAAGTATTACACGCGAATGGCCTGGGTGCGTGTATTTCAGGGGTGCGCGAGAAGTCCCACTCGCGAATTGCCTGGGTGCGTGTATTTCAGGGGCTCGCAGGTGGTTTCACACGCGATCGGGCCTGGGGGAGCGTGTGCGTGTATTTCAGGGGTGCGCGAGAAGTTCCACACGCGATTGGCCTGGGCGCGTGTATTTCAGGGGCTCGCGGGTGGTTTCACACGCGATCGGGCCTGGGGGAGCTTGTGCGTGTATTTCAGGGGATTGTGGGTGGTTTCACACGCAATCGGGCCTGGGGGAGCGTGTGCGTGTATTCCGGGGGCTCGCGGGTGGTTTCACACGCGATCGGGCCTGGGGGAGCGTGTGCGTGTATTTCAGGGGCTCGCGGGTGGCTTCACACGCGATCGGGCCTGGGGGAGCATGTGCGTGTATTTCAGGGGCTCATGGGTGGTTTCACACGCGATCGGGCCTGGGGGAGCGTGTGCGTGTATTTCAGGGGCTCGCGGGTGGCTTCACACGCGATCGGGCCTGGGGGAGCGTGTGCGTGTATTTCAGGGGCTAATGGGTGGTTTCACACGGGATCGGGCCTGGGGGAGCGGGTGAGTGTATTCCAGGGGCTCGCGGGTGGTTTCACACGCGATCGGGCCTGGGGGAGCGTGTGCGTGTATTTCAGGGGTGCGCGAGAAGTCCCACATGCGAATGGCCTGGGTGCGTGCATTTCAGGGGCTCGCGGGTGGTTTCACATGCGATCGGGTCTGGGGGAGCGTGTGCGTGTATTTCAGGGGTGCGCGAGAAGTTCCACACGCGATTGGCCTGGGCGCGTGTATTTCAGGGGCTTGCGGGTGGATTCACACGCGATCGGGCCTGGGGGAGCGTGTGCATGTATTTTAGGGGCTCGCGGGTGGCTTCACACGCGATCGGGCCTGGGGGAGCATGTGCGTGTATTTCAGGGGCTCGCGGGTGGCTTCACACGCAATCGGGCCTGGGGGAGCGTGTGCGTGTATTTCAGGGGCTCATGGGTGGTTTCACACGCAATCGGGCCTGGGGGAGCGTGTGCGTGTATTCCAGGGGCTCGCAGGTGGTTTCACACGCGATCGGGCCTGGGGGAGCGTGTGCGTGTATTTCAGGGGTGCGCGAGAAGTTCCACACGCGATTGGCCTGGGCGCGTGTATTTCAAGGGCTCGCGGGTGGTTTCACACGCGATCGGGCCTGGGGGAGCGTGTGCGTGTATTTCAGGGGCTCGCGGGTGGTTTCACACGCGATCGGGCCTGGGGGAGCGTGTGCGTGTATTCCAGGGGCTCGCGGGTGGTTTCACACGCGATCGGGCCTGGGGGACGTGTGCGTGTATTTCAGGGGCTCGCGGGTGGCTTCACACGCGATCGGGCCTTGGGGAGCGTGTGCGTGTATTTCAGGGGCTCATGGGTGGTTTCACACGCGATCGGGCCTGGGGGAGCGTGTGCGTGTATTTCAGGGGCTCGCGGGTGGCTTCACACGCGATCGGGCCTGTGGGAGCGGGGTACGTGTATTTTAGGGGTGCGTGAGAAGTACCACACGCGATTGGGCTGGGTGCGGGTATTCCAGGGCTGCGCGGGAAGTTTTACACGCTCGCCTACAACACGTATTCATGGAAACGAACATGGCCAATCCGGAAACACGTACGCCAGCAGGAAGTAGGCGTACGTCCACCCGCACAGCATAAAAGTGCACGCAAACAACAAACAAGCTCAGACGCCAGGATGAACATACCGTTCCTAGCAGCAGTGGCCGTGGGATACCGCAGGAGGAGGAGGAGGATAGTCCGGCCCAGAATTTTTACACCCAGAACTAGCCTTTTTGGGATGCCTGATGACCATGTGTATGGGAGGTACAGGTTTCCACCTCACATAATACTCGACCTGGTCAGTGAGTGGGAGGAGGACCTCACATCAACCACCCTGTGCTCCCAAGCACTCAGCCCCCTGGAGAAGGTCCTCAATGTACTGCACTTCCTGGCCACTGGATCATTTCAGAGGACAAGTGCCATAGTGGGGGGGTGTCACAGGCCACGCAGTCACGCTGCCTACACCAGGTCTTGGCCATCATCACTGCACGCCCATCAGTCCGCAGGCACATATACCTGCCCAGAACACCTGCAGAAAGGCAGGCTGTTGTCCAGGACTTCTACAGGGTGGCACAATTCCCCAAAGTGCTAGGTGCCATTGATTGCACCCATGTGGCTCTACGTCCCCCCAGGGCAACTGAGCACATCTATAGAAACCGCAAGCACTGGCATTCCATCAACGCCCAGGTAGTATGTGATGCCAAGGGAATCATCACCTCAGTATACACTACCTATCCAGGCTCCACCCATGACAGTTTCATCTACAGAATGACTACCCTAAACCGGGACATAGAAGCTGGGCGGCATGGCGATACATGGCTGCTCGGTGAGTATAAATGCCACTGCGCATGCATGCATGTCAGATACTGAGTAATGTCACAACCCCACTGATGATACCCATCACCACCTCCCCAGGGGACAGTGCCTACCCTCTCAGCACCCACATGATGACGCCAATTCGGAACCCCACCACGCCGCCCCAGGTAAGATACAACACAGCCCACATTGCAACCCGGGGCATCGTGGAGCGCACATTTGGAGTGCTCAAGTCACGCTTCCGCTCCCTTGACCGTTCTGGCGAGCAGCTGTTATACGCTCCCCCAGTAGTGTGCAGGATCATAGTGGCAGCATGTGTCCTGCACAACGTTGCAACACGCCGGGGCCTGGCCGTGGACATGGTGGTGCCCCCACATCCCCAACCACATGCATGCCCACTGCGCATGGGAGGGGAAAGGGCACGGGGTGAGGCAGCCCGTACGCAGCTCTTGGCTAATTACTTCACATAAAATCACACTCCTGTGGAGTGCACACAGACCTGGCACATACCAGCTGACAATCAATGATGAATGTCACTGACAATTATGATGTGTCAATGGACACACAACCATACCAGCCTGAGATTGTACATCTGGAAGTGTTCCATTGTGTGCTTCCCAAACTACACAAACAGCACCAATGCTGTGTTCAAAAGACACACTTCTATGCTGCTGAAATCATTACCCCCTTGCAAGACACAACATGACAACAGTGCCATGTCACCCAACCCCTCACCAGCACCGCCACCCAACACACCATGGCATGACATGCCATGTGAGAGCAAACAAAGTCATCCCCCAAACATGACACGTGTCACAAAGTACAGTGTCCCTAATGGAAACTGGCCACACACAATATGCCCACATGAATGTAGAAACAACAACACACATGACCAAATACTTACCACAACACAATCGACATAGCATAAACATGACAGTACTAAGACAAAGGATACGTAGTCTTACAACATGAGAATGCCAGCACATCCACCACCTCCAACTGTACAGTATTGTTGCCACGCACATCTGGAAGTCCACTGCTCACAACATGAGCCCCATCTCCAAAGTGGACGGCCTTGTGAAGACATGAGGAATGAACCTGCAAATCAGGAGGGAGACATGGATGCACAAGCACACATCAATACACCATGCAGTGCACAATACAACTCACAATATGCACTAGGAATGTATACACAGTATTGACTACAGACTGCCCACACAGCTCATGGGAGTCCAACGTCACTGTGTAATTCACTGTCACTTGGGCACACCCTTTGCAAGCCCATGAAAACGGGAAGCAGGAGGGGTGTGTGTCTCACTGACCCAAGCATCTAACCCAAACTCAGGACAAGCCTGCATGTGCCCAGCCGGAATACAGTGGATGCCCACGGGAGCCACACAAGGCAACACACTGCAACAAAAATTCAAAAATCTAAAATCAAAAATCAAATATCAAAAATCAAAAATGGCCATGTGTGGGCCAGGGGGGTGGGGGAGGCCACCCAGGAGGTCCGAGGACAGGGTGCCCACCAACAGTCACCTGCATGAATGTTGCGAAAAAAAAACACCTCCATGGGCTCATGGCCTGCACGGCTACTAAATAGTGGCAGATTCACTGCTGGATTCGCTCTCCTCAACCTCTGCTGCTGCTGCCACAGGAGGTGGTGGTGCCATGGGAGGCAGCCCATGCAATGCCCTAGTTTGGTCCTCCATGGCAGCAAGCATGCGGGCCTGGAAGGCCTCGTTCTGGAGGGATATGGTGCGGAGATCCCGATGCAACACCCGACGTGTTGCCCGGACCTCCGCCCGAGTTGCCTGCATCTCTGCTGAGAGCGTACGGGTGACGCGCTCCAGCAGCTGTTCCGTCCTGGTGACAGTGGAAGCCTCAAGGTCCACAAGAGTCTGCCTGAGGTGCCGGACCTCTCCCCTCAGGGCTACCCTCTGTCCCTGGGCATCTATAGAAATTGATTCCCTCAGATTGTCCAGGGCCGCCTGTCTGTCCCTGTTGGACGCCAACATGTCCTCCCTGACTGATTGGCAAATGGAGTCTGTTGCCTGCTGTAGTAGCTCCATCTGCCTTTCTGGGGGGACAATGGAAGTGGCCACCCTCTCCATGGCCTGAGCAATCATTTCGGATGATGCTGCCTGTTGGTTGGCCATACCGTAAATGGATTGCTCCCATGCGGTATTGCCTGGTGGCGGACGGCCACCGCGTTGGCGGGCACCACACCTGTCTGGGGGAAGGCGAACTGCGCCTTGCTGTGTCGGCACTGCCTGAGGCTGCAGGACTGCATTTCCCCTCTGAACTGCTGGCCCAGGAACAGGATCAGATGTTGCGGAGTGTGGCCCTGCATCCGTAACCACCACAGGCGCACCTACCAACACTGACATCCCCATAGTGGGCTCTACCCCTGGTGCAGGTGCGTCGGACAGAACAGTATCCCTTCCATGAACACATACCTGCGAATCCACATAGGCCTCATCCGAATCAACACCTGAAAAGAGTTCTGGGGAGGTGCAGCCAGGGACACCCCGGGACAGTATGGCCTGCAGCAAAAGAGGGCTCTCCCCACCACCAAACCACGTCCCCCACTGGTGCCTGGTTGTGCTTCAGATCCCTCCTGGGCCTGCACCATCTCCTCTCCCTCAACAGCATCAGGTGCGTCATCCTCTGCAAAAACAAGAAAGACAAAAAATGGAAACAGGCATTAGCACCATGGCACGCTATTAGCCCAGACAAGCTACAGTACCAGTACCTGATTAACACATGTCCCACATGACTATGACCCTCCCATACATGCACTGTCCATGAGTTGGAAGGGGAGGAAAATGTCAGACACTGATGACACCAAGATGGGAGAGCAACACATCAGCTGCATGCTGGCTAGCAGTGCCATCACACATTGGCCTGTGAGTGGCATGTCCAATACACATACATGACACATGCCATCACACAGATGGCATGTACCATGGGCATGACATATATGTGACAATGGGGCAGAGTGATGCGCAGTAGAACCAGGTGAATTCCTACAATCAGCCTGAATGAACACAGCTTAATACGGAACAATGTGGTAGCAAGATGCCACTTCAAGGGCAACTGGCGCAATGTAGTGCAAAACGCCTACTGTGGCCAGAAGGGACACTGTAATACCCAAATCCCGGGGCGCAGAATGCATTGGATGAAGCACATGGGTGGGACAAAACACTCTGGCACACACACCCTGACCTGGCACTCAACCGAATCCCCTCCCACAAACTACATACACATGGATCACACACACATGCATGTGCACTCACCGGACAATGCCTCGTAATCTGGCAGTTCTCCCACACCTTGGATCTGCTCCTCTGTGACGTAGGTTCCAGCAACATGCTCATGTAGAGTGAGTTCTATGTCCTCTTGTGGAGACCCACCTCCAGTCACCAGAGTTGCGGCATGACTTGAGGCCAGCTTTTTCTTTGCCCTACGCTTAAGGTCGTTCCAGCGATTGTAGCACTCAACAGCTGTGCGCCTCATGAACCCAAGGGCACTTATGCTGTCCGCGATGGACTGCCAGTGTGCCTGACGTCGAGCAGGTGTAATCCTACACCCTGAAGTGATCAACATTTCGGCGCCATGTTCGGACACATACTGCACAAGTGCATCCAGTTTGGCATCATTGAAGCTAGGCTTCCTTGGCGTGCCGGACCGTGTAGCCGTGTCGGGGTCATCAGCCTGTACTGGACGAGCACTCTTCCTCTTTCTTTTTGTGGGTGGTGGGGATCCGGAGTGCCCTACGCCGTTCTGGACACTAGAGGCAGGAGCACCGGTGGACTGTGTAGTAGTAGTATGCGATGGCACACTGACCACATGACTATCTGCAGCCATTAGCTGAAGTGTGATTATGGCAGGGGGAACCTCAGTCTGATGTACCGGGACCAACACTGTCCTTGCTGGGGGAGTCAGAGCTGGGGTGGACGGAGCTGCAGCTGCCCCTGCAGCCTCCCCACCCCGCCTACTCGGGGCAGCAGATGACATGGCTGCCCCTGTACCACGTGGCCTGGTGACACTGGCTTGCGCCGCCACCCGTGGCCTAGACTTGGCGACCTGGAAGTCAGCCTGGGAGTCACCCTGTGCTAGGTCAGGTGCCACAACGGGCCGGTCCAACAAGGGATGAGCAGGGATGGTGTCAGCCACGTTTCCCTCAACCATGGGGGGGGGGATGTGTGTCCCTGACTGGTCCTCCACACGTGGGGGTCTTGGGGGAGTCTGCAAATCCTGGACACGTCCCCTACCACGCCCACCACGCCCACCTCTTGAGGCTCGGCCACCTTTGCCACCCTTACCACTTGCTCGCCTCCCAGCCATGGCACTGATGGAGTTGTGCGTATGGGAGTTGCAGTGGACAATTGTCCTGGGCAATTGGGGGTCAAAGGGGTAGGGTACTAGATGGAATTCGTACCCAAGTGCTCTAGCAAGGCTGTATGTAACCCCTGGGGAAAGATGACGTGTCACGCAACGCACAGGCACCCCTAAAACAGAAAATGACGTGCACGCGACCCCTCGTAGACCACGTGCGTGGGAAAAGGAACCTGCACTACGCTGTGGCACCCAGGAACACAAAAATGAACGTATGCGTGTCATACGCAGCCTACAATGACCTCTGAAGGGGTACGCTACACACGGGGCTAGCACAGTTGGTACATACGTGCGCGACTCACCGTCTGCCTGGGAAAAGAGCGTGAAAAATACGCACGTGTGCGCGTTGGCAACACCCCCGCCAAAAGAAGAATTGTACACTGTCTGAGGAGACAGGACAAAAGGAGAAGTCAACGCTGTTTGAGGAAACAGGTCAAAAAGAAAATCAGAAAAATACTGACAGAGGTAACAGGGAGTACGAACTGGAAACGCTGTGAAGTAAATCGCGTGTGAACCGACAAGAAGTACAGATTTCACCCACTCGCTCTCCACGGGAAGCACGTACAAGGAAATGACATACTACACGCACCTTTTAAACCGCACCACACGTCCAACGTCACTTCCGCGTATACGCACTGAGGCACTATCCTCCAATCACGCAGGCTGACACTCGGACGTGCAGTTTTTGGTCTTGTAACATTCCCCCGGGTACAGGGACACGCCCGCATGTGTCACGTCACAGACGCGCCTGCGCTGTCAGGGCCTTTGGTCCAATGGAATTGCGTACACAGGCCAATCGCGTGTGGAACTTCTCGCGCACCCCTGGAATACACGCACACGCTCCCCCAGGCCCGATCGCATGGAAAAACACCCGCAAGCCCCTGAAATACACATACCCCGCTCCCCCAGGCCCGATCGCGTGTAAAAACACCTGCGAGCCCCTGGAATACACGTACCCCGCACCCCCAGGCCCGATCGCGTGTGATAACACCCGTGTGCCCCTGAAATACACGCGCCCAGGCCAATCGCGTGTGAGAAGCTTCTTGCGCACCCCTGAAATACACGCGCCCAGGCCAATCGCGTGTGGAACTTCACGCGCACCCCTGAAATTCACGCACACGCTCCCCCAGGCCCGATGGCGTGTAAACACCCGCGAGCCCCTGAAATACACGTACCCCGCTCCCCCAGGCCCGATCGCGTGTAAAAACACCCGCGAGCCCCTGGAATACACGTACCCCGCACCCCCAGGCCCGATCGCGTGAGATAACACCCGCGTGCCCCTGAAATACACGCGCCCAGGCCAATCGCGTGTGAGAAGCTTCTCGCGCACCCCTGAAATACACGCGCCCTGGCCAATCGCGTGTGGAACTTCACGCGCACCCCTGAAATTCACACACACGCTCCCCCAGGCCCGATCGCGTGTGTAAACACCCGCGAGCCCCTGAAATACACATACCCCGCTCCCCCAGGCCCGATCGCATGTAAAAACACCCGCGAGCCCCTGGAATACACGTACCCCGCACCCCCAGGCCCGATCACGTGTAATAACACCCGCGTGCCCCTGAAATACACGCGCCCAGGCCAATCGCGTGTGAGAAGCTTCTCGTGCACCCCTGAAATACACGCACACGCTCCCCAAGGCCCGATCGCATGTGTAAACACCCGCGAGCCCCTGAAATACACGTACCCCGCTCCCCCAGGCCCGATCGCGTGTAAAAACACCCGCAAGCCCCTGGAATACACGTACCCCGCACCCCCAGGCCCGATCGCGTGTGATAACACCTGCGTGCCCCTGAAATACACGCGCCCAGGCCAATTGCGTGTGAGAAGCTTCTCGCGCACCCCTGAAATACACGCACCCAGGCCAATCGCGTGTGGAACTTCACGCGCACCCCTGAAATTCACGCACACGCTCCCCCAGGCCCGATCGCGTGTGTAAACACCCGTGAGCCCCTGAAATACACGTACCCCGCTCCCCCAGGCCCGATCGCGTGTAAAAACACTCGCGAGCCCCTGGAATACACGTACCCCGCACCCCCAGGCCCGATCGCGTGTGATAACACCCGCGTGCCCCTGAAATACACGCGCCCAGGCCAATCGCGTGTGAGAAGCTTCTCGCGCACCCCTGAAATACACGCGCCCAGGCCAATCGCGTGTGGAACTTCACGCGCACCCCTGAAATTCACGCACATGCTCCCCCAGGCCCGATCGCGTGTGTAAACACCCGCGAGCCCCTGAAATACACGTACCCCACTCCCCCAGGCCCGATCGCGTGTAAAAACACCCGCGAGCCCCTGGAATACACCTACCCCGCACCCCCAGGCCCGATCGCGTGTGATAACACCCGCGTGCCCCTGAAATACACGCGCCCAGGCCAATCGCGTGTGAGAAGCTTCTCGCGCACCCCTGAAATACACGCGCCCAGGCCAATCGCGTGTGGAACTTCACGCGCACCCCTGAAATTCACGCACACGCTCCCCCAGGCCCGATCGCGTGTGTAAACACCCGCGAGCCCCTGAAATACACATACCCCGCTCCCCCAGGCCCGATCACGTGTAAAAACACCTGCGAGCCCTTGGAATACACGTACCCCGCACCCCCAGGCCCGATCGCGTGTGATAAAACCCGCGTGCCCCTGAAATACACGAGCCCAGGCCAATCGCGTGTGAGAAGCTTCTCGCGCACCCCTGAAATACACGCGCCCAGGCCAATCGCGTGTGGAACTTCACGCGCACCCCTGAAATTCACGCACACACTCCCCCAGGCCCGATCGCGTGTGTAAACACCCGCGAGCCCCTGAAATACACGTACCCCGCTCCCCCAGGCCCGATCGCGTGTAAAAAGACCCGCGAGCCCCTGGAATACACGTACCCCGCACCCCCAGGCCTGATCGCGTGTGATAACACCCGCGTGCCCCTGAAATACACGCGCCCAGGCCAATCGCGTGTGAGAAGTTTCTCGCGCACCCCTGAAATACACGCGCCCAGGCCAATCGCGTGTGGAACTTCACGCGCACCCCTGAAATTCACGCACACGCACCCCCAGGCCCGATCGCGTGTGTAAACACCCGCGAGCCCCTGAAATACACGTACCCCGCTCCCCCAGGCCCGATTGCGTGTAAAAACACCCGCGAGCCCCTGGAATACACGTACCCCGCACCCCCAGGCCCGATCGCGTGTGATAACACCCGCGTGCCCCTGAAATACACGCGCCCAGGCCAATCGCGTGTGAGAAGCTTCTCGCGCACCCCTGAAATACACGCGCCCAGGCCAATCGCGTGTGGAACTTCACGCGCACCCCTGAAATTCACGCACACGCTCCCCCAGGCCCGATCGCGTGTGTAAACACCCGCGAGCCCCTGAAATACACGTACCCCGCTCCCCCAGGCCCGATCGCGTGTAAAAACACCCGCGAGCCCCTGGAATACACGTACCCCGCACCCCCAGGCCCGATCGCGTGTGATAACACACGCGTGCCCCTGAAATACATGCGCCCAGGCCAATCGCGTGTGAGAAGCTTCTCGCGCACCCCTGAAATACACGCGCCCAGGCCAATCGCGTGTGGAACTTCACGCGCACCCCTGAAATTCACGCACACGCTCCCCCAGGCCCGATCGCGTGTGTAAACACCCGCGAGTCCCTGAAATACACGTACCCCGCTCCCCCAGGCCCGATCGCGTGTAAAAACACCTGCGAGCCCCTGGAATACACGTACCCCGCACCCCCAGGCCCGATCGCGTGTGATAACACCCGCGTGCCCCTGAAATACGCGCGCCCAGGCCAATCGCGTGTGAGAAGCTTCTCGCGCACCCCTGAAATACACGCGCCCAGGCCAATCGCGTGTGGAACTTCACGCGCACCCCTGAAATTCACGCACACGCTCCCCCAGGCCCGATCGCGTGTGTAAACACCCGCGAGCCCCTGAAATACACGTACCCCGCTCCCCCAGGCCCGATCGCATGTAAAAACACCCGCGAGCCCCTGGAATACACGTACCCCGCACCCCCAGGCCCGATCGCGTGTGATAACACCCGCGTGCCCCTGAAATACACGCGCCCAGGCCAATCACGTGTGAGAAGCTTCTCGTGCACCCCTGAAATACACGCGCCCAGGCCAATCGCGTGTGGAACTTCACGCGCACCCCTGAAATACACGCACACGCTCCCCCAGGCCCGATCGCGTGTGGGCCTTCTCGCGCGTGTAGGACTTTGGCGCACATTTTTTTCCTGCGCAGGGACGCTACCGCCTACTTTCGTGTGGCGGACATGTATGGGCCTGTGCGCGTCTTTGGCCGTGCGCTGTTTTTCCCTATTCGATTCCATGAATACGTGTTGTAGGCGAGCGTGTGGGCGTTCTGCGCTCTTGCCTCCTGTACTTCCCCCGTGACACCCACATTTTCACGAGTTGTTCCCCATTCTGCGTGTGACGCCCCGTGTTACGCCTACTTTTGTTATGTGCGCCGCGCTATGTGCGAATTCGCTGTGGCCTTATCGCACGGCATTCGTTGACCTGTGCGCCAGCGTGCGCCGCGCACTTTCTCAGCGCACATCCCACATTTCGCGCGCCCACGGACTTCCATGAATTGATGTGCGATGTTTTCTGTGCGATAATCGCACTTGCACTGCGATTTTCGCTGTTTCTCTGCGAATCGCACGTTTTCGCACGCGTGCGCCGTTTTTTCGGCGCACGTTGATTCCATGAATCGGCCTGTTAGAATCTTCATTGTCTTCTATTTTGTATGATAGGTCCACAGTTTTTGTGTTACTTTTATAAAAAAAATTCTACGGCAACATACACATACATGGTTTGGTACTTCAGCTGATGTAATTTTTAATTTTAGTATTTCTTTTTTGTATGTGTTTAGCAAAAGGTTGCCATGTGTAGAATTGTTGCTTAATTGGTTTAAAGCTATTTCATTCTGTAAATGGCTTTCACTTCCAAAATATTATTTCTGGATATAGTGAATTTCTTCAAGTAGGTCTTTTGCTGTACCATGTAGAAGGATGTTATTTAACTTTGCTAGTGCTAAAGCAGGACTTTTAGCATAGTACAGTTTATAGACTAGATTTCTTATAGTTGAATGATGTGTTGATATCCTTTTGATATCATGGAAAGTGGTTTTACAAGTAGGTCCTGTAATGCAGGCCAATGAATGTCCTTGTAGTCCTGTGTACCTGCGCACTGGACAGGTATCTATATTTTGCAGTAATTTAATTATGATTTTGTCTTTGCTTTTTACATATTTATTGAGGAATTGGCGTAAAGATTTGAAACATTGTTTGGAAATGTTACACATTGACGTGCATGGCCATTTGTACACTAGACGTTCTGATTCAGTTGAATGGAGGGGTAATTCTAAGTTTTCAGGGCATATTTTTGTAAGAAGTACTTCTTGTTCCATTATGGTATTATTCACTTTTTATAACCTCGACCACTGCTATGTATGGCAATTGTATTTGTTTGCCTTTGTTTGTATGCTTCTTCATTAAAATATGGTTCTGTGCTTGTAGTGTGATTCCATTCACCTCCGCTGATACTTAAGAAGTTCTTTCTGTTGATATTTCGCTTATTGAGAAGTCTTTTTTGTAATTTAGTTATTAGTTTTGTTAGTGGTTTCATTTTGTTTAACAGTAAAATAAATAAATTTCTTTTGAGAAGAATTGCACTGTCCATCAATGCTTCTAAGATGAATTTCCTACGATAGGTTTTAAGCTTTGAACCTGATTTCTCTGCTGTTTTTAAAAGATTTTGAAGGACTTTGTGACGGTATATTTTGGCTAAAATACTTTTCTTGGTATGCTTACTTTGCACTATATTAAAATTTGAAGAAGTAGTTTTATCTGTACTGATAGCTGATTTTCTGTTAATTGTTTTTTGGTTTGTTTTACATTTTGATAGAGGCAGCGAAGTTGTTGTACTTGAAACTTCTTGTGTTTCACTAAATGATTGTATTAGCTGTTTTGTTTCAACTTTTTTTTACAAATTCTGCTAGAGATGGATGCTTATGTTGGACACCTTTATTTTCATTTGCTCTACTTTTGCGTTGCTTTCTACGGACTTGACTTTTGGTAGGCATTCTTTAGGGTCTGTTGAAAAAATAAAGAAGATATGGGTTGGGGTGTTCTGGAATGTATGTGTGCTGTGTGCATGAGTGTTTGAGTAAGATGATAAAGATGTATGTAATGGTGTGTGATTGTGCATTGGGAACTAAAACTAGTAGGGATAGGTATTCTTGAATTTATGTATTACTAAACTGGGGTTCAGATGACAAAAAAAAAGTAAGCTAGTGGTGTGGAAAAGTACAAATAGTAAATCTAATGTATACAATTAAAACAGTTGTTTGTTCTATAATATGAAAATTGTAGTGGTTCAGTTGGGTAATTTGTGTGTCCAAAAATAGAAATTTTTGGGCCATTCTGGCTGTAAATCGCTGTTTAAGACATGGAAATTTTTGGACAAAATGGTACAAAATCTCTATTTTTAGAAACCGAAATAGCTCATATTAACGTTATAGTATATTTGATTAATAACACAAATATTATGGTGATATTTTACTTACTTTTTTTAAATTAACAGGTAACTTCTTAGTTTTCCTTTCTTCTTCGAATTCGGCTGCTTCTTTTCAGGAAACTGGTCTTCACTGCAATTGTAAAAGCTTAAAATTAGTAACTTTGTTTGTATATAGCACTGTTTTTAATTTAGATATTGATTTTTTTAATTGAAATCCTCAGTGCCTTCTGTAAAACCATTAAACTAATTTATTTGCATAAGATACATTGCATCAGTTCAGTACATATGATATGTTCTTAATGAACAAATTGTATTGAATGACTAACTGTAGCAAAAAAAAAAAATCTTTACTATGTCTTGTGAAATTTATAATATATTAGTGAATACCACTATTTCTGTAAGTAAACTGTTCTAGGTAATAGCGCCACAATGTCATGTCTAATTTAAAGTAATTAAGTAAATAAATAAATAAAAACAAAAAATATGAAATTGTATAAGTATTTTTATAAAGGTTTAAACATAGATTGTGTTTGCACGCAATTTTGTTTGAATATATGTAGTCTATATATTTCATTTAAAAAATGTTAGTTTAACATGATTTGAGTGTGTGTGTATAAAGAAAGTAAATAGTATAAAGGTTCATCTACCATACAGAAAATATGCATACCTGAAGTTTGTGTTCATGCATATGGATATGCATGGAGCTGCAAGTAGAAATCTTGAAGACTTGTACAGTATTTCTGGTAGATGCTGCTTGCCAATGATATGACACTTGTACTCAGAGAGATTCAGAGTACATTTGCAGTGCTGATCTATGATGATGCAGTTAGATGTAGAGGTCTTGAATGTGATTGGTGCATGGTCATGTGATTTTTGAGGTACATCCAATGAGGGAATGGCAGAGAGAGTGTAGTGGAAATGGTAGAAGGGCTGTTCATATTACGATATGTCCGCGGACATGGCGGTAGTTAGCGGACATCGGGAGTTACATCCGGGGATTTTTGGGTTCAGAAGTCATGCAAATGAGAATAAGCACTGAAAGGGATTGGTCAGGAAAGTTTGGTGGGTGTGTTGTGCCAGGAGAGATTTTCTCAGATACTCTTTTTGCTGAGAGAACAAAAGATAGCCATGGCTGTGTGTTTCAGAAAACAGATTGTTTGGATTTTAGGAGATTCGTGGATACATTGGTTGAAGGTGCATGCAGAAAGCTGTGGAGTAGCTGTAGATCTTGGATTCCCACATGTGGAAGTACACTGGCATGGAGTACGTGGAATGAAGTGGTTGGACTTGCTACCTCTCTGTGCTACTTTGGAGACAGAGCAACATCCAGACATAATTGTATTTCATTGTGGAGGGAACAGTTTAGGACATGTGACTGGAATTCTTTTGCAATTTGCTATGAAAGAAGGACTTAGGAAGGTTATGGACATGTTTCCTAATTCTCAAGTGATATTTTCACAGATTGCGCAGAGACAAATGTGGCTTCGTTCTTCTTCATTTGGTCCACAAATGGAAAAAGCAAGGCGCAATGTTAATAAGGCTGTTTGTGCCTTTCTAAGAGATTTTGGCATGTCTTCTTTTCACAATGAAAATATTATGTTTTGTAGTACATACATTTTTCGCAGAGATGGAGTCCATCTTACATATGCTGGCAATCAGATTTTTCTGAGAAATGTACAAAATGCATTGCAACCTTTTTTTGGAATTACAATAACGATTTTGAAGTAGATGTTAAACATTTACAATTTTTGACTTACAAACACCACCCAAAGGCTCTTTTCAGAGCCACCACTTCTTTCCAGAGAAAATTACAATGTTTGTGATGGAGTAGCAACCCAATTCTTTTAATGTTCGCGAACTGTCCGCGGACTTCTAAAAAATACAAAGAGCCCTGCTTCATTTATTTTCACTTCTATTTTTTAACTGGGAAAGGAGCCTTATTTATTTTTGATTTTTGTAATTTTGTATTTTTTTGGGTTTTTCAGACATGACACACTAGGAGAGGAGGGTAAAGGAGGGTAAAGGGGGGGACACCAACCACAGGGATAAGAAAGGGCGAGCTGAGAGAGGAAGATGTAGAGTGGGTTTTATTTGGGTAGTGAGCAGGTCTTCTCGTGCTCTGAGACGATAGTCTCAAAAGCACTCCGAAGTCGCTCCCCCCTGCAGAGTACTGTGTCACAGTACATACATACAACTGTGACCCTCGAAAGGTAAGGGTCATCAGCATTCTGTATGGCCTGTGAGGCAGCTTGAGGAAGACGCTGTCCCACAGAGGTGGTCCTTGTGGTGACAGGATCAGAAACAGAGGATGAAGTAGGGGAAATCAACCTGCTACGTTCTTCGCAAGGTACAACCCTGCGAATAGCCCCAGAGTGAAATTACCTCAGGTGTCGCTTCATAGTAGTGGTCCCAAAGCTGTACTTACCGTGCTTCCCACGACTAAGTATCATTTTGCACTCATTGCAGGTAACACGGTTCGCACGAGCCTTAGGAACATTACCATGAATGGTAAATAACCGCCACACCCAAGACTCACGCCTAGTGCGGGTAGTAGGGTTTTCCTCTACCTCATTCTCATCATCCTCTTCTTCCTCCTCCCCATCCTCACTCCTGTTCCCCTCTTCAGGCCCTTGGGGAGGTGGTGGTGGTGAAGGGGGTGGGGGTGGTGCTGAAGCAGGTGCAGCACCAAGTGGCAGTTCAGCAGCCAAGGATGCCATCTCGATGATGGTGTAGTCTGCAGGTGGCAGCAAAAATCACTGTGTTCTGAAGAATAGCCAGAAACACAATGGGAATAAGCTCTTGGGCGTGGTCTTTTATAGGGGTGCTTGTGCGCGTTTCGCGGACATGCGCACTGTCCGCGGACAGATCGAATACAAAAAAAGGATCGGAAAGTTTCAAAAGGTATATAGAAACTCAAGATTGCTATGTGGGACTTGTGCCATGGTGAGATTTTATTGAAAAATATCATGGATTAACTGAAAATGTACTTTTAAATTGTTCGGGGACACGAACAGTGTCCGCATTTCAGGACACACGATGAGCGTGGGCGCGGTCATATGATCCATTCGCGAACTAGTCCGCGAAGGAAGCGCCTGTCCGCAGGACACCAAGTGCACGGAGATTGGTTAGCGCATGCGCATTGATGTCCTACGGACACTGTTCGGGTTCTGAAGTAATTAAAAGTGCGTCACACGTGAAACAAACATTTCAGGACACCGCGTGTGTTCTTAGAACAGTTTAAACTTGGTAGCGAACAGTAAGGACAGATATAGTGTTCTTCAGGACACGTGTAATTTCGTTTATGTACGAACATTTCAGGACACCAATTGTGTTCTTAGAACAGTTTCAATTGGGTAGCGAACACTACGAACAGGTATAGTGTTCTTCAGGACACCTCCATTTTCGTTTACGTTCGAACATTTCAGGACACCAATAGCGTTCTTAGAACAGTTTGAACTTGCTAGCGAACAGTACCGGACAGGTATAGTGTTCTTTAGGACACTTTAATTTTTGTTTGTTTACGAACAATTCAGGACACCGCGTGTGTTTTTAGTACAGTTTCATGTTGCTAGCGAACACTACGAACAGTTGTACTGTTGTTCAGGACACATCATTTTCGTTTATTTACGAACATTTTAGGACACCAATTGTGTTCTTAGGACAGTTTTAAGTTGATAGCGAACATTACGGACAGATATAGTGTTCTTTAGAACACTTTAATTTTTGTTTCTTTACGAACATTTCAGGACACCACGTGTGTTCTTAGAACAGTTTCAACTTGCTAGCGAACAGTACGAACAGGTGTGGTGTTCTTAAGGACACCTCCATTTTTGTTTATGTACGAACATTTCAGAACACTCGCACTGTCTGCGGACAGTTTTATTGTTTTTAAGAAAAAATATGGAAACTATTCACAATACAATATAAAAATTAAACTTTATTTAACATATATTAATAATTTATGACAGAGAAGGTGAGGCAGAAACAGAAACAAAAACAGGAGAATTTGGGGTTTCAACATGATTGGTATTAGGTGAAGAAGGGATGGAAGTCTCATCAAAACGTTTTAGATTATGGAGAGGGTTTGGGGATAATTGACTGGGATATGGTGAGGAGGGACAAGTACATGTGGGGCAATGGTACGAGGTTTTTGGTTTGAAATGATTTTCTACAAAAGTTTTTAAATTATTAAAATTAGCCAACAATACATCCATTTTTTCTTCTATATTGTGAAGACTGTTATCCATAACAGGGTTTTCTGAAGTTTATTCTATTTTGGTATGCTCTGTACAAAAAAATAATATATATGTTAAATGTATATAAAAAAATAATAAATAAATGGTTTATATTATAAAGTGTTTACCATTAGTTTCACTATCTTGTGACATTTCTTCATGTGGGAAATTGTCCTCTAGCCATTCCAGAGTACTAGACATTTCTGTGAGAAAAAAAAAAAAGATAATATATTTTTTAATCTAATACAGAAAGTTTATAAATATATGAGTAAAATGAAGTACACTTACTATTTCTGGTAAGATAAGTCCTATGTATTCAGTGGGTCTGGTCTTGTTCTCAGTTCTGTTGTGTCTGTGAGGTAATTATGTTGGAAGCCAATTTATCTTCTTGTGGTATATTCCATTTCAGAACATATTGTATTTAAATGAATGGTTAGTGTGTTACATATATGGGTTACATTTCTTATGTATTACTATATATAATGTGTTTGTGTGCTGCTTTTTGAATTTGTTAAATGTTCCTCTATTATGATATAACAATCAAACATACCCCACCACCCCCCCCCCACAGTTTTTAGGTAGTGGTACTGTTCTCCGAACATGTCCGCGAACATTAAATAAGTTCGCGGACATCAAGTTCATAAGAAGAGATCTAGTCAGTTCCATATGACATGTATATAAAGTCAAAGTCATTATTGTTAAGTTGTGCTACTAAAATCCTATGAAATTCAGTGAAAAAAACTTTGTTAAAGGGACGTTATGGTTAAGTTGCGCTACTAAAAACCTATGAAATTCAGTGAAAAAACTTTGTTAAAGGGACGTTATGGTTCCAAGTAAAACCGAAAAACCCTTGAAATTCGCCAGTTATGGTAAGCTAAGCAACCATAACTCGCGCCACCACCGTGCACTGCTAAGAATAACACCCAGGACATCAAAGATGACATCACAAATGTCATTGATGACATCACTGATGACATCACATGTGTATGTACTTCTCATGAAATATGTGTAGAAGGGATTCTTATTATGTTGCGAAAAAAGTGTCAAGAATCATTGCAAGAAATATACCCTAATAAGTGCATTGAACGATGCATTGATATAAATAGCATCCTATTATGGGGTTCTATCTAGTATACTAAGCTACTCATACAGAAACATAACATTGTGTGCAGCGTACAAGATGAAGGTATGATATTCGTAATGTTAATATGTTGAATAATGAAATGATAATTGTTTTCTTGATAGATTTTTGTGTACTGTGAAATATGTAATAAGTAGCTAATAAAACCCATGTATTACATAATTGCATTACTATAGACAAAACACAAAGACACAAGAACACATACCAATATGGGTATATACAGGGAAAGTGAAGTTAGCAAAAAAGCACAAGTAGTAGCAGAAACAATTCATAACTTAACTGATTAATTTCATGCAAATAAATGATTGCTCTGTTTCAAAGCTGCTATTTACCCTATGTATATGTATCACTTGATGTGATTGGACCCTAAGGAAAGTAGTGTGAGTACAATGTATACACATATGACCATATACAGGGAAAGTACAGCCATAAAAAAAAAACCAGAACTGTCAGAAAGTGCTCATAAGTCTAGTGATTATCTTTATGCACAAAAAGGATTGCTGTCTTTCAAGCTTGTGTTTTCCCATATGTATATGTTTCATATGATGTGACTGTACTCTAAGGGAATTACTGTAAGAACCTACTAGAAGGATACGTCTACAAATAAAATAAAATTCTTAGTTTCTGACTGTTACTGAAGAAAACCATGTGGCCTAGATATGTCAGCAAAAGAAAAAATAGTGAGCCAGACATGTGATGTCATCAGTGATGTCATCAATGACATTTGTGATGTCATCTTTGATGTCCTGGGTGTTAGTCTTAGCAGTGCACGGTGGTGGCGCGAGTTATGGTTGCTTAGCTTACCATAACTGGCGAATTTCAAGGGTTTTTCGGTTTTACTTGGAACCATAACGTCCCTTTAACAACGTTTTTTCACTGAATTTCATAGGTTTTTAGTAGCGCAACTTAACCATAACGTCCCTTTAACAAAGTTTTTTTCACTGAATATATATATATAAATATATATATATATATGAAGGGGCCCTGCTACTTAGCCTGTAATGAGCTTCTTAATAAGCATAATATCTTTTTAACCACTCTAGCAAATGGCATGCAGTGCCCCATTCATCATCTGCTCAAATGAAGCAGAAAACAATTAGAATGTGATGCATTTCAAAATGTTTCTTTTTACAAGCATTTTACTGAAAGTTAAAAAATGCATATATGCATATAAAGAACACCCTTTTTCAAACACAAACATCAATATGATCCAGAAATCAAGCAGAAAAAAACTTCTTAGAAGAGCAATAAGACATATTGCATCCTCAAATTCAACACAGCAACACCTACTTATCAAAAGTCTGAAGAGAAAATATAAAAACTGGATCACATCCAGAAAATCACTTTTTTACCAACACGATGGCGAAGTTCTGCTCCAAAAACTGTGCTTGTAAGAACACCAGAGCAATATGGCACTCGCAACCTCCCAAATGTCACTTCAAATAAATGCGGTCTCAGAAGAGGCCGGGACTGCTCACTTTACTGAACTATACTCAAGTAAAGATCAGTCTTTGAATACTTTCAGCCATCCTGCACAGATGGCGCCACCATTGCAATTTGATCATGATGATATAATATTCTACATATCTAAACTAAGTCTCGAGAGCCCCGTGCCCGGATGGCCCTGCAATAAACATCTCAAGGCACATCCTGAGCTTTGAGCCCAAATACTTTATCTAAGTTTTCAGGAGGTGGTGAATATTCACCAAATACCCGAAAGTTGGTGCAAATCAGTTATAGTGCCCATTTTTAAAAAAGGCAATCGCCAACTGACCAAAAATTATAGGCCAATAACGCTACTTGACATTCCGGGCAAGCTCTTCTCTAGACCAATCTTGAGAGATTTAAATTGTTGGATCAATCAGAATCAATTGTTTGACCCCCATTAAACCAGCTTTATGCCCGGTATGGGTACTTCAATTAATCTCCTCACCATAACAGCACTTCAACAGCAAATTAAGACATCTAAACAGCCAATATACATGGCATATATAGACTTCAAGTCAGCGTTTGACTCGGTGAGTCGAACCCTTTTATTTCATAAATTGAGAGTGACTTGCTGTCCAACAACTCTAATTACACAATTGCATACAAACACGTCCGTCCAGATTAGACTCACAATGGAAGGTCAACTTTCAGCCCCAATATTAACACATTGTGAGTTGAAGCAGGGATGCATACTAGCATCCACCCGTTTTAAATGTTTTCATTGCTGATATTGGGATTTTGTTTTCATCTGCACAATCTGATCCCCCAGACTTGGTGAGTTTTCAATAGATTCACTCTTTTATACAGATGATTTAGTTCTTATCTACATAACCCCAGCAGGTCTTCAAAAACTTTTGAAGGCACTAGAGGAATATGCCAGCAAAAACCTCTTACAGATCAATGTTGAAAAAACTCAGATAATGTGCTGTTATCCAAACAAGCTAACCAAGTCCTACAACTATAATTGGAGACTGAACGGAAAGAATCTTGCAGTGATTAACAGTATACGTATTTAGGCATTACTGTCACTAATAACTGTTCAGACCAACTATACTTGTATGACTTAGAGGCCAAAATACGATCGGCCACCTCCCAAGCACTGATCATACAGGGTCGATTTGGAAAATTCTCTTACTCGTCTGCCATTATATACTATGTGCAAAAATCTACAGCAATTGTACTCTACCGAGCAGAAACTAAATTTCCAATGTGGGAGCAATTCTGGACAATAATAGAGGGTAAATTCTGGAAAAGAGTCTTGGGTCTTCCAAGAAGTCAACCAATGCCAGTATTAAGATATGATTGGTTATTTTTTATTTATAACACGCTTAATATCCAGAGGTTTCTAAGCACGACCCAGGGATTGAACCTGTGGTGCGCTGTGTCTTCCTGCTTCCAAGGTGAACACATTGCCCCTGAGCTATCCTCCCAAGACGAAGCTTGGATTGCTGTCTTTGTTTGCTATGTACTGCTGGCAAATCTTGAGTCTGTATAGAAAGCTTTGTATGGTTTCAAACTCTGGACTGCTGATAGATAAAGTATCAAAATATATGCTCACTTTTGATCACACCTTTCCGCAGAAATGGAGAACTCATGTGGAAAATGTAATGGATGCAGCAGAAATACAAATAGAACTTTTGATCTCAAATCCTTCCAAGGCCAAAACTAAATTGTGGCAATCAGACTGGATACACACGAGAGACCAGTGCAAACAGTATACTACCTTTAAAGATAGTGCATTTAGGGAGAAGAAACTGCGGACCGTCATATATATAAAAATGTCTGAATCCCAAATTCAGACAAATATTTCTACGTTACCGTCTGAATTTGTGTAAGACAAAACAGGTCTTACTTTAACGAAAGCAAATAAATGAATCCGAGGACTACTGTTGTTTCTTCTGCATTCAAGACCACAAAAAGACTTTGAGACATTTAATGACTGAATGTGTAGCTCTGCTGGAAAGAGAATTTTGTTGTTCAAACAACAATTTTGACCAATACATAATCTTAACATTGCATGATCTTTGGAACAAATTGTTTCATACGAACTTGATCAAGGTACAAATAGCAATAGTGAAATTCATAATCCAGCTTGAACTCGACAACTAGTCACAACTATTCCAATGATCTGTAAATGATATGAAATATTTTTCTTGGCTATTTCATTCATTTGTTTTTATTTCATCGATTTTAAATGATAATTACTTTTTTATTATTATTTGTTCTTCTTTTCTTATGTAACTTAGCGTAATTACTGATTTGATTTTTTTTACTGTTTTGTATAATTATTGTAACTGAACTAAAAAATTATTGAAAAGTTGTTTAACAACTAAGACAATAAAAAAATATGTGCATATACAGCAGCACTGTGTCACATTTCCATAAAATAATGTAAAACCAGATAAAAAAGACCTGTAGATCATTTTCCAGTGTCTGCCAGTTTAATATGTTGGTAGAACATGCATACATTACAACATCACCCAGTCTAATGTATAGGTGCTTCTTAAGTATTTCTTTTTTCCTTTGCATTCCGTCACTTCACCTATTATAAAACTGAAACTACAAGTCCCAGAATGCAAAGAAATAAAGATGACTATACTTCGAGATTCGAAACTGTGACATGTATATCAAATAAACATATAAAATGCTCTGCTTTTCAAAATATTTTTTGGAAGCCTCTTTAAGAAAGTTAAAAAATGCATATCTGTATTTCCAGCAGCACTGTGTAACATTTTGATAAAAGAAAGTAAAAGCAGAAAAATTGATTTGTACACCATTTGTAATTGGCACTCAGTGTGTGCCAGTTTAATATATTAACAGTACATGTATTCTTCCTAACATAACCCATTCCAATCTTCAGCTGCTTATGCAGTCCTATTTTTACTCTACATTCTGTGACTTATACTCCAACTTTCACAATGGTAAAAGTGAAACTACAAGTCCCATAATGCAAAGAAAAACTCTAGGACTACATATACACCTACAGATTAGAATGCATCATGTTTACAAGTATGCATATACACCTAACGCATTAAACTTATAAACACCAACTGCCATTTAAAAGTGAACCATACATCTTTTCCATCAACATTTCTTCTCTTTTACAAAAAGTTACAAAGTTTCAGCAAATGCACATACACTGTACCTCTTATTAACTAGTAAAACACCACAGAGTGAAAAATATCAACATAATGGGCAGATTGGCCTTAATACAGCAGGTAACAGAATAAAATGGAATCCCAAAAATATCGAGAAGGGTAATGAAATAGCTGAACCCCTGTTAGACCTATTTGTTGAAATAGCTGGTACAAGTGAAGTACATCAAAATAACAACAAAAACATATTAAATATGTTTGAACAAATAACAGAAACGGTCAGAGCAGCCATTGGCGATAAACGAATATATAAGACAAACAATGAAAGATGGAATCTAGATCATAAGAAGATATTTGATAAAATAATCCAACTAAAAAGGAAAAACTTACGAAAAGACATAAGAAGATGTATTGCAGAGAAAGATGAACAAGCAACAAACAAGATACGTCACCTTAAGACTGAATATAGAAGATGGCTGAAATTTCATAACAAAGAAAAAAAAGTAGAGACGTGGCGCTCGCTTGCTGATGCAGCTAACCTAAAGAACAGTAAAAAGATGTGGGATATCATTAATGAGAAAAAAGATAGGAGCATCCCGATTAATTGTGTATCTGAAAACAAGTGGCTCACCTATGTCACAAATACAATTGGTAGACTAGCACAAGAGGAAACTGACTATAAATCTGTAAAAACTGAATGGAAAGGCAATTTTACTGTCGAATCGTTAACTAAAATAATTAAAAAACTACCCAAATCCAGAGCAGCCGGCCCAGATAACACCTGTAATGCTTTACTACAGAAATCACCTGAAAAGTGGGCAAAGGTCCTATACATTGTTTATCAATGGATTGAAATACATGGGATGATCCCCAATTCATGGAAGAAAAGTATCATACTTACTATACACAAAAAAGGAGATCGTAAAGAACCCAGTAATTACAGGATGCTAGCGATGCTTGACATTCCTGGAAAAATATTTGGTAAAGTCTTACTAGAAGAATTAAACCAGTGGATAACCAGGTGTAAAATCTTGCCTGAATACCAATCAGGATTCAGATGTGGGTCCTCCACAGCTCACAATATAGCCATCCTAGTAAACGCAGTTGAATATTCTTGGAAAAATCGAAAGCTGCCTGTGTATCTTGCATACATAGATTTCTCTGCTGCCTTCGATACCATAGCACGCAGCAAACTATGGGCCAAATTAGAACAATGGAAGATACCAAGAGGCCTTCTTTATATGATCCAACAACTATATAAAGATACTACAGTCAGAATACGGCTAGACGCGGAAGGACAACTCTCAGAAAACATTCAGACTTTACGTGGCGTAAAGCAAGGGTGCACTTTAGCAGCCACTCTGTTTAATTTATATCTTGCCGATTTCCTCCAAAATGTGACAAGCACTAACATGAATGACATCAAGTTAGGCAAATTTATGCTAAGATGGCTGGGTTATGCTGACGATCTGATTTTGCTCGATTATACACCCAAAGGACTACAAGCAAAACTTAACGAGCTCGAAAAATACGCAAATATTAATAATCTTGTTGTGAATATTAGCAAGACTAAAATCATGAAGTTCGAAACACAACCAGCTAAGAAGAAAAGCTATACAAGAGGTTGGAAATTAAATAAACAACAGATCGAAGTAGTACATGCATACAAATACTTAGGAGTGGTCATAGACGACAAGCTTACATGGAAGACACATTGGATAGAAACTAAAAAGAAATGTATGACTGCAATTATGGCACTGAGCAATTTTATAGGTAACCAGGGTACTTATTCTATTGCAACAGTCATGAAACTATATGCAGCTAAAATTGTTTCATGTCTGACTTATAGTGCGGAAATCTGGAGCAGTAATTATGGCAACAATATCGATAAATTTGAAGCCAAGATACTAAGAATACTACTGCGAATGCCGAAATCATTGCCATACGAATACATGTTACTCGAATGTGATATACTGAGTATAAGAAGCAAAATACAATTGTCCTCAGCGATTCTGTATGTGAAACTCACGCGACTTACAAATGATACCTTTATGGTACGAATGATGGAGCAATACAAGAGACTAGATCGTAAAATGGATTTCATAACAATAGATAGATGGAGACTAAATTACCTTAAACTGATCAAAAATGAGACTCACTGTTGGTTGCTATATTCTGTAGCTCAGATTAAAAATAAATTGAAAAAACTGATCTGTGAAATAGACAGAGAACAAAAAATAGTAAATTTGGCAACTAAGTCGAACAGTGAAATTTTCATAGAATCTATCAGAATGAGGATGGTCAAACCAAAATATCAGATATCCTACCCTAATTGCTCCACCATTCGATGGTATTTGTTGTTTAAATTCAATTCATGTGAGGTCTTAGAAATCCTTGGCGCGCGACTGGGAATACCGCGCAATCTTAGATTCTGCCGATTCTGTGGTGTGAACGTTATCGAATCAGCATACCATATTATATGTGAGTGTGAAAGTCTACAAACAATACGTACCCAATTTTTCATGAAATACGATAATTCGATGATTATGTGCAATATGAATAACATATGGGTGATGCTAATGGAAGGTCACAACGTAAATCTGATGTTCTATTTAATGACATTTTATGTGAGGATTTTAGCAATTTTAAAAGAACTGTCGCAGGACATTTTATATTATTAATCGCGTATAGAACTTGTGATATGTAGATTTTAATAATGTGATCTTATGTGATGCTTTGACGCAAAATATGTAAAACTAAACTGTTATATACATATTATTAATAAAGATAAAGATAAAGCAAATGCACATACACATTTCTTAAATTTCATGAAAATGCTCCTAAAAGCAACCACTTTTAACCGTCCACCAATTTTATTAACTTTTTCCCCACCACTTCTCCTTCCATTAAAAATATGACCCTTCATTCCTAACAGTATTTCACCAAACCACATATCTCCACTAAACCTCTTTTACAATTACAGGAAAGAAGCACATCACTGCAATCCACAACCAAAAAATGAATACCCTAGGCATCTGACAAAGTAAGTACATTAATGTACCAGGTATATGTATGTTGCTATAGCATCCCAGTGCCACTATATATATTTCCCTAGACTACTCTTTGGAAACCAACATTTCTTTCACTGTAGCCCCATTATATTCCACTATTCACACTCATACTACTCCCATCTACACACCACCTCTGCAACACCCACTCTGTTCCTCAAAACAGCACAATCACTGTACAGATTCCATCACATCACCAGTGCCTTCCTCTCTAAACCAACAACTTCTATACACTTGTATTTTCAAAACCTTCCCAGCCACACCTAATATACCACAATAAAACAACACTCAATTGATCTCTGCAATCACACCCATGCACTATACATTCTTATACACTGCACAACTTTCCAATAAAACCTTTCTCTTTTCCCAACAGACACAACAAAATGCCTACTAAACAGCAACTCTGTAGAAAAGAATGAAAAACGAAAGCAGATAAGACTAAAAGTACATGACATAGTAATCCACCTCTAAAACAATTTATAGAAAACATAAAAACAAAAGCGTTAGTAACCTCACTCAACAAAACTTAACCAACCATGTCTAAAGAAGGTAAGGTCCCTCTTGCAAAAACAAAAAATAAAACATTATGTACAAAGAAAAGCAGACCTATTAACAAACCCAATCCTCTATCTACCAGTGTTAACGTAGCCACAGTAAAGCAATCCAAAAAAAATATGTTACAAAACATATTCTTCACAATCTTATACAAACATCACAATCTTCCCTTAAAAACTACAGCAGGAGAGTAATCCTGCAAGCTCAAATTGACAGCGCTTTTCTACTAAAGAGAAAAGTGCACTAAAGCCCTTCCCACGGCAGCCGCTCCAGGCCAGTGAGGGAAGGGTCCCAGGGCACCAGTGCCCTAATTATGATAATCGCCTCGAAAACTGAAACCCAACTGGGCACATCACCACTGTCGTGACCGCGCAATGGAAACAACTGATACCATGCATGAACTGAACCACGGAATCATGTCCTTTATCTATTCCTTTTAGCCCAGCCATAGGGTCCGAAATATTCACAATAGTTTACCATAATTCCTTATTCGTAGGTATTGACCTCTTCTAAACCAGGCACTGGGCGAACTGAGCCCTTGCTATTACAACTACCCAGTAACTACCTGACCTGCCTGAAACAAGCAAGAACCAAGACAATCCCTCTACATTACCTACCAGGTGAGATCCCTTGTAATGACTCAATCGTTACCAAACACTCGAAACCAATTAGGACCATTGCCAACCAAACTTACGGAAATATTTTCTTTTCTCTCCCTAAACATGTACCGAATACTGTTTATTGAAAATTGCTTTTCACTGCAAAATGTATGAACCAATCTGTGAATCACTATGAATCTGTATATAAATCACGATCACTGGGAATTAAATCACCCACGCATAATATGTCCAAACACAAATATCACACAATATCAACACAATCACGAATGGTGTATGCCCGATCTTGGGACCACATTGGCACCAAATATGTATCCAATCCATATGTATTCAATAATTATGAACGGTAGCCTAGAAAAAGACCTGTTAGGTCGAAACACGTGTCGGCACCACCTGTTATATCATCAATTGATGAATTCGAAACAATAAAAGATTGGAAAAAATGCAAATCACAAACCTTGTGGAACTACATTTTTCAAGCACAGCAAAAGGCAATGAGGTCAATCCCAGCATAAGGAATTGCACACGCGCCGAATGAGTGGAAACCACAACAATTCTTTCTGGATACACACAATAAGCACCACGAGCACGGGCCTTTTTTCAAGTTTCCACCAACTGGCTGCTAGTGCACCGATAACCAAGATGGAGGGCGCGGCAAACCATGGTCCCTGGTGCTCTTAACGCATATGTAATTATAGGTCTTACTTTTGACTGTCTTTCTCTTTGACCTTATTACTTGAACATGAGGAGTAGGGGTTGCGGGGGTCTCCCCCGCTCCTCATGTTCAAGTACCTGCCACCTGAGGGGTTGCAGGTGTGTCCCCCGCATCCTTAACAATCGAGGCAGGGCACACAAAAAATTGCTCGGGCCCCGGTTTTCAATGAACGGTGAAAACGGGGGCCAGAGCAGTTTTACTGTGGGCAGTTGTAAAAATCCATTGCAACATACTTCAAACAAACATACTATCAACCTTACCCGCATGTAGCTGTAATCGTTTTTTTAATCCAGTACAGATTTTTTTCTCAATGACTGAATGATTATGTAATGTCAAAACAACAGCAGTGTGTCATACAGTAATGTTGTACCAAACATAGTACTTAAAATGTACTGTTTTTGGGGGTCTTAACATGAAAATGTATATTCAAAACTATATACCACTACAGCTGTTGAACTATCATGCTTAACCAATTGTACTGGTTTTTTTTTCCACAGAAAAGAAACCA
Organism: Ambystoma mexicanum; assembly: GCF_040938575.1. NCBI lineage: Eukaryota > Metazoa > Chordata > Amphibia > Caudata > Ambystomatidae > Ambystoma > Ambystoma mexicanum. Next base: position 841,670,646 of record NC_090927.1, read on the forward strand.
GAGATTGCAGCTTCATGAGGCTACAACACTAAGTAGCCACAGCAATCTGAATCAGCTACATATTCTGTGAGCACTAACCTCAATTCTTTTACAATAATGAGTACTGTATACAATTGAATTACATAATTCTTCCGTATTACAAATACTTTGTACTCCCACTACATTATGTATAATTACTTTACATATATTCCCACTATGGTGATTCTGGCCATACTTCTACTACGTTACCTATAATTACAATACACATATTACTACTGTGGTGATTGTGCCCAGTGCACATATTCTGGGGCATAGCCTGTGGCCATGCCCCCCAGAATCTGGCCAATGATCACAACACAATTAACTGTATAACAGGTACGTATCATACACGGTCAACTAATAAAACTCACACCCATCCCCTGCAATCGAAATGATGTCAGTGAACACCAAAATTGACCACAGACCTGACTATCAATGGATTTGTGATTTCATCTTTGATGTCCTGGGTATTAGTCTTAGCAGTGCACGGTGGTGGCGTGAGTTATGGTTGCTTAGTTTACCATAACTGGTGAATTTATGAGGTTTTTCGGTTTTACTTAAGATAAGTAACCATAAGATCCCTTTAACACAGGTTCACAGGTTTTCATTAGTGCAACTCCACCATAATGCCTCTTTAGCAAAAAAAAATCAATGAATTTCTGCTTTTTTGTTAGTGCAACTTAATCAAAACATCCCATTAACAAAGTTTTTTCAGTGAATTTCATAGGTTTTTGTTAGTGCATCTTTCCTGCGCTACAAGTCCCTTATACTGTACCCACCCCCAATATGGCAGCAATGGTGGTAGCGAACAGCACGGTAGTCTGTGGATGGCAGATAGTATTTTCAAGACTTAGGTCCTCATTATAAGCTTGCCAGTCCAGAAACAACGGTACTAGTAAGCTTGCGGTACAATTGTTAACGGACCGGCAAAGTATGAGTTCTGCTCAGTATGACCTGGGGTGCGTACCGGCACCCGCAAGCAGACCTCGACGGATGCACCGGCACCATTCATGGATGAATGGTGCCGGTGCATCGGGCCTCCCCATTGAGTCCAATTGGTCTCAAATGGGAATGGGGAGTACTAAATACTGGCACCAGGCATTGGGCAATCACTGGGTCTGCCGGGGCTGGAATGCCAAGGTAATTGCCCATTGCCGAGTGCCGGGAAATTCATGACTCTGGCGGCAGCCATGCCGGTGTTTACCAGCATGGCTACCACCGGACTCATAATGAGGCCCTTAAAATCATTCGGGAGACGCAAAAAAATATAACCATCAACCAATAAACAGATGTACCTAAAACCATAAGTAATGTTTACAATATGTAAGTATACCTTTTCCTACAGATACTCATGTTCAAAAGGTACGAGGTAACACACATTGCAATGGAATGCACCAATCACAAACCATAACTGTACACTTCATATAATCTCCCCAGTACAACTCTGGATACAGATTCAAAACAGCAGCTGCTTACTGGACAACGCATTCTTATTAAATAGTAAGTGCATTGTATTTTCTATTCTGTTATTAGCTTGAATTACATAAACCGATATGTCCGAATTTTAATTAGTCCGCGGTCACCGTGCATGTCCTATGGACATCCAGGGCATGCATGCTAAAATGTCCCACCAAAAAGGTGTCCGGGGACGGACGTCAGGGTCGCGGACATACGGGAATGTCATCATGTGACCGCGCCCGTACGGCGTAATGGCGCGGTCAGTTTAAATGTGCTTTTCCAGCCAATCTAGGGTGTTTCAAGCAAAATCCCATTATACATTGAACTGGCAGCTTTTCACAACCTTCCAACGTCTATTTCCCGACTTGGTAGTCCCTGAACAGCACGACTGTCCATGGAAGGTTCCTCTGAAAAGATCCATCCATTACAATTCCTCACTCTCAATCTGGCTGTCCAGGAGAGAGCATCTGGAGAATACCTGCCTTCCAAATCTCCACAAACCTGCTGCAATGGCATCTCCTATGCCCATCTTTGCTTCCCACGCACCCCCACCATCAACACCACTTCAACAACCTGTAGAGCCTCAACAGGGCAACAGGTGCAGTGATACAGAGAAGGGTGAAGAAGAAGAGGATGAAGTGGAGGAAGTCCCTGTCACCAGTACTCAGAGTGAGTCTTGGGTGTGGCAATTTTTCACCACTGTTGGAAATGTTCCTAAGACACATGCAAACAAGGGTTGATGCACTCAGTGCAAAGTTGTACTTAGTCGCGGGAAGCATGGCTTGTATGCCTATGGGACTACTTCCATGAGGCGCCACACCAAATCGGCCCAAATCGGCCCACCAGAGTGCTCTGCGGAAGGCAATACCTTTATCAGGTAAGAGCAGGTTGACTTCTTCCACCCCATCCTCTTCATCTGCTCCTGTCACCACAAATACTCATTTGGGCCAGAGGATCTCAGCAGCGGCTTTGCAGGCCATACAAAATGCTTTTGACCCTTAACTTTCAAAGGTCACAGTGCTATGCATGTACTGTGAAGCTCCAATCTGTAGGGGGGAGCAGTTTCGGACTGCTTTCGAGGCTGAGGTCAAGGAGCATGAGAAACACTGCCACCTACCTGATTAAGGCCCGTCCAACATCTTCCTCTCTCCACCTGCCCCTTTGTCCCTGTGGTTGGTGCCCCTTCCCTCCCCTACCTTGCCTCTCCATTGAAAAAATAAAAAAAGGTTCCGTTAGGAGCCAACTTTCACAGTTAAAAAATAAAAGTGTGAAAAAAGTCCCATGATCCTGTGCATCTCGCTAAGTCCACGGACAGTAAAAAGTCTGCGGGCATTTTCAAAATTCGGGCTTGTGGCAATTGGAAAATCCAAACACAACTTCTACTAACACAACTCCTGCTACCCTCTCTTCCTGTACACCAAACAGTAAACCTGATTGGCTGATCCTTCCACCCCCAACTGTCCGTGGCCTGTGTATTCACCTTTCTCTGCCAGGCAAACTCAAAACACCCGGATGTGGCACATGCTGTCTGCAGACTACCACAGTGATTGCAAACATATCCAATTGTCCCGGGGGGACAGAAATTAAAGACAATGGGCCTTGTTATAACCTTGCCGGTCTGGAAACAATGGTGCTGTTGTTTCCGGACTGGCAAAGTACAAGTCTGGTGGGTGGGTGCCCTCCCACCCAGCAGATCTGACTTGCCAGGCAGACCGGCACCCGCCCAGCCTTTCATGAAAGCACCGACACTGTTATTACCGGTGTCAGTGTTTCTGTGGTCCCCATTCTCATAGAGTCCTCTGTGGAAATGGGGCACAACATTTTACCGCGCCTGACTTCCCGAACCGTTGGGGCTGTAACGCCCCAGTGTTTCCGACAAGCCAGGTGCTGGTAAAATGTACAAGTGCGGCCCCCCTGCCAGTTTTACTGGCACGGTTACTGCCGCACTTGTAATGAGGCCCATTGGGCCTCATTATAACCTTGCTGGTCCAGAAACAATGGGTCCAGTAAGCTCACCGCCACAATTGTTTCTGCAGTGGCAAAATACAAGTCTGGTAGGCGGGTGCCCTGCCGCCTGACAGGTCTGACTTGCCGGGCGGACTGGCACCTTCCCACAGACTTTCAGGGAAGCACCAGCACCGTTATCACCGGTACCAGTGTTTCTGTGTTGGTCACCATTCGCTTAGAGTCCTATAGGATTCTTTGGGAATTCGGCACAACATTTTAACAGCGCCTGACTTCCCGGGCCGCAGCGGCTGTAATTCCCCAGTGTTTCCAGCACAGTTACCGCCGTCCTTGTCATGATGCCCAATGTAAGCTATTTAATTTGTAGGGGTGGTTCTGAAAATAACCTTTTTTTGGAGGGATTGTAAACAAACACCTTTTTGTTGTTGTTTTGCTTTTATGTTTTTTTTTCCTTACGGGAACCTCTTCTATACATTCCTTACATTATAAAGGAACATTGCATTTCTGACATCTGTGAAATTAATTCCATCTCCACAAATACAATTCACGCCCTTAGAATGATATTATCATTCTCAAAAGATGACATTCCTGAAGCATACAAAAAAGCAGACACACCTTTATTTACAATCTCTCTCGATTGTTCAATCTGAAGATGGAAAAACTTTGTTGGACATCTCCATGTGCGTCTTTGATTTAATTCTGAAAAAATAATCTGAGCAGCAGGAAACAGTTGAAGTAGGTTTTTAGAAAAATCCTTCAATGCAACTTCCAAAGACACTGGAGTCACAAACCCCAAACTGTCCCCTCCACAATGAACAATCACAATATATGGATATTTAAAGTGAGCCATTATCTTACAAAATGAAAGCAAATTTGCCCATCATGAGCCACAAACTGCATGCTAGGAAACTTCCACTTCTGCCATTCCAATATTTCCAAGGATACCCTCATTATCAGCATATATCTTCAATGACTGAGTCCCCAGAATCCACACTCGCTGCCTTCTCAAAGACATCAGCATTGCCTTTATCACTGCTCTCACAACTCCTGAAACCAAAACTCCTACTACCCTCTCTGTTCCTATACACCACATGCAGCAAACCTGATTGGCTACTCCCCACAGTCCCGTTTCCATGGCAGCCATCCATAAAAGCCCCAGATGAGGCACGCGGCATCTGCGAACAGCCGCAGTGTTTGTGGACCAGCTTCCAGAGGTCAGCCCTTCTCCCCTTTCCACGTCCATGTTCTTAACACTCCCTCATTGGCTGCTTTCAAACAGTCACACATCCATCCACCAATCACATCCAAAACCTCTACACCTAACCCTGTCATCTCTCTTCAATGCTTCATATGTACACTTGAACTCTCACAGTATATACCTCCTCCTAATAAAACCCATCTGGATCAAAAAGTACTGTATGACTGGCCAACATTTCTATTTCCAGATTCACCAACATCTGCATCTATGAAAATATAATACAGGTATTCTTATATTTTAAAAAAATGTCTTTAACGCTTTCACAAATATATACAGGGTTCCTGCTACTTACCCTGTAATAAGGTTTGCAATAAGCATATTGTCATTTTCAACCACTCCAGCAAATGCCCTGCAGTGCAGCACTCATCACCTGCTCACAAGAAGCAGCAACCAATTAAAATGCTCTGCATTTCAAAATGTTTCTTTTTACAAGCATTTTCATGAAAGTAAAAAATGCATATGTGCATATAGAGCAGCACTGTATCACTTTTCCATAAAATACACCTGTAAAAAAACATTTTTAAAAGCCACTTAGTGTCTCACAGTTTAATATCTTGCCAGCACAGTCATACAGTGTGTGCCATTTTAGTATATCAACAGTAATTGTATACTTCCTAACAGAACCCATTCCAATCTTCAGCTGCTTATGCAGTCCTACTTTTTTCTCTACATTCTGTGACTTGTACTCCAACGTTTATAATGGTAAAAGTGCAACTACAAGTCCCATAATGCAAACAAAAGATCTCTGACTACATAAACACCTATAGGATATAATGCATCATGTTGGCAAGTAATCATATACTCCTAACACATTAAACTTATACACAGCTGCCATTTAAACTGTACTACAAATATTTTCCATCAACTTTTCTTTGCTTTTACAAATTGTTACAAAGCTTTTTAAAAAAATGTGCACCCACATTTCTTACATTTCCAGAAAATGCTCCTAAAAGCAACCAATTTTAACCGTCCAACAATGTTATTAACATTTTCCCCACCCCTTCTCCTTCAATTACATATATAACCCTTCCTTCCTAACAGTACTTTACCATAACCAAATATGCCCACTAATTTTCTTTTACAATTACAGGAGAGAAACACATCACTGCAATCAAGAACTGAAAAATGAATGTGCTTTGCATCTTACAAAATAAGTACATAATTGACCAGTTATATGTATGTTATTATAGCAATACAATGCCGCTATGTATATTACCCCAGACTACTTTTCTCAATCCAACATTTCTTTCACTCTAGCCAATTATATTTTACAATACGCACTCCTGCTATTTCCATCTACACACCACCATTGCAACACCCACTCTGATATTCAAAACTGCGCAATCACCATACAGATTACAACCCACTACCACTGCCTTCCTCACTAACTCAACACCATCACACGTCTGTACACTCATATTCCAAAAACCTTTCCAACCACACCTAATATACCACCTCACAATCAAACAGTACTCTATTCATCTCGACAATCACACCCATGCACCAAACATGTATACACATTACACAATTTCCGAATACAACATTTCACTTTTCCCAACAGACCCAACAAATGCCTACGAAACAGCAACTCTGAAGAAAAGAAAGAAAAGCTAGAACAGATAAAACTAAATGTACACCACATAGTCATCCACCTCTAAAACATTTTATAGAAAACATTAAAACAAAAGAGCTAGTAGCCTCACTCAAAAAAACGAAACCAACCACGACTAAAAAAAGCAAGGCCCCTCTTCCAAAAACTAAAAAATGATGTACATAGAAAAGCGCACCTACTAACAAACCCAATACTCTATCTACCAATGTTAACATAGTCACGGTAAAGCAATCCAAATAAATGATATTACAAAAATTCTTCCACTGTAGAGTTCTTTACAATCTTATAAAAACATCTGAAAAGTCACCATCTTCCCTTGCAGGAGACTGATCCTGTAAGCTCTAATCGACAGCACTTTTCTACTAAAGTGAACATTATTTATATTAATTTTGAACAGAATGAAACTACTAACTAAATGAATCAATACGTTACAACAACTACTTCTAAACATGCGTGGTGTCAATATACAGACCTTCTCAAGCTTCTGTGATGGTGAATGGACGTACACAAGAAGCACAGAACTATACTTCAATGAAGAAGCTTATAAACAAGAACATGAACAAACAATTGTCACAGACAATAGTGGTTGAGGATATGAAATGGTGGATCAAACCATTATGACAAAAGAAACCCTTATTAAAAAAAAATCCCCAACAAACTTTGAACCAAATGCTCCTTTCACCCAAATGAACCAAACGGACATGCAGCTCAATGTGTAATGTACGCCAACAATCCTTTAAATCTTTACAACAATTCCTCAATCACTATGTTAAACTAAAAGACAAAAGTAAAATCAAAACTTTATAAACCATAGACTCATGTCTAGTGCGCAGCCACAATGGTCTGTGAAGATATTCATTAACCTGCATGTCAGGAATTGCTTGCCAAAGCACTTTCCACCACATCAAAATGTTAGCGAAACACCATTCTACTATACAGAATCTTGTGCATATGCAAAAAGTCCTGCTCTAGAACTCCAAAGTTTAAATAACATTCTCCTACATGAACAGCCAAAGAATTCCTTGAAGAACTAGAGTACATCCGAAGTAAATACTTTAGAACTGAAGGTGAATTAGAAAACTCTGTACCATCAGAAAACATAACCGAAAACCTCATAAACACCAACCTCCTAGTAAAAACATACAAAAAAGAAATAGCTAAGTTTCAAAGCACATCTGCTGAAATAACAGACCAAATATGTGTCAGTTGCTGCAGAATCTTTTATAAAAAAAGAGCACAAAAATAGTAGATGTAGCTTACAAAATAGAAGACAATGAACAGACCCAATGGTTCCAATTAGCTTTATATCTAACTGCAGAAGCTAAATACAAAATAACAAACCTCTTAAGAGTGTGCACATACTGCAACACAAAGCTTGACAATCACCAAATTCCATCATGTGCTATCACTAATATCTTAGATATTTTTCCACTTCCAAAAGCACTATAATACAAACAGTGCACCCATTTCAGGCTGTAATAGCCTTCAACCAAAATCAGCAAAATTACCTCCATCAGAGCTGCTAAAGGGCCTCCGGGGCAAGGTCGTATATTCACCAATCGGATCTAAAAGGAAATGTTCAAACTCTAGGACTACAACAGCCAATAGATCAATCTTTAATTGTACCAGGTAATGGTGTGCCTACAAAAGGCAAACACATGTGGCAACAACTAGTAGACTTAAACAAAGTTACACAAGCCCTGCAATATCTAAAAGAAAACAATGAGTACTACTGGACGGATTTTCACCAAATTTGTGGCAGGAATGGCGGCTTGGTCCCAAAAGCATGCTTTTGTTAATTTGGTGTAAATCCATCCAGTAGTTTCTTTTTAAACAACCAAAATGAAAGCAAAAAAATTAGTGATATATATGTCCACTCCACCGACTCACTTCCCTGTTCGGTCCACGGACTGGCCAATCAATTGATTGGCCAGAATAATTCACAGACTTTTGTGTGGTCCGCAGACATCACTACGCGGCCGCTGATTGGGTGGTGAGAAAACGTGAAATGCGTCGATTTTCCTGAAACGCCCGCCATCTTGGATTCGCGTACTTTTTTGGGGTCCATGGACAGCGCAGAGCAAACATAAAAAAAAGCAGCATTGCACTTGTCAAACTCGGCAAACAATCTCTGGGGGTGTGGGGGTGATGAGGATTGGATTGTATATGTTCTAGGACACTTCATATGTCCTAGAACATCTGTACCTATTTCAGTTTTTGGATGGCTTATAACTCTTGCGCCACTCAATGAAACTGTAATTTAGCATTTCTATTCTAGAACTGATCCTGAATGGTTTTGCAAAGTTTTGTGGGATTCTGTCAAGAAGGGGTAAAATTAGAGGCTAAATCTACCAAAGTGAAAGGCACTGAGTGCAATTTTGTACTCAGTCGCAGACGACCTGGACAGTACTCCTACGGGACAACCTCCATGCACTGCCACACCAAATCCAATGACCGCAATGCTCTCAAAAAGGATGTTCCTTTCTCAGCAAGTAGTAAGCTGTCTTCCTCCACCTCACCTTCCTCAACAAATACTGTAACCAAACAGCCTGATGTCTGCGGGCTTTGGCGCATTATAAATAAATAAATAAGGAGGGCTACGGACCATTATCATCCATTGCAGCACCTGAAATGGGGGATAAAGACCATTAGCACCCCTGGTTCCCAAAGCGGGAACCCAGGGTGCTAAAACATGGATGTTTCTTCCTGTAGCAGTAGGAAGGAAAATCCTTTTCCAAGACAGCCAACATGGAAAGAGAAGGCGGGGATCCATACACAGCCCCTCTTTCCTTGCCATGGCAGCCTGCAAAACACTATGAACATATTACCACAAACACTTTTTTTCCCTTTCAAACCTATCCTACCTTCAAATAACTTTACCACATAGGCAGTCCCAGGTAGACATTGCCACTTTAACACCATTTTTCGTCCCTAGCAGTAATGGCCAGTAGCCAGATTGTCGGCGTCATGACCTTATGCCATGACCCAGACAATCTGGCTATTGCCCACGGCCACAGGCTATACCTCAGTCACCAAAGGTATATGACTATTTTTTGTACCTACGTTATGACACTTGTCAAAAAATAAAACATAGGCCCATTTGCAAAACCATGCTTTAATATCCTTGCCAATGCTCCTCACGAGTTTGCTTGAAATCCACCCATGTTTTATTTTTTTTAAAGTATCAAAATGTATGTACATACAATAGTCATATAACTTAGCCCCCACTTGACAAAATCCATTCAGTCTTTACACAAACATTGAAGGTTGGGTCTATAATCATTCTCAAAACTTTTGTCCACACTCGTCAAATAGCAACAAAGTTAGAAGCCATCTAAAAATGTTGAGACCACCCTGCAATTTCGCCCCTCTTGAGAAAATCCCACCAAACTTTAGAAAACCATTTATATCTAGATCCAAAATTGTTTTGCCAAATGTTGTGCAGATTCGCCAAATGACACTACATTTATATGCCTTTACAATATTTTGGGACATTAGTGATGTCATCAATGACATTTGTGATGTCATCTTTGATGTCCTGGGTGTTAGTTTTAGCAGTGCATGGTGGTGGCGCGAGTTATGGTTGCTTAGTTTACCATAACTGGTGAATTTCTGAGGTTTTTCAGTTTTACCTATAACCATAACGTCCCTGTAACAATGATTTTCCATTGAACTTCATAGGTTTTTTGTTAGTGCAACTTAACCATAACATCCCTTTAACAAAGTTTTTTCATTGAATATATATATATATATATACATATCTTATTTCAACCTGTGAAACAACTGACAATTGAGTCACACTCTCACGAGTCTGTCTTGCTATATATAATGCAACAATATCTAGAGTTTTGACAGGGTTTATGGAAGAAGTAAAAAGTCCAGAATGTTAAATCCAGTTGGAAAGGCAGATTAGGCATACATGTGCAGATAGGTGTGTGACTTGCTTAAAACCTAAGAGGATATGTTATTGATCACACACTAGCAAAACATGTTCACGTTGGCGTAATACCCTTGGGTTCTGCATCTTTTTTCACCTGCTAAAAGCAGGCAGATGCCAGGCGGATCAATTGTAAATGTTGTCTGCCACACATAAATGAGAAGACCACATTTAGATGTTTTCAAAATGAATCATAAAGGTTTTGTTTTGCAATTCATCTTGCAAACATGTAATACTACATGGAGGGTACATAAGTGAGAACTTTGGCAGCCCACTCTGTGCAATTAACATTTTTAACATTTTTAAGACAATGTGCCTCTTTAAACCTTTGGCGGTGTGTACAGTTTTGGTGGAAATTATTTTGTCGCCAATTATTTTGGTAGCAACGGATTCACTGCCAGCTTTACTGCACCACTGAATTCCTACTTTGTAGGGGGAGGATTGACCACCAGCATTTCGATGGAAGTCAATCCTCCAATTCTCCTCCAGAAATCATTTGATCTGCTGCGGCACAATTGCTGCTGGTGGGAGCCTGAGAAACTTGGAAAGAAAAACCGCAGCATTTTCAAACACAATAACGTTGTATTTATGTGTGCGGTAGCTTCAAAAGCGACCGCAAACATAAATACAACGTTTTTAAAGCTGCGGTTTTATTTCTAAGTTTTCCGGGCTCCTCCAGCCCGGAAAACTTAGAAAAAAAACGCAGCTAGTGCTTATTTTAAAAAAATAAATAAATAGCACTTACCGAGATTCAGCTGCAGCTTTCCTGCTCTGGTCTCCGGTCCCCGTCCTCCGTGTACAAAAGCCACCCAGCGGTAGCTTTTGTTTACTACAGCTGGCTGGCTTTTCCTTCATTAGTGCCGCAAAAGCCAGCAGAGGCGGGCTCCCATTTCACAAAATGGATGCGCCCATGTGCTTGCTTTTGCGAATTTTGAGCTTGAATAGCTCAAAATTTTACATAGGAAGTTAAAAAAAAAAGTGCTAGTATTTTTTTTTTAATGTTGCCTATCTATTTTTTAAATAACATTTTTAGGTGGACTACCCCTTTAACATTGTTAACTTTTCATGCATAGTATGAATATACAGTCGATAAGTATCAATAAACGTGATATATGTTAAAATAAACAACAATATTCCATATAATATCGGCCATTCTGATTAAAAAAAAAATCCTATTTTGATAAAAAGGATAACATCGTCATTACAACATTGCATAGACATCTCAGTGCATTAGCAAGGGATATTGATTTACCGGAGATACAAAAGGACCAACACATACTGGTGGTGATAGAACTTGTTCCATGTGTGTATTTCCTGAGGAATTTATCATATTCGGAAATCAAGCTTGGACATTGTGTTAACAGTTGCCTTATACTTTCCAGTACCATACTAGAGCCACAACACCTGCAAGTGCTCTTATTCCTGGGACTATCATGCCTAACACCGTCACTAGAATTGATGGGAGAAGATTTAGACATGATAGCATGCGTAAGCTCTGCAATTCCAAGCCCGGGTAGATGGCTATATATGTCTGAGCTTCCATTATCGGAAAGGCTTGAGACACATATTCTGCCAATCATGTTTTTCCAGAAGGATATGTAATATTATTGGACTATTCCCATCTCCATGTCTGAATTTTTAATTGGACATTTACTTGTTGTTCCAATTCTTTCGTGGAAGTTATCACATGCTTTTATGTATTGCTTTATTGTTTTATTCATCTTGTTACAAATACGTTCTCCAAACATAACACGAATGAAATTATCATGAGCTGTGTATAGTTTTAAGATTAAAGTGGGTTTTCTATATTCCACCACGGTTGCCAAGGATATCAGTCCCAGTTGCCAAGGATATCAGTCCCAGTTGCCAAGGATATCAGTCCCAATTCTAAATATATGGCATGTATTAGTAGGCATGATGGTAAAGCCAAGGTAGATCTCCATAGCTTGAATGCTAAATTATTAAGATAGTCAAATCCTGTTTGAAAATGAGTTTCCTGGCTGTTAAGTATTGCAGGGACTATGCTGGCTTTATAGATCATCAATGACCCCTCTAATGAGTATCCCCCTGTGGGTTTAGTAAATGTGTTTCCATAAGATAATTTGGCTGCAGCATTTGGTTTGAAAATCTTTATTGCTTTTCGTATCACTAAGCAGAATTTTTATTTTATTAATTTATTGGACATTTGTATGGCACCTATATACAGGTGTTTCCAGGCACCACAAGACAAGAGGGGGCGCGGGAGGGGGGAACATGGGAGTCATAAGAATACAACAACAAAGAAACAGTTATATCAGCCTTGTGACAATCCTACGGTGCCTTGTGACAATCATACCGTGCAAGTGCATGACAAGGTGATAAGTGCAAGAGGCTGGGGGGTAGAGGCAGAAGTGCAGTGGAGGGGTGCCCCCATGGGTGGGGGTGGGGAAGTGCTGGTCAGGCCAAGGTGGCAAGTACCAGGGGAAAACGCAGGGAGTGCAGTGGACAGAAGTACTGGGTTGGGATAGTCTGGGAAAGGGAGCACAAGGGCAAGTGCTGGCAAAGGATGCTGGGAGGGTCTGATGAGGGGGAGGTGGTCTGGTCCCTCTAGAACTTTGAAGAGACCAGGCCCCAGTCGCAGCAACAGGTGCATGGGTTAGCACAGGAGGGGGAGAGAAACAGAAGAGGACAAAAGGAAGGTCTTGAGAAGTTTCTGGAACTTAAGAAGATCTGGCTTAAGTCTGAGGGGGATCGGGGCTGTTCCAGAGGGAGACACCAGCCGAGGAGAGAGATCTACCTCCCAATCTATGCTTGTGTCATGAAACACCCATGGAGCCTGTGGAAGAGATGGAAACAATGGAAGAAGGACTGAGCGCCTCCTTTACCTGGACGTTACGTTCTAGCCTCGCTGGAACAGAGGCTATAATTAACTGTCAGGTGTGGCAACCGGTGCGTTGCAACTGATTTCTTTCCCAACGCTAGTTGACAGTGCTCCTGTCTCGTGCTACTCCTTGTTTTTCTACCCATTTGCCTTTCCATTGTTTGTCTGCCTGCCTTTTATCGTACATTTTTGCCACCACACTTCCTATGGGGAATATTTCTTCTTTATTTTGGACCTTTCCCTGCCCGCACTTTCTTGTTAATTTCCCAGCGTGTGTGTTTGTTATTTTGCTGGGGTCAGCAGACACCTGCGTTCGCTCTGGGGCTTTTTTACTCAGCGAACGGGGACTTGCTACCTGCAGTTCTTTTCAACACACGCTTTTCCAAGCAGCTGTCACTTCAACTTGTGCCCCCGGAGTTGTGTGCTTCCTCTGACCTGTGTAACCTCTCCTTCTGTTTATTTTACTTAACCTTGCTCACAGAGTTCTTGGAATCTTTTCCAAAGCTTAGACATTGCACCCAAGTGCATTCTGGTAAATGTAGTACTCTAAAGAAGTGGGATTCCAAGAAGGATTGCGAATTACCCATTCGCTGAACAGTATTCCAAGAAGGATTGTGAATACTTATTTGAACAGACCAACGCACTGAAACTACCCAGGGTTTTTCTGCTGCGGCTTTTCCCTGATTTGGGGTGGGCTCCCCGGAGTCCCCGCTGCCGGGCATATAGCCTTACTGGCAAAGTGGCCTCCGGGGGAGCTCGGCCCTATCTCTTCAAACAAAAGGGCAAGACGGTGAAAAAGAAGAACCCAAGAGCCTGGAGAGAGAAACCTGTGGAGACGTCTTCAGACGAGCCTTCGGAAGCCAACTCAGAAACCGCAGGTGAGGAGTGGGAGAGTGATACGGGTACAATTGTAGACACTAAACAGCATGAACCTGAGAGCTTGGAGAAACGTTTGACCTGCAGAGAGTTGGCGCCAGAAGACAGAAGGATTCTGGCTGGGAGGTTTTTCGGGAGAGATAGCTGGATGTAGAACGGTCTCAGGTCCCAGACAGCCTTGTGGATGATGCAAAGGGTTTTGAATTTGATCCTTGCAGTCACTGGGAGCCAGTGAAGAGATTTTAGGCCTGGAGAGAGGTGGTCCCTGGGCTTGATGCCAAGGATAAATCTTGCAATCCTATTCTGGATTAGTTGGAGGGGAGTGAAGGGAGGAAAGAGGAAGGTTTAGTAAGAGACTGTTGAAGTAATCAAGTTTAGAGAGAACCACGACTCTAGAGACACTTTGCTTCTGGGGGTGAGTGAGGAAAGGTAGAATGCCCCTGAGGAGATGAAGCTGAAAAGTTGACTTCTTGGCAAGGTCTGTGATGTGTGGAGGGAAGGAAAGAGAGGAGTCAAAGATGATCCCAAGGTTTCTTACCTCACTAGTGGGTGATGGGAGGGGACCCAAGGAGTCTGGCCAGAGAGTGAGGGGGAAACAAGGAGCAGGGATGCCAATGAGAAGGATCTCTGTCTTGCTGGCATTGAGGCAGAGATCATTGGCAGAGCACCATGCCTGAATAGCAGTCAGGCAGTCAGGTATAAGGTAGAAAGAGGAGGAGGAGGAGGAGGTACAGGAAGACAGCCGGAACGAGAGCTCTGTGTCCTCTGCGTAACACTGGAAATTAGTGGAGTAGGTGGAGATCAGGTGGGCCGGAGGGGCCAGGTATATGTTGAAGAGCCATGTCAATAAGATATCTCCCTGAGGGATGCCACTGGTAGAGAGTGAGGTGGAGGAGAGAAAATGACCCATTCGAAGGGAGGGTCTGCTAGAGAGGAGAGAGGTAAGCCACACCAGTGCCCTGTTTGTGATGCCTAGGGTATCACAGAGATGTTTTATGAGGATGGAGTGGTTGACAGTGTCAAAGGCAGAAGTACGATTGAGGAGGATCAGAACAGAAGAAGTCTTAGAGTCCAGATTAGAGAGTCGGCCTTCTCAGGTATTCAGGAGAGCAGTTTCAATGCCTCTGGCTGCCCTGAAATCAGACTGGTGGTCGTGGAGTCAGTCAGCTGTTTCAGTGTGGAGGTTCAGTTGGGGGGATGACCAGCTTCTCCATGAGTTTGGCCAAGAATGGGGTGATAGTGATAGGTCGATAGTTAGCTGGGCAAGAGGGGTCAGCAGACAGATTTTTTAGGAGTGGGTGCACAAGAGAGTGCTTGAGGGGTTGAAGGAAAGAGCCTGTGGCAAAAGAGTGGTTACAGTGGTCAGCCAAGGCAGGGGCGAGAGTGTTGATGTTGTCATTGATGATTCTGGAGGAGCAGGGTACCACCTGTTTAGAGGAGACTTTCATAGAGTGGACAACTCTAGAGATCTCATCTGGTGCAATGGGTGATAGGGAGGAGAGCAGGGTAGGTGGAGGGGAGTCCAAAGACGTGAAATAAGGAGAGAGGGGGTTCAGATGACAGAAAGGACAGAATGTCAGGGGTTTCAGAGGAAACGTGGCAGGCCAGTGCAGAGCATAATGCCTGGGAGGGAGGAGGAGGAGAGGATACGATACTGCAGAAGGATTGGCGAGTTCCTTGCACATTTTAAAGAGGTAAGCCGTGTTTTTTGGGACTCCAGAGATGCAGGCGTGGACATGAGCTCTTTTCTTGGAGCAGATGGAAAGAGGGTATTTTCTTTGGAGTGAATGGCAGGCCAGTTTGTCAGGGGATGAGCTAGATGTCTGCCACTTCCGCTCTGCCACTTTGCACTTTCCTTTAAAAGCAGAGTCATACCAAGAGTTGCCTTTGGAGGCATTCTTCATGCAGATCCTCATGATAGGGGCAAGGATGTCCAGGGTGTTAGTGATAGAAATATGGAGGTTAATCAGGACAGAGTCAGGAGAGTCAAAAGATAGGGGTTGGGGAGGGATGAAGGAGGAAGCTAGGGCAGCGACTGACACATGCTTCATCGGTCAAATGATGGAGATGGAGACTGGCAGTGCAGGTGAAGGAGACTGGGGACAGGGGAGGTCAAGGAAGGGTGAGAGGATAGGTTGTTCGGACCAGGAGAGAGGCTTATTTAGGGGGTTTGAGAGAGGGATGTCTGTCGAGATGAGGACATCCAGGGTGTGCTCTGCAGAGTGGGTTGGCCCAGAGGGGAGGATAGTGAGGGAGAGAGAGTTGCAGAGGTCACAGAAGAGAATGGAGGCCACATGAGGGGAGTCCAGATGGATGTTGAAGTCCCCAAGGAAGATAAGCTTGGGGGAGGAGGCAAGAAGAGAGGAGGAGATGTCGGCCCATTCAGAGAGGAAGAGGGAGGAAGCACCAAAGGGTCTGTAGATGGTAGCGAGAGTCACAGAGAAATATGGGGAGACAGGCAGCCTGCAGACTAGGCTTTCAAAGGAAGAGTAGGATTGAGTGGGGATGATGGAGGCAGGAACCCATTCAGGGAAGATCAGAGACACTCCACCACCATATCAGGAGGGCCTGGAGTTGGATATGATCTTGTAGCCATCAGGAAGAAAAATGTCAAAAGCAGTGATGGAGCTGGCCTTGAACTATGTCTCAGTGAGGGCGAGGACGTCAAGGTCTTCAAGGAGATGACAGATGTTAGAGGAGTGTTTACTGAGAGAGTGAGAATTGCGGGTAGCTAAGTTAATCTGGTGACCTCCTTTAAAAGATTTGGGAGGGTGGTATTTGGGTGTGGTGCTACTCCTAGGGCTGGGGGGATGGGTGGATGAGGGAAGGATGGGTGGAAGGAGAGGGTGGAAAGTTAAAAAGGGAAGGAAGACGCCTGTCTAGAAGGAGATGGTTGGGCTGAGAGCCCTGGGCCATGATAGTGCCATTGTGATAGACATTCATTGTAATTTTAATTGTAAGTGTTTATTTGTAAATCACTTATACACAAGTGAAGTGCTTCAAAGCGCTTCAAGGTGGGAACAGGGGAATACAGTTGTAATTCTTAGGCCTTGACGATTTCGAATGATTTAACAACAATAGCTAGCATACTAGGCCAGAAGCATATCTACTAGCGAAGTGCTTGACATAAAAGGAGAAAGGGGGTGTGAGCGGGAGGGGCATACAGATACATACACTACAGTACTGGCCTGGCAACATTTTAGACTGCTTGATAGTTGGTCATTCGAAATGCACCTATGCATGAGTATCTCACGCACGGCCACACTAGGGAGGGGAAACAGAGGGAGTACAGGACAGACCGACTTGCAAGGCCTAGAACATTCACGTTCAAGGGTGTGCAGGTGGGCAGAACAGGAATTGCGAGGGAGGGAGAGGGGGACAAGTGTGCCCAGTCCGGCAGGGGCCTGGGTTAAGTGCAGAGTGGTTGCCCATCTCCTGAAGCATAATGCAGAAGTGCCAAGCAGGGTGCAGAGGCCCGGAGGCAAGTGCAGGATTGGCAGGGGAGCCTGGGACCGTGTGGCTCTGGAGGTGCACCAGTCGACCATTCAGCTAACTGAGCAGGTTGGGAAAAAGAAGGAAGGATGGAAAGAAGTGAAGAGAAAGTAGGTTAGCTGGGGAGAGAGAAGGAAGAAGAGAAGAGGTAGGTCTTGTGGAGTTTCCGGAACTTAAGGAGATCCGGCTCAAGATGGAGCAAGGTAGGTAGGCTGTTCCAGAGGGAGGTACCTGCAGAGGACAAGGATCTACCCCTAAATCTCTGGAGAAACGGCTCATCCCGTGAGAGTTGGAGTAGGCCGAGTGGAGGGCTCTGGAAGGAGAGCATTTGGGAAGAGAGTGTTGAAGATAGTAAGGGCCCTGATCCCAGAAAGCCTTGTGGACTATGCAGGGGGACTTGAACTTGATCCTTGCAGCCACGGGGAGCCAGAGGAGTGATTACAGTGCTGGAGAGATGCAGTTCCTGGGCTTGAGGCCAAGGATAAGTCTTGTGGTTCTGTTCTTGATGTGTTGAAGAGGTCGGAGAGTTGAAGTAGGAAAGTTGAGAAAGAGACTGTTGCAGTAGTCCAGTCTGGAGAGTACCAGGGTTCTGGAGACAGTGAGCCTCTGGGGGAAAGTGAGAACAGGTAGAATACCTCTGAGGAGGTGCAGCTGGTAGTGAGACTTTTTGGACATGTCCGAGATGTGAGAAGAGAAGGAGAGAGAGTCGCAGAAGACCCCAAGAGTTTTTGCCTCACTGGTTGGTTGGGGCGTAAAACCAAGGCAGGCTGGCCAGACTGAGAGTGGGAAAGTGGGAGCAGGGGTCCCAATGAGGACGATCACTGTCTTGCTGGCATTAAGGCAGAAGGAGAGCACACCAGGTCTGAATTGAGGACAGACAGCCCGGAATGAGCGAGGAGGAGGAAGAGGCTGAGGGTAGCCTGAAAGAGAGCTATGTGTCATCTGCATAACACTGAAATTTGGAGGTGAAGGCAGAGATCATGTGGGCCAAAGAAGTCATATAGACAGTGATCTGCGATACCCAGGGTATCACGGAGACAGGTGATCAGGATGTTGTGTTTTACAGTATGAAAAGCAGAGGAGAGATCAAGGAGAATGAGGGCAGAGGGAGAGTTAGAGTCAAGGTTTGAGATCAGGTCTTCACAGGTGTTTAGAAGAGCAGTTCCGTGCCTCTGGATGCTCTAAAGCCAGACTAATGGTCATGGAGAGAACCAACAAATTCTGTGTGGAGGGTAAGCTGAGAGATAGCCAACTTCTCCAGGGGTTTGCCCAGGAAATGTGTGATGAAGATTGGGTGATAGTTAGCCAAGTAGAAGGCTCAGCAGAGGCTTTTTTGAGCAGAGGGTGCACAAGTGAATGTTTGAGGGAAGTTGGGAAAACTTCAGTGGCGAAGGAGAGGTTGCAGAGGTCTGCCAAGGCTGGAGCTAGAGAGTCAATTTTGTCCTTGATGGTTTTGGAGTGACAAGGGTCCACCTGTTTGGAGGAGGCTTTCATAGACCAGACTTGCTGGAAACCTCCTCAGGTGTGACAGGGCAGAGGGGGGGCAGCAGATGATGGTGCATGAGTGGGCGTGGAGGAGAGAGAGGACAGAATGTCCTATGTTTTGGCTGTGAAGTGTCCAGAAAGGGCGTGCAAAGGACCTGGGTGGGTGCAATAGAGGCTGATTTTGCAGTAGGGTTGGCCAGCTCCAAACAGACTTTGAAAAGTTCAGCTGTGTTGTTGGATACCGCAGAGATGCAGGCTTGACTATGGACTCTTTTCTTATGCCGGATGCAGAGTCTTTATTTCCTTTGCAGATCCCCATTTCCTTTCTGCTACCGTGCACTTGCTTTTAAGGTCACCCAGATCAGAGTCATACCAAGAGTTGCACTTTTTGGGAGGCTTCAGTCGGACCCTAATGACAGGGGCAAGCATTTTGAGAGTATTGGAGATGGAAAGGTGTATGTTACAGAGGGTTGTGTCAGGGTGAGAGTCAGAGTCAGCTGCAAGAGTGGGAGGAGGGGAGTAGGTAGAGGCAAAGGCAGCCACTGACGCTTTTTTCATGGTTCAGAAGACCTTGTAGGTGGGAGGCGGTGGTGCAGGGTGTGCCAGTGCTAAAGAAGAAGAGAGCTTCACGTGAGAGGAGAGACGAGAGTGATCAGTCCATGAGAGTGATGTAGTGAGAGGGATAGAGAGAGGGATGTCTGTGGAGATGAGAACATCCAGGGTGTGGCCCGCAGTATGTGTTTGAACAGAGGGTAGAATCGAGAGAGAGATTGAGTCGCATAGGTTGTGGAAAGCTCCTGAAGAGTCAGGAGAGTCAAGATGGATGTTTAGATCTCCCAGTAGAAGGTGTTGGGAGGCAGAGGAAAGGAAAGAAGATAGGAGAGAAGATGTATGGTCTGCTCATTCCGAGAGGAAGAGGGTGGGCTGGCCAAGCGGCTGATAGAAGGTGGCCAGAGTAAGAGAGGAGGCAGGAGAGAGAGAGCCTGCAGACCAGGCATTCAAAAGAGATATAGGCCTGAATGGGAATGGTAGAAACAGGGATCCACTCTGGAAAGATCAGGGCAAGACCTCCCTCCTGGCCTGTTAAGCCTAGGCTCAGGGAGGATCTTGTAGCCTTCAAGGAGAAGTGTGCTAAAACTCCTGACAGAGTTGTCCTTAAACCAGGTCTCAGTGAGAGCAAGAACATCAAGGTCCAGGTGTTCAAGGAGGTGACAGATGTTAGAGGAGTGTTTGACTGCAGAGCAAGAGGTAAGTGTGGCAACATGGAGTAGATTGCCCTTCTTGAAGGACTTATGGGGCAAACAAGTCCCAACTATAAGCAGCGTGTGTTGCAAAGAGAAGGCCGAGGGGCCGCAGGGAGTGCAGGCAAGGGGGCCGGGACAGTAGTACATGGCAAGGGAGCCAGTGAAGGAGGCTTTGCAGAATGCAAATGAGCCCCAGATGCCAAGGTGTGTCTAGCAGGCAAGGGAGCCAGGGAGGTCAAAGGTGTAGTTTTCAAAGGAGCCAGTGATGATGATGGTGGAAAATTGATAAGGCGAGGAAGGATCCTGTCAAAAAGAAGGAGTTTGGGTTGAGGCCCTTGTACCAAGACGGTACCATTTCGATAGACAGTAATGATGACCCTGGAGGTCGAGGAGGAGGCAAGGAGGCACTCCCAGAGGGTGCTACCCTTGATGTGTGAGGAAGAGCAGGCAGAGAGAAGAGCAACCATATGAAGAGTCCATAGGTCGGGGGAAGGAACAACGAAAAGGATGTCAGTGAGAGTCTTTCTGGCGGAAGCACTGACAAAGGTGTCAGCGATAGGAAGGCCTGGGTTGGAGCCAAGTGTGTCCTTCTTAAGTTTCTTCCTGCCAGATTTGGTGAGGGGTGAGGGGTAGGAGATAGAGAAACAGGGTGTGCTACACTTAACCAGGATGAGCAGCAGAGGCACACGGGAGGGAGTTGACAGGAGGGCACAAGTGAAAAAGGAAACAGTAGGAATAGGAAGAAACAGTGGGCACTAAGGTGAGGGGGTACCAGGGAGCAAGAGACAGAAATAAAACGGAACGCAGGGAGTAAGATCATATTTTAACTAGCAGAACAAACAAATGCAGGATAGGAGCACATCTACATTCGATTTTAAACAGTCACAATCAATGCAAGTGGAAAGCACATCTACATTCGATTCCAAAAAAACAGTAACAATCAATGCAAGTGGAAAGCACACCTAAATTAGATTTTTAAACAGTCACACTCAGTGCAAGTGGAACTCACACCTAAATTTGATTTTTAAACCAACAGTCACAATCTATGCAAGTGGAAAGCAAACCTAAATCCGATTTTTGTGACACAGATATTACAGCACAGCAGTACAGATTGTGAGCAGTGTGGTGGGAGCTCCATCAGGCAGGGAATCAATTCAAGAGGTGGATTATCCATAAAGGGAACATAGGACAAGTTGGGGCAGTGAGAGCTGCCTGGAAAGCAGAGGGTAAGAGTCAAGGAGAGATTAGGCTGTCCATCCACAACAATCAGTACTACACGAGATACCACTTATGTTTTCGATCATCCTTGTTTTGCATTTCCTGTTCCTCTTTCCAATGCATATATACTGGCACGGGCACCTGATTAGATAAATCAAATCTTTGGTGTTACAATTTGTGTGGTCTGTTATGCTCCATTCTATTTCTAATCCTAAATCCACTGATACGGTTTTCTTAGTCTGGGTACACATTACACAGTTTTCACATGGGTGGTGTCCTGACACCGGGGGTAAACCCCACAGGCTGGTCTGTTGGATAACTTTCTTTCTGCTGCCAATGTCATTCCTCATCACTAGATTGCATACTGTGGTACTCTTCTTGAATGCTACAAGTGGTTTACCACCATCCTTTGTAATTATTTTTCTCCAGTTCCTATTAATAATTCCTTTGATTTTATAGGATAAATTACTAAAAGTGTTAACAAACACTAGAGGGTTCTCCTTCTTATCTTTATTTTTATGTAGGTGATGATCCAAGAGGGCCTCCCTGTTATTGTTGAAAGCTGCTCTCTTAACCAATGGGTAAGCGTACCCTCAATGCACCAATGTATCTATCAGTGTGTTGGCACCGTTTTCATATGACTTGGTGGTACCACCGTTCTTCTTCAGACGTAAGAACTGCCCAAATGGTAAATTGTTTTTAACGTGCTGGGCATGATGACTGTTGTAATGTAATAACGCGTTCTTGTCGGTATTCACCTTAGTGTCACATTTATAGTTTGAGGGTCAGAATAGGACTTTGGATAGAGGCCAATTTGATTTGGACATTCTGACGCAGACAGATCCTTAGTTTTGGGTCAGAGAGGCATTTTCCCAAACCCTTTTTTTTCAATAAAAGTCTTAAACCAAAACCATGGCAAACCTGTGTCTGACTTTCATTCCTGACTCCTCACACATGTCAGCAATATATAGATTAAAAAGTAGAAGAGAAAATATGCACCCCTGCTTGAGGCCAATATTGGTGATTTTCTTTTTTATTCCAGATGATTGTAAACTGGCTCCTTTTTAAAATGTTAAAATGTTCATATCTAACTATTATATTCAGTATATATTTTGCATCCTTGAGAGGTGTCAATCTCAGGTTGATAATGCTAAGTCTCAATAGCACTTCTCTACAAGTACACAGGGGACCGCACCATCGCTAATTATGGGTGATCGAGCCAGCACACCGTCAACACCAAATGCTCCCACAGCTGCTTGCTGCAGCTGAGGGAGTGCTGCTGTTTGGCTTAAACTGTCAAAGGGAAATATATTTTCCCTTTGACGGTCTCTTCCTATGCATGCTTGTCCAATGGACCATGCAATGTCAGGGGCGGTTTGCTTCCCCATCCTTACAATGTACATGAAGAATGGGAACTGCACCTATGAATGTTCACAGGGGGCGTATTAGCACCTCCCTGCACATTCAGATTGCTTGGGGTGCTGACTTGAGTGCTCTGGGTCCTGCACGCACATACAGGAAGCAGGAAGGGCTCTGCACTTTGTGGTCCCTGTTCTTGTGCAAAGGAGGAAGGGAGCCTTTGTTACATTAGGTGATGTTTCAGGATCCAGATTGGGGCTGAAGGTAAGAGCAGAATTATATTTTGTATGTATGAATGTGTATTTTGTTATGTGTGAATGTATGTGTGTGAATGAGGGAGTGTATGGGTGTGCATGATAATGAGTGAGTGAATGCTGTGTGAATGTGTGTTTGAATGATCGAGTCATGTGTCTTGTGCATGCTTGTGTTTGTGCTGCCCATAGAGCTGATTTGGGAAGGGGACCCTGCAGCCAGTATTGCTGTTTCTTTGTGGATATCTATGATTAAGCAAGCATGATAAATGTTCTTACGTGGATAAACTGGCATTTTGGAGCATCCCATCTTGCTGTGTCTTTCTTAAGCACAACATTATTTTGCTGAGCATCTATGATAAAGCAAAGGTGGTAAGTGGTATCACGTGGCTGGACTTGCATTTTGGTGCAGCCAGTCTAGGTGTTTCTTAATGTGGCATGGCATTGTTTACTGGGTATCTGTGATAAAGCAAGCATTATAAGTGTTATCACATAGCTAGATGGCCATTTTGGTGACGCTAGTCCAGCTATAATATCTTCTTGTGGCATGGCATTTTTTTTACTAGGCATCTATGTTAAAGCAAGCATTAATGGTGTTATTATGTGACTAGATTGGTATTTTGGGGACAGGCAGTCTAGTTATAAATCTTTTACTGTGGCATGGCATTTTTTACTGTGCATCTGTGAAAACGTAAACATGATATGTGGTATTACGTAGCTGACTGGCCTACATTGGTACAGCCAGTTTGGACTTTTGTATTTTTTCATGGCATTTTCAATGGCAGAGCAATTAGGGTTATGTTCATGCATGGGGGTTACTGCCATATATTGGCAGAGCTAACTTGTACATGTTTTTGTATAATATCATTACTGGCATTATGTGCAAAGGAAACATGAGAATGTTCTTATATGGGAATATTGGCGTACCCAGCATGGAAATGTATGAACAAGACCAGCGTGAAAATATTTTTATACTGCCACATTTTGTGGGTAAAGGCATCATGACAATGCGTTGGAAAATTCTCTTGTGCTGTTTTTGGCTGGCATCGATAGGATTTGTTCATCAGTTAACATACAAAAACAATTGCAAGCTGTATGGCTTTTTAATCTCATTTTTCACAGAAAGTGTGCTGTATAATGCACCATTTGAATCCTTTAGTATAAAAATGTTCTGTGGGGGGGGGGGGGCGTTAACCTCCCCAGTCCCTCTTTGAATGGTTCAGGTTTCCTTGCTATGCTCGGTCACACTCGCTTATGTATGCCACTCCAATTCCAAAATGCAGCAGCCACCACTGCAAGACAATGCGACTATACTGCATGGAGCAAAAAAGCAAGCTGTCCAGCTATTTGCATTCCCATGTTGCATTAATATGTGGAACTGATCGGGAGTTAAACGTCCAATGATGGATACTAGGTAGGGCTGTGTTTTGTGTGTCTTATTGGCTGAAATGGACTATTCTACTCACATTAGAGGTCTACATTGTTTCTGTTTTTTTAAACCCATCATAATGTTGATGGTGTCTAATATATATTTTACTCATAATAGGAACATATATTTGCCTTACTGAGCAAAGCACATGATCACATAATATAAAATATTTTCGAACAGAAGGTAACCATTTCAATATGGTAGTCTGGTACAATCGCATAGCACTCATTAGAAATATCCCCTTGGGAAAAGGGAGGGAGACAAATAGCGCCAGTGAAGTTTTCACCCTTCGTTGTATGAAATCAATTGTTTAGGAACATAAGAATAACCACAGATCTTTATATTTGCCACGTATGTTTGAGATAAAGGGGTTGTATGCTTGAATCAGTAATGCACACCGGGTGTAGTGATCATTTTATTTTTTCACAACACTAACCCTATGTTCAGGGATTTGTAATATTGAACCATGTCACAGATGTCAACTATATATGTGTCTGTTTCACTAAGAAGGCACGACAATATGATGCTGGCTGATGTACAATCCCACCCCACAATTCCGGGGACAGGAAACAGGCTAATTTATGAATAAATATTTTGTTTTATAAAGTAAAATCAATGCAAAAGCGGTCTTCAAGCTTTATGCAGGGGAATTCACCACAATAACACACAGTCATTTTGGCTACAAAAACGAAAATAACCTACATGTTTAATTCTGAGCAGTAGGCATTCATGTCGCAATTCTGTCACGGTATCAAAACTCGCTTGAGTTTAAAACATTTCTAAATTATAGATAAGTTAGACAACAAATTATTGAAATAACTTTGGTTTCCCAAATAAGAGCTGGGATTACAGAATTGTTCCATAAATCACATGTGAATATTGTTATGTGGGTTGCTAGTATGTATGTGCAGTTTGAAGATATGTTTACAATGAGATATGTTTACAATGAGTCACATCAGAATTGTGCATGTTTTAGATTAGGAAAGCAGTGTCAGATTCAGAATGCATGCCCTTTTTGTCCACCCACCCAATTTACGAGAATCGTTTTTGGATATTCTGATACAAGTATGAGTGTCCGTCTCCTTTTATTTTTCAAATTGAGTTCCACTGGTGCAAGCTTGCTTTCTCTATTATGTAAAGTCAACGGTGAGTGATTGCATGGGTTTTCTTTCAATTCATTTTCTATGTCAGTAGAAATTACACAAATGAGCTTGCTCTCACTACTGAATTCAATGTGTATATATATATATATGGCCTTCACAGACTACACATTATCAATCATATCTTCATTGGGCTATGTTATGGACATCTTCGAATCATAGCTCAATGTTATCATTACCTGTGAAAATGCTTAGGGTACAATTTAGTGAGAATATTATTTACATAGAGCTCTGCACACAGAAGTGCTATCTGCATCATGCTGCACATACAGCTCAGTAATATATTTTGGATTTGATTGAAATGTCATCAAACTTGAATTTCAATACTTTGAAAATGTAGATGGCTCAATATCACCAACTCACGTGGGCTTCACAATTTGAACAACGCGTTTCCAGAAACAAATAGAATACCAACCTGGGAGCGAGCAAATTCCGTATCAACAATTGACTACATCTTCGTCTCCCAGCCACTCGTATGTATCACAAACTCATTCAATGTACGGCGCACATCTGCAACTGATCATAACCTGCTAGAGACATTGTGGCAACTGCCAAACTGCAAAAAACAAAACATCAAATCTACAAATTGAGCCGAAAGCTCAAGGCACACGGCTAAAATTAAGTGCCACGGCCATTAACGACTTAACGGCAAAATACAAAGCAAAAGAGCAACTAGAAACAAGCAGTGCAATTGACTATCAACCCTTGCTAATACCACACATGCGAGCACAAAAAAACTCAAACATCACAATGTCAAACACAAATCATATACACAACAAAGAATTAGTCGACAAACGATGCCATTTCAGAAGAGCGCTGTGATCAGCTAAAAAACAACACTTCACAACAGACGTTCATGCAAAAATCAAAGGCTTGAAATCAGATTATAAAGCCTGGGTGAGATTCCACAGGCAAAAACGTTATCAGTCATATGATCACAAAAGCGCTCGTCACGAACAACAACAGAGACTTCTGGTCGCTATTGAGAGCCACAGATAAATCTCTGGACAACCAAATTCTGAATAACATCAACCAACTCACCTGGGAAAATCATTTAGCAATGGTGTCACCACAGAAAACATCAATGACCAACAACAGGGAGTTGCGAATTGTGTCAATCTGGAAAACAGAGACGACATCCTGGACATAATCAAAAAAATAAAAAACTCAAGAGCACCAGGCCCGGATGGCATTACCAACTTTGAACTCAAGACTCACCCAAATGAGTGAGCAGACTTCTTGAGTGTCATTTTTCGATGCTGTGCTGAAACAAGATCCATACCAACTTCATGGACAAAAGCCACGATCATACCAATTTACAAAAAAGGAGACCTTTCGGGTCCCTCGAACTTTCGTCCGATAGCCCTATTAGACGTTATGGGCAAGGTATACGCCACACTACTATTGAAAAAATTCCAATCGTGGGCTACAACTGCAAAATGCAACAACGAATTCCAAGCAGGCTTTAAAAGAAACGCAGGCACCACTTGTAATATCTTGGTCTACAGCATCTTAAAAAGCTCTACAAAGCAATCAACGCCTGTTCGCAGTGTTCATAGATTTCACAAAAGCATTCGACCGCGTCGAAAGATCTCGCTTGTGGATGAAACTAAAAACCTGGAACTATCCGGAAGACATCCTAGCTCCAATCCAAGCCCTTCACCGTAATACCACGATGAGAGTGCGCTTGAGTCACGAATGCGAATTGTCTGCAAAAATTCCTAGTACACGTGGAGTAAAGCAGGGGTGTCCACTAGCTGCAACCCTCTTTCTTGCTTACATTGGAGACATCCAAGAAATCGAGAAGACGACAAGAGCATTTCCCCCGAAAATCGGAAATACATCAATTGGACGCTTCCTTTATGCAGACGACCTCACGTTATTTGATCAGACGCAAATAGGGCTGCAACGTCAACTAAACAGCCTCTTACAGTACGCAAAAAATAACCATCTAGAAATCAATAAAGACAAAACCAAAATCATGATCTTACAAAAACACCACCGATTTCAACTGGCATATGGGTCAAACAAAAGTGGAGATCGTCAAAGCTTTCAAATATCTAGGAGTCTACCTGGACAGTTCACGCCATGAAACTACCATGCAAGCAGAGCTGCACGCAAAGATTGACAAACTAGCCGCCAAAGCAAAGGCCATAGACAGCAAATTCGGAAAATGTCCCCTTATTCCAACAATCAACTTCTATAGAATGAAGGTCGTGCCCGCTGTCACATACGGCGCTGAAGCAATGCCTACCATTCCCAAGCCATTATGGTCCAAACTCAAAGCCTCGTTTTGGCGACAGGTGCTCAAGTTGCCCAACTCAACATCAGGAGTGGCAATCAGACGTGAACTAAGCCTCCAGTCCCTAGAATGTACGGTGAGCTGTAACACCATTATGCTGTTCAGGAAGTGCAGAATGGAAGACAGCAACAAAATATGCAGGATGATCAAACTTGAGATGGACACGTGAAAATCCGACATGCTGATAGATTGGCAAAGAGAAAGTCAAGCCTTGCTCCGCACAATTGCATCTGATGAAGAAGAACTCATCCATAACCCATGCAGAGTTCTACCCAAAATCAAAGACGCTGATTGGGCAAAAACAATAGATACTGCAGCCAATTTAAAGCTCACTTCACATTTGCCAAACAACACACTGAAACGCAACGAGTTGCAACATCTAATAAAGCAATTTCCAAACACACAAGCTCGTAATCTAATTCTACGCGCGCATCTAAATCTACTAAAAACAAATGAAATAATATGTATCATTGGCCTTGCACAATCGGCCAACTGTCGATTTTGCCACAAAACCATACCACAGTTAAAGCAAACAGTACTACATCTACTGATGGTATGTCCAGCAATCAGGGCAATCAGACAGCGATATCTGCCCCTCATGGCAGGATTCGACATCTCACAAGAGGAAGACACATGGTGGTGCAGGCTCATCGGCGGCGATCAAACATCCTGGCAAATCGCCACAGCTAAAATCTTGGAACATATCGACAACAATTTACTTAACGTCTACTTATGATCACAAGTATTAAGACGCGTACAAACAACAGTAACAGACTTGTGCATGACAAAATGCACAACACAAGGAGATGGTGAAAAATGTGAACGATCAAACATTATTGTCAAAATCTTATCTTTGATTAAACAATAAAAAAAAATTAAAAAAAATAAGAATAAGAATTTAAGGAATTTAAGCTGGCTTGATAATATTATCTTCTCCCTGTGATGAGTTCACAAAGTTATGGGACTGCTCCTTAATTTGGAGTGCCTGTTCACAGGGCCTATTATTGTGGAACTGAAATTGGTTTTCCATGATTAAAGGTTACATATTCCATATTCCATATGGTCAAGACAGGTCTCATGGGATACTTAACCTCCCTCACATGGGAACATGTGTGCAGAACAGAAGTGAAGAAGTGTCTTTTTTATGATTTCACAGGAAAACTAACCAACATTGCCCAAAGCCCAGAGGATCTTATATTTCTGTAGGCCAAAAATCACTATTCAATTCTATTGTAATTACAAAGTATAAGCCAATACATAACACTGTAATCATACCTTGTCACATACATAAGAAGGTATTTGTTACTCTGAAGTTGACCGTTTAAACAAAACATCATGGTTTAGGCATATTTCCACAAGTATAAAGTGTAGCATTGTCATTTGGAAGCATTTTTCATATGCAGCAGAAAGGTGCTTCTTTCAAAAATATGATAGAAAATCACAGGATAATTGGATTGACTTTTATGTGATTCTTAGGGAATGAAGAAGCTTTGTTGAACTGTAATGCAGCTCTGTATCTCACCAATACTTCAGGTTATTATATTGCTGTCAATCACATTAGTCCAGTGTGAAAGGCATAGTTTTCCATAAATGCAGAGTGTCTTTACATTGCAGCTTTCAGCATCTCTAGCTGTCAATTTAAAGTTATTCAAAACTCAGTCTTGGCATCTGAGAAACATTTTGCCAGGTGCTGTCTCTCATGGAAGCAAGTCACTGCCACATTCTATGGGTTCACCTTTGTTGTAATTGAAAAGGCATATATGTAAACATAGAAATAAAACAAGGCATTATAACAGCATTTCATCACTTTAAATGGAGGCAGTCTCCTTTTTGTCTATGAGTCTCCCCTACAACCATATATATAGATTCCTAAACCTTCGGGAATTGAATGTATTTATAGAATGGATGCCCATTGGGGTTCAAAGGATTTCCCTCTGCAGATATGTATCTGAGTCCAGGGGTAAGGATGGATGTGCACATGCTCAGTTGCCAATGCCAGGCATTCTAAGAGAAGTATATCTACACACAAATGGTTATTTTACTGCAATATATTGAATTTAACATGTTATCTCTAGTCCAAGATTTAGAGTGTGTGAGATTTGTGGTGTTTAGTTACCTTGAACTTTTTCATGTATTTGAATATTGCGTTTTTTATTTCTTTAATGAATTTTGCTATGTAATGCTGACGAAATTCCACAAATAAAAATCGATGCCTGCCAGTTGTAGAATTTCATCACCATCACTTTCTAAATCTAGATATTACATCGGTGAATTCTGTGACTATAAATATAACATGACATTTTGCAAAGTTTCACGTTCATAAAATGCAAGCTTTTCTTCCATTACGCATTCCGGTTACAGACGTTTAACTTTATGGGCCTCATCACGAACTCGGTGGTAACGCCGGCGGTATTAGCGCGGGGGCTATTAGCGCGACCGCCATAGCCCCCGGCGCTAATAGCGCGGGATCACGAGTTGGGCAGACTTGGAAGTCCCCATTCCCCATTGAGCCCATTCGGGAATGCCCCATTCCCCATTGGGCTCAACGGGGAAATTTTGCGCTCATACCGCCGGCGGATTTCCCGCCGGCGGTATGAGCGCGAATTCTCAGCGGATTTCACACCAGCTCAGAGCTAGTGTGAAATCCGCCAAGGCCCTGATTCGGCGGACCCTTCAATCTGGCGGTAATAGTGCTACCGCCGGATTTAAGGGGGACTGCCGAGGTCGTGATGAGGCCCTATGTAGCGTAAAGGCATCATACAGCAAGACAGACAACAGATTCAAAGTTCAAAACAAACTGATTTATTAAATTAAATGTCAAGATGGTAGAAGGTCTAACTTGCCCTATGCTAAAGGGTGGATTTCCTTAAGTGAATGAAAGTAAGGTACGTCTGAGTCCAAGAGTTCAACTTAAGAATCTGTCTGTGTCTAAAACCTATCCTTGCCATCACATCTAAAGCTAAACCATGTCTAGGGATGTCAATAATCGAAGAAAGAGTTTTCATCAGAGACTTCTGATCTTCTTGCAGCTCTTAGTCTCTTCTTCAGCTCCCCTTCCACAAGTTCAAAATAGTTGCACAAAAGTCTTAAGATTACCTTTCTCCAGTTCAAGGCTATATAGTTCCACACAATCCTCGCGGTTCCCTTTCCCAAGTTTCAAGCAATACAGTTCAAAAGAAACCAGTCTTGAGGCTTCGTTCTTCAGTCAATATTAGCAATTTCTCAGGCATTAGGGTCTCTTCCCCAAGACGTTAACTCAGCCACTTGTTCCTTTGCTTGTTTCACAATGTTCTTGGTTTTCACAATTTAAGACTCAATGGTCTAGGTGCAATTGTCAGACCACATAGTGCACCCATC
The DNA here is from genome assembly GCF_040938575.1 of Ambystoma mexicanum. Taxonomy (NCBI): domain Eukaryota; kingdom Metazoa; phylum Chordata; class Amphibia; order Caudata; family Ambystomatidae; genus Ambystoma; species Ambystoma mexicanum. The sequence continues at coordinate 841,701,927 of NC_090927.1, forward strand.
ACAGGTTGCGCAACCTGGACCCCTGGACTCTGTAGTTCACACAGGTTCTTCTGGGCTGGCCCCTGTGTATAGAGTAAGATTCACTTAGTCTCCTTTTACTGGCCTTTTGGCGTTATGTTTAGCCGCATCACATTTGTTCATACCGTTCACTTAGGGTGGTCTTATTTCATTGCACCACCTTCTTGTGGAACTCTTGCGCACTTGTACTCCTTTCATCAGGTTGCTTTCAAATGGGCACTTTCCCTTCGGCTGTTAATCAATATTTGCTTGGCCCATAAAGTTGTATCCAATTCAGGATATTTCTTATAGTTCAGTATTCAACATGCATGGTTTAAGTAGTTTTTAAAGTTTCTTATAGTTCGGTATTCAATATGCATATGTGGAGCCCGCTAGGAGCACCCCAGCTTCTGAATGACTCTCCCTGTCACTCATCCTTTCCAGCACCCCTCTTCTGGAGCTCCGGCTGCTTCTTCTCCACTTTCCAGATGGCAGGCCAGCCTCTGTGAGTGTTGCTCGCACTGTTGGGTGTCATGACCCACGTTTGGACTATTATGCTGCAACATTTGGTGCTGTGGGCTTAGGAAATACAAGAGGGTGGAAAAGCCCACATTTGCGCCAGAATCCTGGAGAACCGTGCAGTTTTGCACACAGCAAAATGGTCCCCTGACCTGCCACCCACCAGTGCAAAGAAAGATGGTTCTGTTCAAAACCCGTTTTTATTAATGTCAAAAATTGCTAAGATCATGGGCCCGGAACCACCAAACAAAAATCCAACTATGGTTGAGTGTTTTACTTTACTCTACTACAGATCCACATCAATGTCATGTCAAGCAAGGATCATATACTATCAAGTAAAATCCTTTCTTTTGGAAATGTATTAATTCAAGACAGATCCCAAAAATAGGTGCAGTACCGGCATTTTCCACAAACTGGCGCTAGCGGTCTAAACTCTGACTGGGGACCTGTATTGCAGAAGATAAAAAGAAATATGTACCTACAATTTGAGTCTAAACTCAATACCGTACGATGTTCTGAGGCAAAACCCCATGAATTATGGAGATTGCAGACACAGGGTTCACGCTAGAAAAATGAAAATTTACTGGAATATGTGTAGAAAGGCGGTGTACATTTGTGCCATTTTTGGTAAACGTCCGATATTGGTAAACCAACTAAAAATGAAAATAAGTTGTCATTTTTGAATGCAAGCTCTTAGGAAGATCAGAGTTGAACAAGAATGTACCTTAAGTCATCTGCAATCTGTACATGTAATGTCAACCACTTGTGTATCTGGGAAATGTGTTTAGCTATGAAAATTATTTTCTAAGGTAAAAGCAAAGGGGAGTGTTCTTTCTGTATGCCATAAAGATGACACCTGATGACTCACTGCTCCCTTCTCAAATCAGGTCAGAGAGAAATCCTTGACCTATCAAATCGTGAGTTGGGTGGGCACAGAAAGTAAGCATCCACACCCATTTTCAAAAGACATAAAAAGAGCCACTGGAAGCCAGACAGGGACATTCACTTTCCACTTTCTTGCGGGACGCTTTGCCGGGAGACTCCAGACTTCAAATCCATCAATCTCCAAAGAGACCAGTGATCCAGAGAGACCAGATCACTGTGCAGTGCTGAGAGCTGACCCAGATCGCTGTGCGCAGAACCAGTACCCAGTGGCAAGAGAACCGCAGCCAATCCTGACCCGATCCGTGACGAAGTCGCATTCCTGTCCAAAATATAGTGTGAGTACTCAGCCAGAACTGTGCAAAACCAATCTCTTAGTTTAAAATAATCTAATTCAAACTATTTTAACCTATTGATAACTGCATCATAGAAATCGTGTCCCTCCTTTTGATTCAAAGCTGCAAAACTGTCATCTGTCATTCTGAGCTTTACTTTTATTTTCAGAATCTACCTTCACAAAATCGTCCGTATCTCTTGAACCGTTTGTGGTAGAAGCGAGATTTAACTTATATCTTAAAGCTGAGATTATGAGTTTTCCAACAAGCTCTCAAGCGACTTGCTACTCCTTACAGTTCCTTCGTAATTGCGCTCGACACACGCAACCAAATTACCGCGATTTGACATTTTGTTTCATTTCAGCCACGTGTAAAAATATTTGTCTTTTGCTTCCATTACGGAATTCCGTTTTCAACCTGGTAACCATCCCTGAATCATTGATAGGGCTGGCCTGAACTGATTTAAAGTATCTCTCACTCACCCTGAATCTCTTATAGGGAATTAAAATCATTGTTAGCATATTTTTCCCTTCTTTGCATACCACCTTTAAAGTACTTTGCCTGTGTTTAAAATCATCCCTGTTTCTCAGCTTGCTAGAGGGGAACTGAATTCATATTGTACTATGATTATATTCCTGAAGACTGTGTGTGTTACTTCCACCTCCTTACATTGCATAGAGGGGGGATGAATTGCCAAAAGGGGAAAATTGATTATATTATGTTTTGCTGAAATCATATCAAGTTTATTCCTGTGTTGCTTCTTTTCCACCTTGCATTTCCTTGTACCATTTAAAGCATTCTTAGCTACCTTATCCTCTATACTACTCCTAAGTAATTAAACCAGTGTGCTAGTATAACATCACTGACTTAGTGGGATTGCTGAATTGAAGTCGCTTAACACAGTGGGGGCTCGTAGCCGGGGATTCTGGATTAGATCTATCACTTGTGCAGATTAATACAGTGTACTAACTGACAGGATATAAATTCTGTTGGATCACCACGCCGTGTTACACTGTAAAAACACACCTCAAAGGAACACTCTAAGGAAACCGTCTGTTTTGCAAAAGAAAATACAAACTTCTGTAAGTCAGGAAGGAAATCAAGTTCCAGAATGACGACCATGGTAGATATCAAAATAGCCAGAGAACACCTCTTACATGAGCTATTTGTGAGAGGTGAGTGGGCTCATCAGGACCAGGCGGTCTGGTTGCAGGCAATCGCACCCCAGATCATTGAAACAGGGTCAGATATATGGAGATATCAGGGTCCCTTACATGTGGCCCTGAGTGAACTATATATTGCCCCTAAGACCAAGGATGAGCACAACAAGATTGCCAGGGTAGCGGCATATTTATATTTACATATGGGAGCCATACAGGACAAATGTGCTGAAGCCAAGATCTGGCAAATAGGCAACTGATGGCATTAGAGAAGGCCCAATCTGACCTGGTCTCTTCTGAGCAGAGGCTGCAGAGGAGCCAGGAGTCAGAAAATGATAGTAGGCAGTATATTCTTAAAATAAAGGAGGAAATGGGTATCCTGCAACAGGAAAAGGCTAACCAGGATACCAGATTTCTGGCCTTGCAGAGGGAGCACCAAGAAGGTTTGGACTCCCTACTGCAGAGCCAGAAAAAGCTGGAGCAACAACTAGACTTTAACAGGGCATGCACAGAGCAGGTAGCCACCCTGCAAATCCGACTACACAGAGAGAAAGAGGAAAGCAATACATTGATTTTGAAAGACCTGGATACCCAGGCAGAGTTTGATCAAGAAAGCCAGAAAGATGGTGCCTTTCAAAGGCAGAGGGACGACCTGGCGGCACAGATGCAGGCTCTTAGTCAGGAAAGGGACACCTTAGGCCAGGAAGTCTGCCAATTAAAAAAAAAAAGTGAAGGGAATCACCTGGCCCTCCAGGGGATGGGTGACCTCAAAAAAGAGCATCAGAACTTGTTGGAGCACACCAGGAGGGTGGAAGATGCTCTGGCAAGAAAGGAGCAGGCCAGTAGGGATGGGACTCAGGAGGTAACCATCCTGCAGCAAAGACTGGCCCAGTATTCCAGGACCAATCAGGAGGCACAGAGAGAGAATGAGACTCTCTGTCAGCACAATGATAGGCTCCAGCAACAGGTAGCCATGCAGGAGAGACTGATAGAGTCTAGTAAGGCCTTAACTGAGGAACTGAAAGTGCAGGCTCTTGCATTGCAACAGGGAGCAGGGGTTGATAGAGATGAAGTTCGCTGGGAAAGGGAAACACCTGAGCATAACCTCAGGAGCCCTAGTACCAGAGGCCTTCATCTCTCCCAGCCCTTGGACTCTGCCACCCGCAGGTCCCCTGGCGCACATGAGCAGAGAGCCACAGGAAGGGCAGATTGCTATCCGGCCAAAAGTTTGGGGCTCATAGGCCAGTACCTCCCAAGAAATGGATGGGCGGGCATCCAGGTATGGACACCGAAGCACAGTGCAATTTAGTGGGGAACCCCAGGAAAGTAGACCCACTAAGGGCATCCTAAAAACCTCTGCCCAGTTAGGTCAGTGTGGGGGGGTACCCATCAAATCCTGGCAGCAAGGAGGGATCTGAAGACTCCTCTGAGCGGCCCAGGACACAGGAGACCAGGTCCCCATATTCTGCCAGCCATTCCCAGGCTCGCAGAATCCGGGAGAGCCTGGAAGATCAGACGGGCACCTCTGGGAGCAGTGCTTCTGAGTCAGAGGAGGAATGGACCAGGGTTACCCGAACCAAAAAGGCCAATAAGGCAAAAAAGGGCTTGCTTAAGGACCCCTTAAAGCAGATCAAGGCAATGAGTGTCATCACCCCTTATTACAAGAACGCCAAGTATTCTGTTTCGGAACACTTTGAGCTTTATGAGCAAATGATGGAGACTTTCCATTTGAAGGACAGCAGTAGCTGCATCCAGTACGTCAAATGTACATTCTCCCCAGAATACTACAGTTTTTTTGCGGGGCTGGAGGACCAAAACCATTTAAGATGGTCCACATATAGGGCGGCCATCTTGAAACATTTTTCTGTTCACCGGAATCCCCAAGAGGCTCGCAAGGCAGCCTACAATTTGCAATGTGGGGAGGATCAGGCCCCACAAGATTCGTGCAAGAATTGAAGCATGCCTTTGCGCAGACCACCAGAAGGGTGCGCACGGACAGCAGAAAATTCATCAACACATTTTTCCATGCACTCTCCAAATACATAATGACCCAGCTCGTGAGAGATTTTCACGCGAAAAGATCTTCAGACTGGGTAATTGAGCAAGCAACCCGCATCTATGAGGTGCAGAAACCGGTGGAAAATAAGAATCAGCCAAAAACCCCAAAACCAACAGCACCCCTGCTGCTGCCAAAGGTGGCAGAGGTAAAGGTTGCCCCCATTTTAGATTTGGAGATGGGGGACCTAAAAACCTGCCTGCACCAAATAATTCACAGCCCAGAAGGCCCTCTGGCCAGTCACAGACAGGGAGTCAAGGAGGTAGTCCCACAAATGGGGTCCCCCGCTCCCCTGACTATGTAAGTCCCCACTATAAGGTAAACAGTACAATCCTGGGTTATATGTGGACTCCTCCGGCCCAAGGGGGGGATCCAACCAAGCACCCAACCCAGGGAACTTCCCTCCACACTTCCCCCAGGAGGGCAGAAATTTACCCCATCCTGGGCAGAACATGTTCCCCAGGTATCCACCCAATTTCCAACCCCAAAACCATCCATCCTTCTTTCCCCAATTCCCTGAGCCCAGACAACCAGACGACAAGGGTGGAGGGGTACCCAAATCTTCCCAACCCGGGGCACTACCAGAGAAGGGATAGCTACCCTTCACGGGATCAGCCCAGGGGAGAAAACAGAACCCCGTATCAGCCTGAGCGGGTTTCCCAACTTGAGCGCCAGGTCCAAAATATGGCACGGGATCTGGGTCACATGCTGAGGGCTCAACAGCACCCGCAGATGAGTATGCCACTGCAGAATACCCCAAACTCTGGGCCTGGTGCTCCAGAACAATGACGGGGGCAGCACCCCGATAACCCACCGGAGCCCAGGGAGGAGGCACAACGGGAAGGGGGTGTAAAGCCTTGGAGGAAGCTTCCTTCGAAACTTGTAAACAGCCCCTGGAAAAACAGGAACCGGAAACAAAATCTCCTACCCCTGGAAGTCTGCCACCCAAGGAGCAGAGAGGAGGTAGGAGAAACAAAGTACCCAAACAGACCCATTTTGTGGAGGAGGTACAGGTCTTCCAATTTGAGGGAGAGGGATCCCAAGAGGATCCTGGGGAAAGGATCTTCTCCTTCAGAGATGGGGGAACTCCTCCCAAGGAAAAATGGGTCCCAAAGGATTCCAACCCAGACTGGGTAGATGTGGGGATTGAGCTGTCGCAGCCCATCATTCTATCCCAGAACCAACAAGACCGAAAACCCCTGGTTCAAACCCATCCTGGTGACTGCCTCCAAAAAGGGGGGGGGGCGGCCCAGAACCGGAACCAGGGGAACCCAAAACCGCATCAATAGACTGGGTAGATGTGAGGATTGAGCTGTCACCACCCATCATTCTATCCCAGAACCAACAAGACCGAAAACCCCTGGTTCAAACCCATCCAGGTGACTGCCTCCAAAAAGGGGGGGCGGCCCAGAACCGGAACCAGGGGAACCAAAAACCGCATCAATATCCAGTTGCAAACTTTTTCTTTCAGATTCCCATTACTCTCCACAGAATTTTGCCCAAATCTCTTCTCTCGCAATGTCCAAAACCAGAAAATTAGCCCACCAATGTGCATTATCTGTGTCCCCTTGAGGAGAAGGAGGGAAGATACTATGCCCCGGTACAAGTACAGGGGCAGGGTACAATTTTGGCACTGGTGGACACTGGATCCCAAGCTACCCTTTTGTCCAAAAGGGCCTTTGATGAACTAAATGCAGGAAGGGGGGAGAATTACTGTATTCCTCTCACCTCTCTTCCTGGACAACTCCATAACTTTGACGGGAAGGAAATTCCCGTCGAGGGGACTGCAGATTTGGACATCAAAATTGGGCGACACAAGGTGAAACACCCGGTCATAGTAGTGACTCCAGAGGGCACCCCTTGTTTACTAGGGAATGACCTCCTGAGAAGGTTGTCACCCCTAATAGATTGCGTAAACAAGGTCCTCTGGACCCAGACTAGCCGACCAATAAAATTAAAACAGAGTGTCAACCATGTTAGTTTAAAGGCACCTGCCACATGGTTGAACAAAAATCTGACCAAGTAGAATTTCACTTCCAGAACAACCAAATTCCAGACGTGACAGTAATAGCAGTAGGACAACAGACTGGTGATGGGGGGTCCTCTCTATTTCTGAAAATCAACCTTCCTTCCAGTATAAGGTGGTATTCCACACTGGAAGTAAATACTCTGAAATTCTTTACCAATCCACAATCAGACATTCCCACTCCGATAGTCCAGAAAGATGTGAAATCAGCTCAGAGCCTGGCTGATATTCAGCAACTTGGAGAGCAGTTGTTCATCCCTGTTCAGTTAAATGATGGGAAGGACTCTGTTCTCGCCCGTGTATGTGTGAACAACGGTAAGAGCTTCATCAGCGAAGCCATGTTCCGCCAACTCCTAAAAGATCCAGCCATTCCCGCACTCAAACTGATAGACAAATGGGAAATGGACCTGGAAGTACCTAATTCCAAACATCTCCTGCCAAGCAGGTGTATGCTCAAAATCTCCATTGGCAACAAGAGCATAGTCCATAATTGTTGGGTCGTGCGAGACGTCACTGCCGCCTTTTACTTAGGCAGTGACATTCTCAATCGCTTTGCCATTAGTTTGGACCTAATAAACTTCAAAGCTTGTTCCCGATTAGCGGATAATCCCATGGGCTTTGATAATCCAGAAAAAGCATTTAGGTCAGCTCAATTGCTACCTTATGCAGTCGAAATTCAGATTAAAGAGGAAGTCACCATCCCAGAAAGAACCCGACAATTTACCCTGGAAGTGAAAGTTAAAAGAGGACAAAAATTGAAAAACCCTGATGCTTATATTCATCTAAATGCTTCTCTCCAACAGCAAGGGTTAGGGATAAACCCAACACCATTAGTCAACATAGAACATGACACCATTCCAATAGAGGTGGATAACAGCGACTTAAAGAGTATTACTCTAGCCGCAGGCAACATTATTGGAATGGCGGTTGATGACTGACATTTCTCCATTGATTTAGGAAATGAACTGTTAGGACCAATCCCCAAGGACTGTTTTGACAGTGACAGTGATGACAATACAACACCAGACAGGATCTTTACCCGGCATGGGGGGAACTTCCTGGTGTACACCTCTTGCCCTTATGGTAAGGAAGATGTGACTTGTGACTTCAGAGGGGATGAGGTGATTTTCTAGGTCCATGAGGGCTGCCTTTCCCACCTGAAGCCTCCGGTCCAAATCAGCACTCTGACCAGGGACTTCTCCACCCAGCTGGAGGAGGCCGCTGAGATAGCAAAACCAGGAGTCTTTCCAGGCTTCAGGCAGATGGTGAAAGAGAGAGTCAACCTAGCTGATGCCTGCATGACTCTGGAACAGAAGCAAAAGTTGAAACAAGTTTTCTTGGATTTCCAAGATCTCTTTGCGGTAGACTCATATGACTGTGGTCGCACCGACATCCACACAACAACAATTCTCACAGACCCTGGCATGACTCCAGTGTTTGTGAAGCAATATTGCTTGCCTCTCGCATCAATGGAGTCCCTTACTGAAATAATTAAGAACCTTGAGTCCCGGGGAATAATCCATCCAGTACACAGCACCTTCAATAATCCGGTGCTGGGAATATTGAAGCCAAACGGCCAGTGGAGACTCTATGCCGACCTTAGGGAGCTCAACAAACGGGTCCATACTTCCCAATGGCCTCTGCCCTACATTGACCAAGGGCTGGCCCAGATTCAGGGGTCACATGTATTCACTGCAATAGACCTGACCAATGGATACTGGACCGTGCCTGTCAGTAGGGAGGACCAATACAAATTGGCTTTTACCTTTGGGGCCAGCAGTACACATGGACCCAGACTCCCTTCGGATACCTCAACTCCAGCAATGAGTACAACATTTTCCTACATAAGGCCATGCCCGACCTGGGTGCGAGGGGTAACCTGGCTTATGTAGATGATGTTCTCATCAAAAGTTCATCTGTGGAAGAACACATAGCGGAGATCCGTTATGTTCTGACACAGCTGAGGGCCGCCGGAGCCAAACTTTCCTTTCAGAAAGCACGGTGGTGTAGAACCCGTGTTAATTTCTTGGGGCATGAGATTACTCCTCAGGGTCTCTGTCCCCAAGAAAAGAAAGTGGAAGCACTTCAGAAACTGAAGGATCCCACAACTCTGTGGGAACTACGGAGCCTCCTTGGACTGACTAATTATAGCAGAAAGTTCATTGAGGGCTACGCAGAGATCACCAGACGCCTGATTCATCTTTTGAAGGTGGGGGTCAAGTGGGAACGGGGTCCAGAACAATCCCAGGCAGTAAGACAACTCAAAAGAAGCCTCTCACAAGCGCCTTGCCTAGCTTACCCTGTCAGAAACAAGGAGTTTTTCTAATACGTGCTTGACGGCAGTATTATACCAAAGGCATGACAATGTCAATAAAGTAATCTCCTATGTGAGCAAAACTTTATCCTCTGTGGAGGAAAAATTCAACGATTGTGAGAAGGCGCTCCTGGCAACGGTGTGGGCATTGAAGAATTACCGCGCGTTCATCCAGGGGGAACACATCATAGTGGAGACTCCACACCAGCCTCTGCAATACCTCCAAAGTGACAGAATCCGGGCCGGAAATGTGAGTAATTCCCAAATTACTTCCTGGATTCTGTCAATGCAAGGCTTTCCTGTGGAGGTCAGATATGGCCAAAACAAGAAGAGCCCCTCGCGCAAGGTCTGGCGGACTTGCATGATTGTGCCAGAGAAAACTGTCTCGAGGACGAAAGTCTAAAAATAAAGGACAACATGGAGGCATACCTTAATTCCCCACACAAAGTCTTTGAAGAAGACAAGTGTGAGGGAATGCCCACTGTCTATGTGGATGGATGCTCTTACCATGTTGAAAACAACGGGGAAAAAGAACTGGTGGCCGGCGTAGGGAATGCATGGGTGAATGAGTCTCCAGAACCCTCCGCTGGGTACAAAATCGGTCCCCGAAGTAGTCAAGTAGCAGAGTTGATGGCTGTGCATCAAGCCATCCTCACTGCTGTCCAACATCAACTCCACAAACTGGTCATAATCACAGATTCAGATTATGTACGGAACGGGTTCGTGGAGCACCGGGTCAATTGGAAAACCAGAGGCATGCTATGTGCTAACAACAAGCCCTTGAAACATGGGAAGTTGATCCAAAACATTGGTGATCTGGTCACATCGAATGGGATGACCATCTACTGGAAAAAGATCAAGGGTCATTCCAAAGTAGAGGGACCAGACAAAACTGGAAATGACTTAGCTGATCAGCTGGCCAAAACCGGGGCCATCCAAGGGAATCTAATAGAGATTGAGTCCTTGTTGGGGGAAATCCAGGTCACGGCTATCACTAGGTCCCAGACAAATGCTCACAATGATCTTTCAACTGCACAATGGAGTAAGGAGACCCCTGATGCTGATTTAATTACGGATCAGAAGGGGGATCCAATAATTGGTAAGTTTTACCAACACATTGAGGACCCTGAGAACTTTCCCCTGACGGATATCGATTACATTGGGAAGGAGGACCTTAGAGTGTTGATGAAATGTCCAAAGATGTTCCGAATCCAAGACGGTTTGTTGGTAAGGAAATCCCAAGCTGGCCATGATCAGTGGGTGGTTCCTACCTCATTCCGAAGCCTGATGTTAAGTCACGCCCATGATGCGGCCACAGCCGGTCATAGGGGGTTTCACACAAGACTGGAAATCTTAAGAGAGGTTGCATACTGGCCACACATGGGGCAGGACCTCGACCTGTGTATCTGGGAAATGTGTTTAGTTATGAAAGTTATTTTCTAAGGTAAAAGCAAAGGGGAGTGTTCTTTCTGTATTCCATAAAGATGACACCTGATGACTCACTGCTCCCTTCTCAAATCGGGTCAAAGAGAAATCCTTGACCTATCAAATCATGAGTTGGGTGGGCACAGAAAGTTAGCATCCACACCCATTTTCAAAAGACATAAAAAGAGCCACTGGAAGCCAGACAGGGACATTCACTTTCCACTTTCTTGCGGGTCGCTTTGCCGGGAGACTCCAGACTTCAAATCCATCAATCTCCAGAGAGACCAGAGATCCAGAGAGACCAGATCGCTGTGCAGTGCTGAGAGCTGACCCAGATCGCTGTGTGCAGAACCAGTACCCAGTGGCGAGAGAACCGCAGCCAATCCTGACCCGATCCGTGAAGAAGTTGCATTCCTGTCCAAAATATAGTGTGAGTACTCAGCCAGAACTGTGCAAAACCAATCTCCTAGTTTAAAATAATCGAATTCAAACTATTTTAACCTATTGAGAACTGCATCATAGAAATTGTGTCCCTCCATTTGATTCAAAGCTGCAAAACTGTCATCTGTCATTCTGAGCTTTATTTTTATTTTGAGAATCTACCTTCACAAAATCGTCCGTATCTCTTGAACCGTTTCTGATAGAAGCAAGATTTATTTTAAAGCTGCGATTCTAAGCTTTCCAACAAGCTCTAAATCGACTTGCTACTCCTTACAGTTCCTTCATAATTACGCTCGACGCACGTGACTAAATTGCAGCGATTTGACATTTTGTTTCATTTCAGCCACGTGTAAAAATATTTGTCTTTTGCTTCCATTACGGAATTCCGTTTTCAACCTGGTAACCATCCCTGAATCATTGATAGGGCTGGCCTGAACTGATTTAAAGTATCTCTCACTCACCCTGAATCTCTTATAGGGAATTAAAATCATTGTTAGCATATTTTTCCCTTCTTTGCATACCACCTTTAAAGTACTTTGCCTGTGTTTAAAATCATCCCTGTTTCTCAGCTTGCTAGGGGGGAACTGAATTCATATTGTACTGTGATTGTATTCCTGAAGACTGTGTGTGTTACTTCCACCTCCTTACATTGCATAGAGGGGGGATGAATTGCCAAAAAGGGAAAAGTGATTATATTATGTTTTGCTGAAATCATATCAAGTTTATTCCTGTGTTGCTTCTTTTCCACCTTGCATTTCCTTGTAGCATATAAAGCATTCTCAGCTACCTTATCCTCTATACTACTCCTAAGTAATTAAACCAGTGTGCTAGTATAACATCATCCATTGTTGATCACTCACTGTCATATGTCTAAGTGTGATATCAAATATTAATTTATTATAAAAGTGTGATATATATCTATTGTTTAATTTTTCAAATAAACCTTTTTAATTTGCAAAACAAACCTACTTCTTGGCTGAGTCGGGTCAGGGGCATTCTAAGAGAGGGGCATTATATAAGGGTTTATCATCCAGAGTATAACTTGTCATAAAAATATATAAATAAGGGCTTCAGTTGGGCGTCCCAGACGAGGCACTAACTTAGTGGGATTGCTGAATTGAAGTCGCTTAACAGCATGCTGGCTGCTGTAAAGCACACCCCAGCAACTCCACTGCCTCTGGGCAGACGTGGACAGCGTCCTTTCTCCTCGGTCACCGCTTCAGCTGCTTGCAAACACGGACAGCATCCTTTCTCCTCAATCGCAGCTCTGGGTGCTTGTTTCCCTGATATGGAGGCTCCCAAACCTGGGATGATGGCCGGCATCCTGGATCTGCTCCTCAGGTCCAACCTCGGCTGCCTCTTTAAGGTCTGGGTCTGCTGCTTGCCTTCCCCACACAGACCTCCCTGTTGCTCTCCATACTGCCTTCTGACTCTCCATTTATACACCTGCAACCACTGGACAGGTTGCATGTGTACAGTCTCAATTGTGCTTGCGTGACCATAATAAGAGGGACATGCCTGACCCTCATAGTACTCTGCAGGCCTCTTCTTCGTCCCAGTATGAGAGTGGTGAAATAGATGTTTGGTGTTCCCTACTCTTAGTCACCTCTTCCTTATACCAGTACTGTCAGGGTTGAAATGTGGGAAAATGTGGGGAGCTGACTTACAGTAGTCTGCGAAGGCTGGGGGAGGGTTAGGCTGGTCATTAATAGGGAAAGGGAGATATCATGTCTCTCTGTGGCTATCGCACTCCCACTCCCCAAGGACCCTCTACCCAGGTGATTCACCCTCGCTTCTCCACACCCAGGGTCGGTATCCAAGATTGATGGCCTTTCCCTGGCCACCTGAGCAGAGGATCCAGGGGACTATGGGTGAGTATACCTTCAAGTGCCTCACAGTAGAAAACAAAGAAATGGGCACTTCTGCCTGCATCTACTCTCTTTACACCCACTCCACACCCACATTTTCTTCCTCCACTCTCTATACCCCCATATAGCCCCTCTCTCTACACCTAATACCCCACTCTCACTACACCCACCCTCCCCTCACTCTCTCTTCCACCACCAACCCAACTCTCTCTGCAACCCAAACACCCAACCCACCCCACACTCATCCTTCCACTCACACTCTTGCTTTATTTCTTACCCTCTCACTCTCAACCTTTCTCTCTCATGTTTCCTCTTGCTAATCATTGAGGGCACCCTTTCACAATTCCTTACTCATTTGCTCTATTCTCCTTCTCATTCTATTGCACACCTGCACCCCTTATTACATCCTCCTTTGAAACATTGTAATCTCCTCCTTGCACTGCCTTGCCTACAAATGCAAAATGCAAAGAACAGCAGAAATCCCAAACACTGTTGACTTTGCCAATGCTTTTTTACATTGCCCCTAGTTATTCTGCATCGAAGCAGCGGGCATGCAGTGTGGTTAAGATGTTATTTTTTTCTTCATTTTCCAGCAAGGCCTATGATGTTGGCCCCCCACAGGTTCCAAGGAACACTGACCAATTCACCTTAACCCAGCTTCTTCTGTGTCTTATTTGTTATCTTTCATCTTTGTTTTTGACTTTCCCTAACAATGCCATCAAACTTTGGGGCATGGTGTCATAACATGGGTTCTGCCAGTGTGTCTACACTAGCCACTCTGCAGATCCTTGTTATATGGCCAAGATCAGCACCAATAAGGGACATGAGACTGGAGTGACGAAGGAGTAGGGAGGGAATGCGATTGTGTGGGTAATGGTGATCTGTTTAACCAGTTATTCTTCTGATCAAAATACACATCATATGAGAAAGCCTGAACAAGATGGCTGTTGGCTGACGGAGCTCCTACCAGTGATGGCACAGAAAAATAAACAAAAAGCCTCAAACATGAATTAAATGCCTAGATAATGAGGTACAAGCAGCCCACAATGATCAGGATCAAGGAGATACAAGACATGCAGAAAACCGCGCAGAGGAACCGAAGATAACTGTAGGCAGCCTCCCTTAAAGCACCAGCGGGCAACGGAACTAAGTCTGTCAAAATCGCCAACACCAGAGGGCGGGCGATGAAATCCCTACACCAAGCAGCCAGCACTAGGTCACTTGCACATAGCAGGGAGAGAGACATCCACACCCGATCCCAGAAACAGTACGTGGATGCGACGACCTGTGCCACCCCTCCACAGCCACCAACAGTGCACCTAGCCAGGGCACGAACGGAAGGGAAGCTGAGCACCAGCACTGCAGCTGGCATGGGCTGGTGGCCAGCAGCAAGCACTCAACATCGAGGCAACTGCCCACACCAGCCACCCAGGCAACCCCAGACAGGAGGAGACATAGACCCACAAGACATGGAGCGAGGGTGGGGAGCGCACATGCACAGGGAGCTGACCGGAGAACCAGCCGTTCTTTCCCACTCTAGTGAAATCGGGACGAAGGGATCCACAGGACACGATTAGCCAGTGCACCAGAAGTGCACTGCACAAAGTAAGTGTGTAACAGAGGGGGGAGACCAGCTACCCGGCAGGGGGGCAGCAGTAGCAAACAGCGCCAATGGTGCACCAGAGTACCCTGACACATGAACAGATGGCAGGCCCCAAATTAGACCCCACGCCACCCCCCGCCCCAGAGGCCAAGGACATCAGGCCAAACAGCAATACTGGGGCGGGTGTATCAAAGGACACAAGCGCGCCTGGCACACGTGCACTGCCAGGAAGCACCCAGCAGTGCCCCCAGTAAGGGGCTTCACCCCCCTGCACAAGCAGGGATATGCTCTGGAAGTCAGTGGGCCACAAAGGAACCCATAGCCCACGGAAGAGCGCGCAACCCCAGGTGCTACTTTCCAGAACGAAAGGGCTGTGCCCCGTTAACTGCAAGGACCCAACATGGACAGTGCCCTTGGAGGAAGACCACACCCGGCACATGATTTACCCTGCAAAGTGCCCAGGGGTGCCCCGCATTCAATAAGCCCCCTCTTCAACCCTCTCATCCCCCGGAAATCCAGAGAGCATCACCTGGCGAGCAGCGTGCAGGTACAGACCTGATTGACAAAGGGCGCTAGCAGCTGACCCACAACCCACAGGAATTGCACGCATACTCAGATGCAAGCAAACCCCACAACCAACACAGCCTGCACACAGAGCGCAGCCACCCCGGAATGATGGGGACACCCTCTATGGCCGCAAGAACGCCAGACACACGGTGACCCCAGGGGGGAATTCACGCCAGTCCACAGGAGATCCAGCAAGACTCAATGCAGAAAACAAGACAGCAATGCACCAAGGCGGAGACCAAGCGCTAAGAACACCCGCCATGTCACCGGGAGGGGCGCTTCAAGAGTGGCACAGAAAGGTCAGTTGGAGGGGCATGCAACAGTGAGACAAGGCCCCTGATATGGAGGATCCACCTAAAGTCACACAACATAGCCTGTCAAGGAGATCCAACCGGAATAAAATGGAAATGGACGTCCAAGTGCAGCTCCAGACCATTCTGGCAGAAATGAGGATAATAGGGCAGCGGACCAAGAGACAAATTCAAACATGCTGGACATTAAACGAGACCTACAAGTTGTTCAGACACGCTTGGCCGCTCAGGCGGAGAGAGTAACTGACAATGAACAGCGAATCAGTCCAATTGAAGACAACCAGACGACCATGGCGACAGACTTGGACGAGGCCATTCGAGAGGTGCAAAGTTTGCGGAAGAAAATCAGTGATCAGGAAAACCGATCCTGAAGAAACAACCTGCGAGTGGTTGGTCTTACTGAGAACACTGAGGGAACAAACCTAGAAACATGTGTATATGACTTCCTATGGACACTTTGAGTATAGACAGCACGCGTGACCTTACCATTGAGAGAGTGCGCCTGGCACCAATACCCAAACCACCAGCAAACGATCGCCCAGGGATCATAACCACGCGCCTCCTCAATTTCCGGCATAAGATGATCATCCTAACGGCTTGCAGAGCTGCAGGCCCCATCCGAGTCAAAGAGGCAGAAATAAGGATTTACAATGACTACTCATTGGACATCTCCAGACACCGCAAGAGCTTCAACCCGTTCTTCGAAGCACGAAAATCCTCAGACCACAGACACTACCTAAAATTCCCAGCAACTTGGTGTATCCAATTGGATAAACAGTGGCACTCATTTGACGACCCGGAAATGGCATGGCACTTCCTTCAGCAACGCGACATGGTCACCTCAGACTACGTAAAGATACCACCAGAGGCCAGATTTCCACACCTCGACTAGCCAAGAGAAGCAGCAAGTGAATGGAAAATGGCACAAAGTAGGCAGAAGACCAAAAGGATGGGTACCAAACCACAGGAAATAGCGAACTAAAACCAGTGGGCTGCGCAGCACCATCAATTCGCAAAAACACTCCTACGTGCATATACTGGCGAGAATCACACGGCAACCCTTGTTCCAAGCACTGAATGCAAGGAACTTACCTCCATACAACCAGCACTTGAGAGAAGACTGGACTAAATAGCAGCAAGCTCCACACCATCTGAGGCAGCCCAGTGCCTCAACAGGAGCATATGGCTGTAAGAAGTGCCCCAAGTGGGGTACGACATGTAGGGATAGGGGCCAACCCATGGGCCGGCACCCCTGATCCCTGTGTATGGGCACATATGCCAAGTGTTGGGTATTGGCGGTTTAATAGGCCAACCCAACGTTTAAGTTATGGTTTTGTTTCATGATTTAGACTGGGCTCACATATGAGTCCGTGTTTGAAAAAAGCTCTGGGGATTTGACATAAGCGTGCCCTTCCCCTACAGGTCCTTTCACAGAGATATATCAGTGTGCACAAATCAAATACTGCACCAGACCAGCCCAAAACATCATAAAATGACCCAAATCACCTTGGTGAAACTCAACAGCCATGGGCTAGGACACCCCATTAAACGGAGGAGAATGCTCAACAATATGCAGGATCTCCAGTGGGATATAGTATTCCTCCACAAAACCCACCTGGGGAAAACAGAGCTGGAAAAACTACAGCGAGCTGTGGGTAGGGAAAACAATAGACTCACCACACCATGGAAAGCGAGATGTATCCATCCTCATCAATAGACGGATCCCATTCCAGATTAAACCCGTCTGCACAGATAAGGCAGGAAGATACATACTCGCCCAAGGCCAAATTCACCAGCATCCTATAACACTGCTCAACATGTGCGGCCCCACTACTGACACCCCATCCTTTTTCACACATACATTCGCAGCACGCGTCAAATATATGGGGAATATTACAATAATAGGGGGAGACCTCAACATAGCCCTTGACCCAAACCTTGACCGACAGGGCACAATCAAGGGGAACCCCACTACTCTGAAGAAACAGGCAGCCCTACAAAACATTGATGACAGATCTCTGCCTGATAAGACATCTGCAGAAGCACCCATGGGCAGAGCCAGGATTACACGTTTTACTTGCACCTGTACGATAGATACTCCCGGCTCGACTACTGGTTAGCCCCAGCTATCATACTTTACCTAATCACAGAATGTATGATCCTCCCAACCACCCTCTATGATTATTTTATTTTATTTATTTATTTATTCGTATTTTTAAAGCGCACATCAGCCCAAGGGCATTGTGGCGCTGTTACATATATAGGACATTGCTAGTTACAAAAGAAGGTAAGTAATTACATAGACAATTGCATGTGTGGTTCATCTAGGAGTAGTAAGGTACATAGGGTATAATAGATTGGCATTTATGGTTCATCTAGACGTCATAGAGACAGGGCAGTTATAAGTAGTTCTGTGAGTGGGAAAGGGTGGCCGGGGGGTCTGGGTGCATGTGTGTGTAACAGGTTATGTGAATAGTGTAGTTTTGAGGGTTTTGCGAAAGGTGAATAGTGATGGTTCTGCTCTGAGTGTACTAGGAAGGGCATACCATAGTTTGGGTGCTATGTAGGGGAAGCTGATGCCGCCGGCGTTGGCTCTTTTTATGGACGGCACACAGAGTTGGTTTGCAAGGTGACTCCTTGTGGGACGAGTAGAGAAGTTTTTGGAGAGGGTTTCTGATAGGTAGGATGAGGCGGTAAGATTAAAGCATTTGTGGGCGATGGTGAGAATTTTGAAGTTGATCCTTTCCTTAACTCAGAGCCAGTTGGCATCACGTCTCGCCTGGGATTTATGGTCCCTCTTAGGGATGTGAAGGGCTGCGTGGAGCGCATTATTTTGCGTTATTTGGAGCCTGTTGATGTTTTTAGTAGGGGTGCCTGCCAGGAGGGCATTGCAGTAATCTAGTCTAGCTCCTGTTGTGGCTCTGGCGATGGATAGGCGGTTTTGAGAAGTTAGAAAGGGTTTTATGGCAGTTATGAGTTTTGTGGTATGAGCAGACGCAGAGGAGATAGCGCTAACCTGTTTTGACATCGAGAGTGTAGAGTCTAAGTAGACTCTGGGCCTCATTACAAGGTTGGAGGTAGCCAAGGCGCTATTAGCGCCATGGCTGCCTCCAAACTCGTTCCGAATCCGCCCTGGTGAATGGAGCAATTACCGGTCCATTCCAAGGTTGGCGGGACCGGTAATTCCCCATTCACCAGGGCCATTCCCCATTCCCATTTGAGCCCGTATAGGGCTCAATGGGAATGGGGAAGGCGCTAAAAATGGTACCGCAAATTGCGGTACCGTTATTAGCTCCACAGTCCCTTTGCGGGTCCCGTCCTTAACGCCTGGAAAAACCAGGCGTTAAGGGAGGACCCACAAAGGGAACTCGTAGTAGGGCGGTAAGGGATTACCGGCACCGGTGCCCTTACCGGTGCCGGTAATCCCTTACCGCCCACCTCATAATGAGGCCCTCTGAGGGTCTTTACAGAGGTAGAGACTGGTATGTTGGTGTGGTCGATGGTGAAGTGTGTGTATTTAGAGTTGAGCTTGGAGAGGGTTTCTTTGGGACCTAGGATGATGATCTCTGTTTTATCCCCATTTAAACAGAGTCCATTTATTTCCATCCAGGTTTGGATGGTGGCATATATTTGGAGGAGAGCTTCTAGTTCATGGTCGTAGTCTCCAATAAGGGGGAGGAGGACTTGAGTGTCGTCGGCATAGTTTGTGTATGCTATTCCGAGCGCATCCAGTAGGTCAAAAAGAGGTTTGGTGAACAGGTTTTAGAGGGTGGGTGCAGTGCATGAGCCCTGGGGAACTCCAGAGTTAAGGTTAGTGGGGTCAGCATTGGCTTGGTCAGAGTATACCTTCATGGCCCTTTCCTCTAAAATGGAGGTTATCCATGAGGTGGCTTTATCAGTGAAGTGGGCGGCGTTGGACAAGTGGGCGGTGAGGATGTCGTGGTCAACAAGATCAAACGCCGCAGAGAGATCAATGAGGAGCAGCAGGGCAGGTTTGCCTGTGTCGATAATTTTAGTGATTTGGTTTTTAAGATCTAGGAATGCGGTTTCTGTGCCATGGCCTTTGCGGAAACCCGATTGTCTTGTGCCTAGGATGGCGTAGGTTTCCAGATACTGTTAGATTTGGGTATGGGTGGCTTTGTCTAGGATTTTGAGGAGGAAAGGGACGGTGGTGATTGAGCGGTAGTTGTTGAGGCATGCAGGATCCAGGGTGTTTTTTTTATGAGTGGGCGAACCGATGCTTCTTTCAAGCTTTGTGGTATGAAGCCAGAGGAGAAGGACGGATGAATGAAATGTCTCCTTTGCACGTGGAAGGTTTGATATTTTTTAGAAGATCTCTGTCCCTGTAACGTCTCTGAAGACGAAGAGGGGTATTTGGGAGAGAGATTTAGGTGAAGGGGTAGAATGTGGAATGTTCTTGTTAGGGAGGGCTTTGCGCTGGGCTGATATTTTATCTTGGAGCGTTTTTACTTTGCTAATGAGAGCATCCTGAATGCTGGTACACCAGGCTTTTCCTTTGGCGATCTCATCCGGGTGGTGGCGGGGTGGTGAGATCTTTAAAAATGGTGAAAAATTCCCTTGATTTGGAGTTAGCTTTGGAGATTCTTAGGTTGTATGATTCTGATTTGGCTAGCAATATTGCTTTTTTTTATACATGGATGAGATTTCCTTAAATTAATTTAGTGTGGTCTGATTAGGTGAGGATTGCCATTTGGCTAGGGCTTGTCGTTTGTTGGAGCGTAATGTGGATAGTTCTTCCGTGAACCAGGGGTTAGAGTGCATTGATTTTTTTCCTTTTTTGTCTTTTAGGGGAGCTTTGGATTCAATAGCTTGGGTAAGCACCTGAGCATATGTGTTGGCCAGAGAGACGGGGTCGTTGCTGAAAGGAGGTTCGAGTTCAGGGGTATCGAGGAGCGGTGCAAGATTGATTTTGGTTAGTTTCTTCGAGCTTCTAACTTTGGCTGGAGGGGCATGCAAGGGTGTCTTACATTTAGGGATGGTGGGAATAGAAAATTGGACGAGGCAGTGGTCTGTCCAGGGGAGAGGAGAGATGTTGGTGATGGATGAGGTGCAATTGTGGTCAGTGATCCAGTCAATGTATCGGCCTTTACAATGCGTGGGTGTAGTGTTTTTGTGATCAAACCCCATGTGGGTGAGTTCTTTGGCTAAGGAGGTGGCTGCTTTGTCCTTGGGGTCATGCAGACCTAAATTGAGGTCACCAAACAGGAGGTGTTAGTGGAGCTTTTAAGGTTATTTCCAATAATTTGGAGGAGGTGCTTTTGGTAGTCTGGTGGTGATCCAGGTGGCTTGTAGGTGATTAGGATATTTATGGTACAGTTAGGTGAGAGGGAGTTTGGCAGTGAGAAGGTCTGCGTTGTTATCCCATTGATGGTTGCAGAGTGTAATGGATAGTGTACCTTTGAAGATGAGGGCTACACCTCCACTTTTGGAAGTCTTGCAGTCCTGTCTTAGGATGGTGTATCCTTGAGGGAGGGCAAGAGAGAGGGAGGGTGCCGATGCTTCATGTAGCCAAGTTTCAGAGATGGCTAACAGGTCAAGTTTAAGGGCAGTGATGAGATCGTTGATCTCCAGAGCATATGGGAGGGAACGGGCATTGATAAGTGTGCATTTCAGTTCGGGATGGGATGATACGTGTGGTTGTTGGCCATGAGAACTTGAGTTGGAGCCGGGGGAGGTAGTATGTGCACAATGGTGAGGTTGTGGGTTATAGGGGCTAGTCTCAGTGTTTTTGGTGCAGGGGTGGATGTTGATCAGCTTGTGGTGTGTGGGAGGTTTACATGTATACTGTGTTGGGGTGCAATAACTAAGTCTCAGGTGTCTAAGGTCGAAGGTGAGTGGAGCGTTGCGGTGTGTGGTGTGTAGTTTGGTGTGAGCTCTGAGCCTGTGTAGTCTGGGGTTGAGGAGGGGTTGGTCTTCAGCCTTGGTGGTGGGTGGGCTAGGTTGGAAGTTATGAAGGGGACTGGAAGTGGGGTGATTGTGGTCTGGTGGTGGTGCAAGATCTGTGTGCGTGATTGTCATGCTGTTGATGGTCCAGTGTGTAATTGCAATGAATGAGATGGCTAGGTGGGTGAGGTGGAGTGAGGAGTGTTGTGGAGGTTGCATTATCAGGCAGGTCATGGGTGGACACATTTGAGCAGTATAGTGATGGGTAGGTGCAGGCTAGTACAGGAGGATAGGATTGGCTAGTTCAACAAGCTAGTCTTGCGAGAGTATGGGCAAGGTTGTTTGGAGTGGGCTAGTCTATTATGTGAATGGCACATGCAATTCAAATGATATAGGCATATCATGCCCCGGTCTTACTGTGCATCACCGTCCTGGACACAATACGCAGACTCCACGCATGACGTTTAAACATGCACACTCTCCAGTACCCAGATCTCACTGAGTGGCTTGCTGACGACATCAACGTGTTTTGGGAACTTAACCTGGTGCAGAGCTACACAGCATATGCATGTTGGGACGCATTTAAGACATACATGCAGGGATAATGCATCTCGCGCTGGGGGCACAAACGAAAAACGTGGGGGGAGGCAGAAGCCCAGCTGACAGCAGAACTCAAAATCATGGAAATGTGCCATAAAGAAACCAGAAACAAGAAACTTGGGCCTGAGCTAAACAAACTGAGGGCAAAGATCAGACAAATAACCGCAGAAAGGACCCAGAAGTCGTATACTAGCTTGTCACAAACGTCTTATGAGGTTGATGGCACTAGCACTAAAGCAGAGACAAGCCACGCGAATGATCGCCTCTATCAGGGACACAGCGAGCAACCTATTGATTGGCGACGACCGTATCAATGCCTGATTCGCTGAATTCCATTGAGACCTGTATACAGCATCAGACGCATGCACAGCTCAAGATATTGAATAATTTCCGAACTCCATAGAGATACCAAAGATCCCACTAGACAACAGGGCCGCATTACATGCCTGTATCACAGCGGCTGAGAACACAAGAGCAATAGCTGCACTAGCTGCTGGGAAAGCATCCGGCTCAGATGGGATCCCCATAGATTTCTATAAAAGCATGGGAGACGAGCTAGCACCCAGACTCGAGGAGGTTTTCAATGAGGCAGTATCCAGGGTCCGCCTCCCGCAATCAATGCTCACAGCAAATATTATAGTGTTCCACAAGGGCGGGCGGGACCCCGAAACTATTTGGCTCCTACAGGCCTATCTCTTTGATAAATGCAGACGCCAAAATACTGCCGAAGTGCCTGACACTGCGCTTAGAAAACAGCCTACCATTCATAATTCATAAAGACCAAATGGGGTTCATCCACAACAGGCACTTGAGTGACATTATAAGAAGGCTATTGTATCTGATCGCCAGAGATAGAGACACAGAGGCTATTTTACTGAAAGTTGACACAATACGGCTTTCCCCTTCACCTTGTCCAACTAATCAAACTGCTGTATACGGGTCCGACTGCCTCGGTAGTCACCAATTGCACAACCCCCCTGCAGTCGGGCACATGCTAGGGATGCCCACTTTCATCCCTACTCTACGTCCTCTCTAAAGATCCAATAGCGATTAAAATCCGAACAGACGACAGCCGGACGGGCATACCGGGGGGGGGGGGAGCATCGTGTCTCCCTCTATGCAGACGACATGCTGCTCTATATAAGCGACGACCCACATCCCTTCCGCATAGTTAAACAATATGGCAAGAGGTCGGCCCGATGGCCAGTTATAAGATCAACTGAAGCAAATCCAAGCTCCTGCCCCTATGATGAGACATCCCACGGAGTCCCAGAGTTGTGGCCCCATTCATACTCCAAATGCATCATATTAAATATTTAGGTATAAACATAAGCGCCTCACTGAATGACCTCCAGGACCTTAATTACCAAGAGACCATAAAGAGCATCTGCCTAGATCTAAGCAGATAGGATACTGCAGCCCTCTCCCTGACAGGGAGGATAAACGCACTGATAATGAACTCATTCCCCAAACTAATTTATATAGCCATGATGGTTACCAGTCAGCCCGACTCCTAAATCGTTGAAAGACCTAAACAAAGCTATAGCTAAGTTTATATGGAAGGGGAAGAAGGCACAAATCCGCCTCCCAGTGCTACAATCGGGTAAGGCTAATGGTGGACTAGCAACTCCATCACTGAGCGCCTACCACCAAGCTGCTCAGTTCTGCTGGATGAAACAATGGCTAGACACCTCAGACTCCAACTGGAGGGCGATGGTGGTGGCCATGCTGAAACTGCTCTCCCCAATTGAAACAATGGCCATACCCCCAAACAAGCTCTCGGCTAACATCAAAAGACATCGGATTATAGGGCCAACGATCTCCCAATGGCACAAACTGCGGGCCACACATGGGATACCAATCCAGAATGCAACAGTATGGTCTAGCCTACGGGTGATATTATCGTACGGGCTACCACAGAAAGCACATTGCAAACAAGAACAGGACTGAGTGAATATATACGGCTGATGGACATTAGCTATGAGGGGACACTGCTACAATTCCAAGTGGCATACCAGACATACTTGAATATTTCATCGCTATACCGTTAGTCTCTGTGAATCTCAAGAACAGAGAAATTCAATATACAATCCAGCAACGATTATATTACACCCCGGCCAAACTACACAAGATGGGGATTGCCCCCTCTGCAGGATGCTGGAGAGGCTGCAGTGCTCTGGGCACAATGGCTCACATGATCTGGAAATGCCCTACCATCAACTCCTTCTGGCGCGGAAGGTCACAATAACAGACATAGAGGGGGCGGATGTCACTTTCACACCTGAGGTAATGCTACTTGGGGCAGATATTGACGAATGGCATGCTGACACACTAGTCTGCAAACTCATAAGCCTCATTTTGTTCACAGCACAAAAACTCCTGGTCATCCACTGGAAGGCCAAACCACCACCCTCAGCTACCGAGCGGGCCACACTTCTCTCAAAAACATGCCAATCCGAAAGAGCTGCATTTTTGAGGCAGTCGACGCTCAACTCGACCAGAGGGACTAGATTCTGGGAATTAGTTGACCCATATATATATATAGGTTAATAAGGGTAATAGGGGGAAGATAGATTCTCCTTAGAGAACATCACACAACTAGACAATGAGACAAGCAGAAACTACCAATAGCAACACCCAAGCACACCCTTCAGGATCTTTAAGAGACACTGGTATGAGAGGAGCACGTAAACTTAAGGGGGGAAATGGGGGTAGTGTAACCAAGCATTGGGGAGGGGAATGTTGGAACAGGTGAACTAAGATTTTGATATGTAATGAAACCAAGGACATCAAAAGTATTACCAAATAAGCAAGCAGTACGCACACCTTTTTATTCACCTGTATCGTGTTTCAAAACCAATAAAAAGATTTTTCCAAAAAAAGTCCCAGAGGAGTTAGTAATCAATGCTGAACTCACCCCAGAAGGGGATCATGCTGAATCTCTTTGAATTGAAATTGCCTTTCTTTTTTGAATTTGAACAAATGGGAGGGCAAGGGATGGCGGGGGGGAGTTATTGAGGTGGGCATGTGTTACTTTGTAAGCTGTTTTGTTTGCATCACATCTCCCACCGAACACAAAGAAACTAAATGAGCTGCAACAATACATCCAAAAATTTCCATGTAGAAGGTGGAGAGACTTGCTCTTACGTGCCCGGCTAAACCTGCTTCCAACCAATGAGATCTTGGCCATTAGAGGCAAGTCTCCATCTAACCACTGCCGCTTTTGCAATACAACAGAAAAAGAAACCATCCGACACCTACTTCTAAAATGTGCCAGCAACCAACACATAAGAGAAAGATATCTAAAACACATTTTTTCGGACTTCATCATCTCAGACGAACCAACGTGTTGGGCTCGACTGATTGGCGGTGATAAGACACATTGGCTATTAGCAACCTACAAAATCTTTCAAACTGTAAACCTGCCGCGACTTTAGCTAACCACGCGGGCACATTTTAGAGAGACCCTCAAAGAAATTTCACTAACAGACATTGCTAAAAACTACTAAACGCATGTTTTGTAAAAATCTATTATTGATTAAATACAATAAAAAAATAAAAATAAAAAAAACCTAATTAACAAATGATTTAAAAAAACACATCATATTCAGAAATCACACGTGGACATTGTGTTAATAGGTGCCGTATACTTTCTAGTACCATACTATAGCCACAACAACTGCAACTCCTCTTATTCCTGGGAATGTCATGTCTAACACCTGTCACTAGAATTGATGGTAGAAGATTTAGACGTAATAACATACGTAAGCTCTGCAATTTCAAGCCCGGGTAGATGGTTATTAACTTCTGTGCTTCCATTGTCAGAAAGACTTGTTACATATATTCTGCCAATCATTTTGTTCCAGAAAGATATGTAATATAATTGGACCATTCCCATCTACATTTTTTATTGGATATTTCATTGTTGTTCCAATCGACAACCAACCCATTCTTTTGTGGAAGTTATCACATGATTTTTACGCATTGCTTTATTGTTTTATTCATGTTACGAATACGTTCTCCGCACATAACAAGCATGGAATTATCATGTGCTTTGTATAGTTTTAAGAATAAAGTGTTTCTTCTGTATTCTACCATTGTTGCAGCATTTGGACTGAAATTTGTTATTGCTTTTCGTATCACTAAGCAGTACACCAAGTTATGTAAGTTTAAAACAAAAACAAAAAGGGGATGGCTGGAAGTTTTAGAATGATTATTAACCACTGACCTTGCTCTGGGCAACCTCCCAGACCCTTATTCTTCACCTGCCAAGCCATTATAGAAGGCGAAAGACCATATGCAAATCAGGCTTGGCCGCACCCCAAAAGGAGCAGTCCAGCCCGAACTGCTAGGTCAAGTCCCTTCTGCATGAGACCACAAGCATCCCCAAACATGTTTCGGCCTTGTTGGCCATCAAAAGTGAGGAGCAGCTTGGGTCTCTAGGCCCAGCAGGCAGGGGAACCACGTCTGGGCATACCCGTCCCACTCTGGGTGACAAAGCAGAAACAAAGAGGTGATGGCTGGAAGGTTTTGAATTAATCATAACCACAGGCATATGTTAATTTATGAATCAATATTTTGTTTTATTAATGTAAAATCAATGCAAAAGTGGTCTCTAAGCTTTAAGCAGGTGAATTCACCACAATAACACACATTCAAAGTCAGCTTGGCTACCAAAATGAAAATAACCTGCCTGAGTAAATCTCGCTGTTTCTCACACAAATGCATCCATTTACATAAACAAATCTTTATATGTTTAATCGGAGCAGTAGGCATTCTAGTCGTAATTCTGCCACTTGTCGGTCACTGTATTAAAACTTGATTCACTTTAAAATCTAAATTATACATAAATTAGACAACAAATCATTTCAATAACTTTGCTTTCCCCATTAACACCAACATGTGCTGGAATTAGAGAATTGTTCCATGCATCACATATCCTATGTGAATATGGTTATGTGGGTTGCTAGTATGTGTGTGCAGTTTCAAAGTATGTTTACAATGGGTTATATCATAATTGTTGAGGTTTTGTGTTAGGAAAGTGTGTCATAGATTCAGAATGCATGGACTTTTGGTTCACCGACCTAATTTAGGAGAATGGCTGTAGGATACTCTGATACAAGTATCAGTGTCTGTCTTCTTTTATTTTGCAGATTGAGTTGCACTGCCACAAGCCTGCTTTCTCTATTACATGAAGGGTGAGCTGTTGCATGGAATTTACATTCAATTCATTTTCTATGTCAGTAGAACTCACACAAATAACTTTGCTTTCATTCCTGAATTCAATTTATATATATGGCCTCACAGACTACACATTATCAATCATATCTTCATTAGGCTATGCTATAGACATAATCAAATCATAGCTCGATATTAGCTATAAGTGTGAAAATGCTTTGGGTGCAATTTAGTGAGATTATCATCACCTTGAGCTGTGCACACGGAAGTGCAATCTGCATCACCCTGCACACAAAGCTCAGTAATATATTTTGAATTCGATTGGAATGACATCAAACTTGAGTTTAAATACAGTGGAAATGCACTGTTCCTTTCCCAATACAACATCAATGTATTTTAGTAGCAATCTTTCCAGACCACCCCTTTCTGGGACTTGGCAAAAATGGTTCTAGAGAGCATATTTCATTTCATCAGGGGAATTCTCATGCTCACTTTGAAATGATCTATTCAGTGTTTATGATCAGCATGGACCCTGTCAGATCGGACATCTCCCAATCAGCAAGGCCCCTTCTGATCTGGTTCCTTGAAGTTAGGACTTTGTCAGCTCCTCTTCTCTGCCTATGACAGGAATTCTCACTTTGTCAGCCTTTATGGAATCCTAGCTCTATTCGGATGGCCTCTCTGGATAATCCATCTCATTGGAACCAGTGTTTTCTTTCCTTGCAGTTTCTTTTAATTCCAGAGTCAGGGTGTCCTATTCCCTGTGTGTTCCTGCTTTTTAAAATGTGCAATATTCCCATACTTGCGGCATGATTATTATTATGGCACTGTATTATTTGGTCAAGTTCTTCCATTGGCTTATCTGACAGTCAAAACTCCCACCCTAACACACCTTAGGTGAAAGAACATAGGACATTCACATTTGGTTTCATCTGAAAGAAGAGATTTGCAGCTTTAAAAAGCATGTTTTGGATTCTTTGTAACTGGTATGGTTGTAGTTTTACAGGAATAATCCATTTTAATGCCAGTTTAATGTTACTTTTAGTGGCCCATAATTCCTTAAATGTAGTTCTAACCTTATTTCAATTTCTGTGGACAATGTAATCAATGCTAGCAGGCCTCTCAGCCAATAATTAGCCCAAACCTGCTGCCACAGGGTCTTTTTTATTTGGGTTTCCATTGAACTGTATCTGGTTGGCATAATTGCCTTCAATAATATCAAAAGTGAAAGAGTAATGGCAATACACTATGTTTGATGCTAGTTTAGGGAGATCAGGCCTGATGGTTCAGAATATGCATTTGTGGAATTTAAGCTGTATTTATAATATTATCTTCTCCCTGTGATGAGTTCATAAAGGTATGGGACTGCTCATTTGCTTGGTGGGCCTGTTCACAGGGCCTATTATTGTGGGACGGTAATGGGTTTTACATGATTGAAGGAAAAAACAGGTTATATATTCGATATGGTCAAGGCAGGTCTCATGGGATACTTAACCTCCCTCACATGGGAACCTGTGTGCAGGGGTGAAGTGAAGAAGTGGGTTTTCTAAATGATTTCACAAGGAAACTAACCAGCATTGCCCAAAGCCAATTCAGAGCATCTTATGTTTCTATAGGCCAGAAATGACTTTTGAATTCTATTGTAATTACACAGTATAAGCCAATGCATGAGGCCTCTGGGCGATTTTGGCGCATTACTAAGAATTGAAATAAATAAATAAAACACTGTCATCATACTTTGCCACGTACATAAGGTATTTGTAACTCTGAAGTTGACAGGTTAAATAAAACAGCATCCTTTAAGCATATATTCACAGGCATACAGTTTCGAATTTGCATTTGGAAGGATTTCTTCATATGTAGCAGAAAGGTGCTTCTTTGGAAAACCTCAGATAAAATCACAGGATAATTGGCTTGACTTGTATGTGTAGTTTCATGATTCGTAGGGAATGAAGCAGCATTGTTGAACTGTAAAGCGGCTCTGTATCTCAACAATACTTCAGGTTTGTATATTGCTGTCAATCACATTTTCCAGTGTGAAAGGCATAGTTGTCCATAAAAACAGAGTGTGTCTTCACACTGGAGCTTTCAGCATTTCTTTTTTGTTGTTGTTTAAGAGGTTTTATTTGAATCAACACATAACAGGTAAAAAGTGATAGTGAGTCTCATAAACATAATAACTTAGAGGGTTTAACCTTAGACAATAGCAGTATAGGTGCAAGAGGGCCTAGCATGGGTACATACTCATAGATCATGTAGTTCTCAGTTTTGGGTATAAAAGGGGGATATTATGCAAAACATGTACAAACAATAACAGGACAAGAACAGGACATGTGGAGGGTGGGTTTTAAGTAGGGGAGGGAATGGGGGGAGTGTGCACTCTCTACCTGGTAAATAACAGTTAAACCATAGATATACGTGCTAGAAATTCAACAAAAGTTTTCCATTTCAGTTAATGTTTCAGTAGTAACCTTTCCAGTCTATGAGTGGTACATATTGAGCTCCACCACATCTTGTGATGAAGTGTATCTACATTTTTTCAGTTGGATGAAATAGTCTGAATAGCAAGCGTAATAAACAAGTCAAACAAGAAGCACCAATTTTTATCAATTGTATCTTTAAAAATGAAGCTGCCTGCAAAGAGAACGTGAGGACAAAAGTCAATTAGTATGTTAAAAATGTTTGTGAGGGTTTTCCATATGTTGAACCAGAAGGATGTGATGAATTTACATTCAAGGACCATATGTTTGAAAGACCATGAGGATTGGAGGCAGCTCCAACAATGGTCATGGGCGAAAGACCACATTTGAAAAGAAGCGAAGGAGTAATGAAAATTCTATGATGAAAAAAATAATATAGTTTGTAGAAGGCTTCCTGGTGTGGTGACTTTGGATATATGGTTCCGTAAATAGAGCCACTCCAGTTGATTATCCGTAAGTGCACATTTTCGCTGCTATGCTAGAAAACAATCGGACATAGTATGCATATAGGAACTTTGTGAAAACGTTTTGTAGTATAAGGAAGCAGACAAGTTTTGTTTGTATAGAGATTGTAGCCTGTCCGCACCAGGAGCTGTAATTTTGCAGATGAGGGAGTCATAATTTTCCATAATGACATCAATGATATGCAGGATTTGTTGCAGGAATGAGAAGGGAACATTGAATTTATCAGTAAAATCATTAAAATTAGCCAGGGTGCCATTAACAAACAGCTGATCTATATATTTGATGCCCAGAGAGAGCCATGGTATCCAGAAGATTGATTTCTTCTTAATCCTATTTAATGGATAAACTATATATACGATAAAATGTAATTAGAAGGCTTTGAATTTAGAGGGAACAAATACGTTCTGAGGTAGTGGGTGGATAACAAAGTACTTGTGCATTTAATAAATCTCTTTTTTGCTTTTATAAGATACCTATCAGTATGAGTTAAGGGAGATGCCATCCCTCTCTCCAAACATAGCCACTGGGGTACATCATTAGAATGATCGTGGGTAAACCATAGCTGCACTTGTTTTATAACAAAAGCCATATGATCTTTTTTAAAGTCTGGATCCCTACTCCTCCAGCAGCCCATGGTTTTTTAAGTTTGCAAAGAGATAATCTATGTTTCTCCCCCCCCAAAGAAATTTGGCCAGAGGTATTAATGGATTTAAAGAAAGCGAAGGGAAGGAGAATAGGTAACATGTATAGGAGATAAAGGATTACTGGAGAAACATAATTTTAATAGATTCTAATCTACCCCACCATGACAGGTATAGGGGGACCAGGAATTAGTGAGATCATTCAATCTAGAGAGTAGGGAGGTAGTGTTGAGTTTGATGATATATTTGATAGAGGAGGAAATATGTATACCAAGATATTTAATACCATTAGGGCACTATTTCATACCAGAGGTTATTAATTGGTTTTTAATACAATGCACATTAAGAGGCCGCATCTGTAACTTGTCTGTGTTCAGTTTATGACCTGAGGCAAGAGTGAATTGTGAAATAATGTCTAAAATATCTGGCAAGGAGGAATCAAGGTTTCTAAGTAGTAATAAGACATCATCAGCATATGCCGCGAGTTTAATTTGTAGGTCACTACACCGAATGCCTTTAATATTATTAGTTTTGTCTTACTCTTTCCAAAAGGGTTTTAGAGCCAAGATAAACAAAAGGGGGGAGGAGAGGGGATACCCTTTGCGAGGACCTATAAATAAGGAGAAGTATGGGGATATTTGTCCATTAATGAAAACAAGTCGTCGTCGAATTAGAGCAGAGAACTTTGATCACTGTTAAAAATCGGGATTCAAAAACATGCCATTTAAGCGCTTCAAACATGTAATTCCGTTCGACTCAATCAAACACTTTTTCTGCGTCAAGGGCAACTGCTGTGTAGGGATCTTTGGAGCCATGAATTGAGTCTAAAGTGTTCAAGATTAATCTTTTGTTGGAGGAGGATAGTCTGCCATTAATATAGCCTACTTGATCTTGTTTTACCAGGTTGGGCAGCACTATGAGAAGTCTGTTGGCTAATATTTTGGCAAAAATGTTACAATCTGTATTAATAAGGGATTGGGTCTATAACTCTGCGGTAGCTCAGGATCTTTGCCGGATTTGGGAAAGACTATGAGCATGGCTTCCAGGCATTATCCTTGGGCTTCACTATCTTGGATAAATTGAGAGAAGTGCTCATTAAGTTTGGGGATTATTATGTCTTGAAAATGTGCATACAAATCACAGGAGAACCCATCAGGTACAGGAGCTTTGCTTTTTTTAAAGGTTTTTAATGGCTTTATGAATTTCGTTAAGAGATATGGGGTCTTTGAGTGATTGAAGATTAACTGATGCATATGTAGAGTGGGGAGTATCATGAAGAAAGATTTTGATATAATGATTGTTAGGAGCGGATTCGGAGATATATAATTTCTGATAAAAGTTTGAGAAGACTTTAATAATGTCTTTATCTGGGAACATTCTGTATGATCTTTAATGACTGCAATTGTAGCTTTTCCTTTCTTAAGATTTAAGTATGAGGACAGGGATTTACTTGATCGATTATATAGTTGGTAGATTTTTGCTTTGTATTTTAAAAGGTTATCGCAGGAATATTGTGTTATAATTGTATTATATTGTATTCTGAGTCTGATAATGTTATTTAATATTTCATCAGAGTTTGGACGTAAGTATTGAGACACTAGAGACAGTATAGAGACTGTTTAAGTATGTTTTTCTTTTTCCCCATAAAGAAGATGATGTGTCCCCTAAGAACTGCTTTATAGAAGTCCCAGTTGTTGGTAACTGAGGTGTCCTGACTTGTGTTTTCAGAAAAGTAATTGTCATACTGTTGAGTTATGAAGGGGGTAAATGACTTATCTTTAAGAAGGGCTGAATTAAATGTCCATATGTTGGAGTTTCTCATATTTTTCGGGGAGGACAGCTGAATATGAACCGGTGCATGATCCGAAAATTCGATAGTCTATTTTGGCATCATGGAGGCAACTAGTTAGGGATTTAGATATAAATATATAGTCTAGATAGAGTTTTGTGAGGATTAGAAAAGAACGTGAATTCAGAGTCAGATGGATGCATAATACGCCAGGTGTCTATAAGGCCTAATTCTGAAATACAATTGGTAAATTGCACATGGGGCTTGGTATGCCTAAAGCGTACATTGGTTTTCTATCTAAAAATTCATCCATAATCTCATTGCAGTTACCACAGACAATTACATTATTAGGATTAGAGAGAAAAATGTGGTTCCTAAATTACACCCAAAAGGAGGTGTCTGGTGATGTAGGTCCATAGATGTTAAGAACAGTATATTCTATGGAATCAACTAAAAGTTTCACCATTACCCATCTACCTATGTCATCAGATTGGTTAGCCAACACCTGACAATTACATTTCTTATTAATTAGAGTAATTACACCATTCTTCTTACCATTGGTTGCACGAGAGAAGACTTGGACAAACCAATGTCGTTTGAGTTTAGCTGCCTCTGCGTTAGACAGATGTGACTCCTGAATGCAGGCAATAGATGGTTTGGTTCTATTAAGATGTGACAATATTGTCTGTCTCTTAATAGGGTTATGTAACCCTTTGACATTCCATGATGTTACATTGAAGATAATAAATTACAATAAGGTAGTATAAAAATTGCACAGTTAACAAATAGGTTAGAGATAACCATAACAGAGAGGCTAAAGGAGTAATATAACTCCAAAGTTGGTTTACCTTTTTGAGTAACAGGTTAACCTTATTAGCACCAGTAACAAGGAAACATAAGGAAGGATACGTAAGGGAAGTGGGAAGACAAACAAAATCAACATGGGTGGTATGTATCTGAAAAAAAGAACATCAAAAATAGTTGTGGCTTACAGGAAACAGCCACACCGATACATGTGGAGCGAATAGGAAAAATTGAGGCAGGAGGGCCACTGAGATAGCAACCTCAGCACCCCACTTCGGTGAGGAATCAGTAGAATTTAAAGTCAGTCATATTTAAATGAAGCATAAGCAATATAGATCAGGGGGTGGTCTTGACGTGTCCATATCATCTCTCCTCTGGCTTTGAATGCAGTGTCTTAAATCAGATGGATCTTCAAAGGCAGAGGTATGGCCATTAAGAGTAACTTTAAGGATCACAGGTTGAATTATACTGTATCTTGCATTAAGCTGCTTAAGGGCTGGCCCAAGTGCAAGTAATTCCTTTCTTCTGGCCGCTGTGGCATTAGATACATCCTGAGTGATGAAAATCATTTTGCCATTCCAAGCAAGTTGCTTTATTGATTTAGCTTTCTCCATTATAAGAAGCACATGCGTGTAATCAAGCAAAGCAAATATGAAGGTTCTAGATGTATTGTTAAATGCATAGTTGGATGTTTGTATTGAATGCACTGTACCAATCGGATGAGCTCTTCGAATGTTCAGCTTTACTGACGCAGGTATATCTTGGCGCTTCCTAAGCATGGTGCTAAGGAATGCAATTGGGTTGTCCCCTTCAATACCTTCAGACAGACCCACAATATGCAGGTTATTCCTGTTGTTGCGATTTTCCTAATTTTCAGTTTGCTTTTGTAGAGGTTTGACAGTATTTTCAAGCACTTGTACTCTGCTTGTGACATCTTCGGTGTCACTAACTCTTTGCTCAACTTCTGTTATTCTTGCTTCAAAAGCAAACCATTTATCATCCATTTGCTATCATATGACATTGGTAGCTTCCATCAAAGGTTTTAGAGCCTTTATTTCCATAAGGATAACCTGCATGGTTTGGTCAGGAGAGTCATCTTTGGGTGTCAGTGATTCACTTTTCTGCCTTTTATTGGTGGGAGATGTGGAGTTTCTTTAGCTTGTCCTTTTTTGATGCCATTTTAAGGAGATTAGTGTATAACCTTAAACGTAGGTACTCATACACTGGGGTTCCACTTATAAGATAGTATATTTGGCTGACAGACCAGGGTATTCTAACAAATATACAAAAAAAAACAAAGAAATATATAACATCCTTTGAACTAATTATGCCAGCTTTTAATATGGCCATAAAAGTATCTTGAAACTCAGAATTGACAATTTACAAGTTTAAATTTGGGGAACACATAACCAATAGTTTTCCGCAAAGAGTATTGAAGGTGATTTCTCAGGCTATTTTCCAGTTAATATTCAAACTGTTTGGTTGAGGAAAAAAATAAAAGTCTGCAAATAGCACGAGGGAGGATTTAAAACAACGTTGGTTTCAAATGGTGCAGAGAATTTTAAACGTCAAGTAAATGCAGAGCCAGTGTTGTGAAGAAGCGTGTGTCCCTAGCACTAACTGCGCTGCTTACACACGCCGATCCGACCCAGCTGACAGGAACGTCGGCGTCACAATCACAGGGTAATGCAGCTTCAGGTCAAACCCACCAACCCTCAAAGGCAGCCACAGCAGCTCATAAAATTCGCACCACAGACCACCAGGGACATAAAAGTAGGTAAGTCATGACCCATATGTTTAATCGAACACAAACTTAATAATTGAACAAGAAGGAATATCTCTCACCGGAGCGGAGCGTACAGGTCAGGCAGCCATCCCAAACATCGCTAAGCCACGCCCCCCGCTTTCAGCATTTCTAGCTCGGAATTTAAAGTTATTCAAAACGTAGTCTTTGTATGTGAGAAACTGTCACTGCCCACACTCTGCGGGTACACCCTTGTTGTAATTGAAAAGGAATATATTTAAACATGGAACTAAAACAAGGCATTATTCCAGTGTTTCATCATTTTAAATATAGGCAGTCTCCTTGTTGTCTATGATTCTCTCCTACAACCATATATATAGATTCAGACAACCTCGGAAATTGAACGTGATTATAGAATGGCAGCCCATTGGGTTACAAAGGATTTCCCTCTACATATATGTATCTGGGTGCAGGGGTAAGGATGGCTCAGTTCCCAATGCACAGACATTATAGAAATTATGTATTTTACTGCAAAATTGCTATTATGCTAATATTGAATTTAAACATGTTATCTCTAGTCCGCGATTTAGAGTGTGTGAGATTTGTGGTGCTGATGTACCCTGTATTTTGGTATGTATTTGGATATTACGTGTTTTTAGGTACTTCTAATAGTGAACGTTTCTACAGCAAGCACAAATAGCTCCATGTAGGTTATACCATCCTGTTGCATTCTGTTGTGGTGACTTACACTTTTTTTCACATTATTATGTTAGTCTGGTTCATTGCATTTTCAGAATGAGCTAGCATTATTATTCAGCGAAGGGTATTCAGGCAGCATTTGCAGATTGATATTCTGTGCTTCAAACGTTTTTGAAAACTGCAGCTTGAAGAAACTCAATGTTCATAAAATGCTGGCGAAATTCCACAAATAGAAATCGATTCCTGGCAGTTGTAGAATTTCAGCGCCATC
This sequence comes from Ambystoma mexicanum, assembly GCF_040938575.1. NCBI lineage: Eukaryota > Metazoa > Chordata > Amphibia > Caudata > Ambystomatidae > Ambystoma > Ambystoma mexicanum. The sequence goes on from NC_090927.1 coordinate 841,738,006, forward strand.
ACTTTCTAAAACTAAATATTACATCAGTGCATTCTGTGACTATAAAATTGATACTATATAACAAATGCCGTTTTGCAAAGTTTCACGTTCATAAGAGGCAAGCCTTTCTTCCATTATTCATTTCGGTTACAGCCGTTAATCTTTAAGTAGACAACAAAGAAATGGGCACTTCTGTAACTGCCTGGCTGCTCAATCCCAAATCTATGATTTTCACTGTTAACTGTCTCTATGCATCCCCATTTTAAATTATAGTTTTCCAATTAGAGTTTCAATTGAATGACTCCTAAATAATATCAATTACAAGTTATTACATCTATAGAAATGCAAGTGATTAATTATGCATATCGAAGCACTCTATTCAACACACATCACATTCAGGGAATTGTTAATTAATCAATATTATGCTTGTCACAAATTATATACATCTAAAACTATTTAGTGATGGCTGTACAGCTGAGGAGACCTTCACTTGAATATACCAATCAGTGTAATTCACACACTGTTTTCTGATCAGGCAAATACGTGCATACATTCTAGCATCTTGGATGTAATGGGTAATTGGATATTTCAAAGGCAGGCGTATGTCTGCACGTTTGCATGTACTGTATTCTTGCCTCATCATCCAGATTACTTCTCTCTCCCTCTCCCTCTCTCTTTCTCTTGCTCTCTTTTCTCTGCCCCTCTTTCCCCCTACCTGGATCCCCCACCAGTGATGTACTAATGCATAAAGTCTCCTTAAACCACTCACTATAGCTGGAAAGGACAACAGAGAGACTATTGACAGCTCCCCTGCTACAGTAAGAATGGAAAAGGTAATGATCAATTATTTAGGCAAGGGGGGTGCTTTGTTAGTCCTAATAAGAACTCATTGATGTAAAACAAGGTTTGGAACCAAATAGGGTACACTCTAGAAAGGCCAACGTGAGAGAATCTGGAGTGAAGATAGAGTAATTCAGTAGGCAGAAGAGTAGGGGGAGCTAGTGGGTGACTGGGACCAGGCATAGACATAGGTTTAGGATTGGTTTTACGTGCACAGTATTGTACCCCTTAAGGTTTTGGGTTCTGCCATAGGGTGACACCACCCCTTAAGCTTTTGATAGGAATACACCATCCACCTCTACCCACTGACCACATTAAAAGGCAGTAGCTACCTCCATATCTCATGATGTACTTGTGGATGCCATGCCCAAACACATGTGCTGTCAGTGGTAACCCGCCCCAATAATTTGTTTGGGCACCCCTAACATCAGTGCCCTGCTCCTAGCGACAGTTTCCAGTGCCATTGGCACTGATTATGCAGGCTCTACTGGTGTCAGCGTTTTGGCACACCGTGGCCAATATCGCCGTCCTGCTGCACCATGGTCCTGGGAAGTGATAGGACTCCTCAACTCCACTAATATACAATTCATTCACCAGGTATACTTACTTGTTCCATGGATGAAAAGAGCTTCTTTGGGATTTTTAAAACTCCCTACCAGGGCTTGGCGAAATAATCCATCTGTGAGAATGGGAGTTCAAAAGGGTGGACGAAGACTGGCAAACATTTCTCAGAATAGTTCCAAGCAATTGGCCCCTCCTCAGTGTGGCTTGAAACCCACGTTAGTACATTGATCTTTGTCTTCGGATTGCAGGTTTTTGAGGTTCCCTAACCTGTGGTTGAGTCGGCAAGTTTTGGACCCTCTACAGCCCATAGCTGTGGCTTTGACAATGTTGCAGTGTCCTGGCAATAACAGGAAAATACAACTGAATCTTCCTCTTCATAGACCAGGTCCTCCAGCAGCCAGACAGCAGGCCTTGGAATGTCACTTCTCTTGATAACCTCCCGAAGGTAAGGTCCTGGTCCTTTGATCACCCCGCTTCTTCCTGCCTTATCAAAATCTGTCTGCCCCTCAGTGAAGTAGCACCACCTGATTCCCCCTACTACCTCTACCAACTTCTCTGGACTGCCCTGGACTCTTGAAACCTCCCTGATCTATATGGCTATTTGGGGTGCCTGGTCTCCTCTATCCATCTTAGACCATGCAATTCTATGACTCCCTCAAGATGATCAGCCTCTCTTCCTTCTAGTTTGCTACTACTCTCCAACATCCTCCTGTCCAGATGGCAACAACTCTTGCTCGCCAGCCTTCATCACAACTCTTCTCCATATGGTACCAGCTCTCCCTCCCTCTAACCTCTGCAGCACAACTCTACAGGTGGTAATAGCTATCTCCACCCTCCTAAATACAAATTACCAGCTACTAATAGCTTTCGCTCCCTCCAACCTCTTCAATACAACTATCCAGGTAACATTCCCCCTTCTCCTCTTAATACTTCTTACCCCCCACCCTCCTTGCAAAACTCTATTTCTTATAACAGCTCTCTGCCTCCAGCCTCTAATTTTGTCCAGCAAAACATTCCTCTCAAAATCACTCTTCTCACCACTCGCTGCCAAACACCTTCCTCCAACTTCTGCTAAAACTCTCCCCACTGACAGATTGCTCTGGATGTCCTATATAGGGGCCATATTCCTCGCAATTGGTGGGCTCTGGGATAATGGTTAGCAGCTGCAACTACTGATGAAGCAAGAGCTGGATTGACTAAGAGCTTGACCAGCACCTGAGTGTTATTTGAGCTCATGGATTGCATTCAAGGTGACGTGGGGCAGCGCTCGCATTTTGAGATCCACTGTGACCCTCCCCTTGGTACCTTCTGTTGAGGTTCTGGGGATCTGGGATGTCTGTCTGTGATTGCCTCCTACCTTAGTGCGGGGACCCAATGAGGATGGTCTAGGGAACCCATGGATACTGTCTCTAGGTCCAGCCACAAGCTTGGGATGGCCTCTGGACTATGACTTTCCTACTGTCAGTCCCCAAGGTTCGGCACAACAATTCGTCAAACAGCTTTGCTCAAAGGAGATGCTACGTTTGGGAGACAATTGCCCTTTCATCATTTGCTTCCATGCATATGGAGCACCCCTTTATTGCTCTATATATAATGCCTAAATGCCTGTTAAGGAGAATTCTCAAGAATGTGCTAATTTCCTTTACCTTTTGAGACCCCCAGCAACGATGCTGGATTTCTAGGATTTTATTTTTTTACCTGGGAAGAGTGGGAGACTTTTTTCCCACTCTTCCATGTATTTTGATGTGTGGTTTACTTTTGTGTTCTTTGGCGATGGAGTTTTAAAACAACTCCATAGGCATCATCTTTTAGACTCAACAAGGTTTGAATACTGTCTCCCAGAGCATGTAAAGTTAAATTGACTTTACTAGTCTTTTTACATTTACAGACCTAGCACACACTATCTTACCATCGAGTTCTGGAGGGGTTGCCTAGCTTCCCTTAAGTCTAAACACTCATATAATAGTCAAATGATACCCTCTCCCACTTGAAATGGCTGGTGGCAGTTGTTTTAAACAAACTACCATGATTTTTCTCGACCACGAACACCGGTAGCAAAAAATCGGGTCAACCATGTTTTACAATATGGCGCCCCAGACCTATGTGTAAAAACAGACTCCGGTCATCTTTTCTTGCAATTTCTTTTTGGAAAGGTCCTTCTTGTGTTTGGCTCTGCGCGCCAAACCAGATTTGGTCCCTTTGTTTGTTGGTCTTTGGCGGGCCTCCTCTGGCGCCTGAGTGTCTTGGGTGGACAGGATGTGAGGGTGGTGCCCGAAACACCCTGTGCTTAGTCTCCTAGGAGACCTGAATGCACTCTGGCATGATTGGCCGGCTGGCTGTCCGGCAAGGACAGTCATCCTGCTGTGTGAGTGACAGCCAGGCTGGAATGAATGAGGGAAAACTGCTTAAAAGCAGGCCTCTGGGACTTGGAAAGCAGAGTCGACCGCTGGAACGAAAGAACCGAAGACGAGCTGAAGGAAGACGACTGCTGCAACTCCTGGTCCACCGGTGAAGCCCTGCTGCAGGTCCGAATTGCCTGAAACTCCATTAAAAGGGAAGCCCTTCAAGGTTAACTTCTGCCATTGAGTTTGGTGGGAACAATCCACTCGTAAGCCACCTGGACAGTGTCCCCATACTGGTTGAATTTTCTGCAGAGTGCTGTGGAAAACCAGATAGCCAGTGGGAAGGATACCAGTTTGTGGTATTTATGGCACTCACACCTTAAACCAACGTTTTGCCAAGCTTGTGACATCTTCCCTGGGCAGTGCAGGAACCTCCCGACGTCCTCCTTCTTGTCCTCATGACTGAAGCTCAGGAACTGCGAGATCTGCAGGAACTGCCAGGAACAACTGCCTCAGCTACGGCCTTTCTTCACTTACAAGGTACTGTGCAAGAGCAGAGCAGAACTCTGTTCGGAAGCAGTGAAAGTTTGCGAAACTTCCCGACTTGGAAGGCTTGTTCTTCCCCAAACCAACATCTGACTTTTCGTCTGACCAAGTTCTTCTAAGATCCGTGGCAAAGACTTAACCGTTTACTACCAGAACTGTGCTATCCTGTAAAAGACTCTGAACCATTGACTTTGGCCCAGGTCTATTGAATTGAATTGCTGATTGTAGTGACCTGAAACCCTTTGCCCTGCCTATGATGATAGTTGTGCTGTTGATTCTTATAACCTTGTCTTTTTATCCCTTTTTAAAGTATCTGAAGTGCCATTTTGCTCCCACTTCAGCAGAGCTGAACTTGTTCAGAAACTGATTGGTTGTGTATTGTAGTATATTAGACTGTGATATTGTGCTGTTTTTGCTAGTGGAATGTTTTCCAAATGACTGTGTAAATAAATATATATTCTTTTACCAAGAAACCTTGACTAAGTGTGTATTTGAATCACTATGATTGTTAGTCCTTTGTGTAACTGGTTGTACTGCTCACTTTACTCTTGAGATAAGTCTGGCTGCTCAGCCACTGCTACCACATTAATGTGTAGTACAGGCTTGTACCAAAGGTGAAATTGTACTGACACTTGTAGTCTTAATAGTGTGCAGTGTTCCCAAAGGGTACTGCATATGATTCTGCCTAACAATGCCTTACTGTTGCAGGCGGAATTGCCTAACATGGTAATAAAATACAGAAACTCACTGTAAGTTTGTTGGAGAAATGGGAGGATTATAGCTTGCAGATGGAGACATGCACTTCTCTGAAATATGATCCTTCCGATTTTCTTTGTATTTCCAGTACTGAGCTGGTGGGTCGAATGTAAAGTGCGCTGCTATACGGTGGAAATATGACTGCATCTTCACCCGGATCTTATTTTCATGCATGCTGTGGTCAGGGATGTTGATTCACCAACAGGCCAGAGGTACCGGAAGTGGCATTACATACCTGATGACATCTCAGGAAGTGATGACACTAGACCTTTGACCCCAGGCAGCATCAATTCTTATTTAACCCTGGTGACATTACCGAAAGTGGCTTGCAGGAGTACAAGTACATAAATGTAAAAAATGTAAAATGCCAAATACGTACTGAAGCAGACAAGAATATTTTAGATACCACCCACATTTTCATATGCCATGGATGGGGTCATGATATGATAGGGTTAGACCCAATAGTACAACATATGCTGAGGCAATATTGGTCCCAACATCGGGTTTGCCTTTTGAAGATTTCAATATATCTTTAAGCAATAATAGACAAGCTTACAATAACGGAAAGCCTGGTGAAGATGGACAACAAAATGAAAATTGTAAAATGAGGAAAGATATACAGAGAATGTTATTGTATGAACTACAAAGGGAACTAACCACACACATGAGGACATATAAGGAGATGTAGTTCTCTGTGATGAGATTCACAGGGCCGAAATATCATTACATTTATATGAGCTTTCATTTTAACTTACTAGGCTCCCTAAAAAGGTGGGTTCCCATAAAATGGAATCTCTTGGCAAGAAAGAAATTGCCGGCTCTGTAAAAAGCTCTGGGAAGCAGAAATGACAAAACATTGTCCGATTGGCTGTAGCGCAGAAATAGGGCCGAGGAAAAGTGGCTGGGAAAGTTCATAAGGAGATTAGAAGATTTAAACAGCGAAGTCAAGTGGATTAGGTTCTTGCATGGACACTCAACCTCAACTCAACCTCAATGACCATTGCTTTAGTCAATATTTTAATATTGATTGATAACATGTTTTTCTCGATTAGTCCACCATGATAAAGTAGGGAAGGCAGTCATTTGTCGGATAGGTGAAAATGTAATCTTGGTGGTTGGAAAGGGAGGTCCTGGAAGATATATAGAATATGATATTGTATTGTGTTGTGTTGAATGAATCAATGTCTGTAATGTTTTAGAAAGTTGTGCTTGAAATAGTGTATTGCCATTTGTAATGAACTAAGAGATGTGATGTGTATGATTAAAATGTGTTAACATTTTTAATAAGCTATAAACAAACACACACAAAAATAGAGCCAAGGCCATAGATTTGCCACTTCAGCATTGTATGGCCAGTTACTTCCATATTTTGCCAATTATAGCTGCGTGTCAGGTATGAAAAGTAGATCCCCTACATTGCCTGTTGCTGCGATAATACAGTATACAAAAATGCAATAACTGCAAGTCACTTTCAGTGCACAGGAGCATTAATGCATTAATAATGTTTTTTTATTTATATAGTGCTTTAGCCAAAGCTCTGTACTTAGCTCATATTTGCATACTATTATCATCTCAAACCAAAGTTGGTACTCATTTATCAGCCTTGGGAGAATGAAAGACTGAGTTGGCTTTGCCAGAATTTGAACCTGTGACCTGTAGATCCTATACAGATCATAACAGCAAGCGCTGAACGAGCTCAGCTATCTTACCTCTCTACTATTAAACATGCAATGTCAACATAATAAAGCATGTCAAAACTGGCTGCACAATGTGGGCCAGGCATAAAATAACACTTGTCATGTTTGCTGTAGCCTTGATGATGTAAAAAGTGCCTAGAGACATATCTAGACTGGCAGCAGCAAAATGCCAATCTAACCACATAAGAACACGTATCATGCTTACTTTATTGTAGCTGCCCAGATAAATATACAATGCCACAGTAAAGACTGGCTGCGCCCAAATGCCAATCTAGCCATGTAATTACATTCATCATGATTGCATTATCAGAGATGCCCAGTACAAAATGCCAAGCCACAGTAAGAAATGGCCTAACCATTTGCAGCAAAATGCTATTCTAAACACATAATAACATTTATGATGCATACCATTTATGATGATTACTTCATTATAGATTGCCAGAAAATGATGCCATGATGCAGTAAGAAATGGCTAGACTGGCTGCCCTCAAATGTGAGTCTTGAGAGGTAATAACACTTATCACGCTTACTTTAATAATTAATAATAATAATAATAATAATAATAATAATAATAATAACTTTATCAAAGATTCCCTGAAAAAATGTCATGCCACATTAAGAAAGGACTAGACTAGCTAATAACTAATAACACATATCATGCCTGCTTTATCATGGATGCCCATTACATAAAAGCATGCTGCCCCCCACTTGACCCACCATCCTGACACGTCCCCTATCCCTCCAACCCTCCTCCTCCAACCCCACGTACAGCCCCTTAACCCAGCCTTACCTCCAAGTCCCTCTTACTTGTCCCAGTACTTACGTATGAGGCAAGATGCTTCATGGGCAAGTACTGTGAGGAGGAAGAGTGGGACGAGGAGTAATGAGGAGTACAGGTAAGAATCGAGGTATTGAACACAAACACACCATTCAAATGCTCAATTATACAACACCCATCCACCATTCACTCACACTCCCTGCCACTGATACATACTGCACTCACTCACACATATTACATAATATACATATACATATACACACACACACACACACACACCCTTTCATGCACGCACACCCATACATTTACAAAAAAAAACACTTTCTTACCTTTTCCAAATCCATTGTTGCTCCGACGAGGAACTCCTCTGCAGGCAGGCCTATCTCCCATGCTCCATGCGCAAGGTACTACCTCTGGTTCCTGTCATGCGCAGAGCAGGGAGACGGAGCCTTCTCCCATGTCCTGTGTCAGTGGGGGGGAGAAGGTTCTTTTTGAAGTCAGTCTAAATTCAAAAATAAATTAAACCCATAACGGAAATAATTTCTTTTTGAAGTCAGATTGACGTAAAAAAAAGAAATTAATGTAAAGCGGTCTGTCGTCTGTGAGCCCTCTTTACCTTCGGTTTCTCTCTGCCTCTGCAGACCGCAGGACTCACAGAGACAGAACCAAGAATTGCACAGGAGTTGCAATTGCGACCCTTGGCGACCTCCAAAGGTCTTTGAATCCCTAGAGATTTCACCAGTTTGTAACATCTGTAAAACTCTCCTTTGTCCAAATGGATTCGTGTTAGTGCAGCTGCAATGCATGCCCATGATAACCAGCATTGGATTGTTTTGTGCACTGGGTGCAAGAAGGCTCAGGGGCATGGGGCCACCAAGATGCCAGTGCCATTTTCACATATAACACATAGAACAATACAATTGCACAGAGGCCTGTAAACACTCAAATGTTAGATCTTGTGCTCCTCTAGGTTCACTGTGCACTGCTCTTAAAATGAGGTTCATATCGAATTCAGCATGCGGTAAACTCACTATATTGAACATAGGTGTACACAGTATTGTTATGGGCTAAAAGCCTAATGCCTATTGCAGGTTTGCACTATGCTCGGAATTAGGGTATGACAGTTCAGATGACGCCATCTTCCAGCAGCTTCTTGGAAGGAGGGGTGGAACTTATTACACATTTCAACCTGAAAAACGAACCCAAAAGCCATTGTGACGTGTGGAAAACGTGTCATAATAAGAGCCATCTCTGTACGAATTTGTTGGATGCTGAAGTTTAGATATAGTCATGCCCCCGCTTTAAGCATGCTAAGGAAGTATATGTTAGACTTGTTCTCCATGAATTTTCCTTGCACTGTACATGCAAGCAATTTAACTAACAATAAACAAGAAAACAAAAAGAAATTACCAATTTTTCATCACATTAAAAGCGACAAAATAACCTTTAAATTGGAAGCGGCGCTCTGTTTTCAACGTCTAGCGGATATCTGTAATGGGCACACATCAGCAGAACTCATTTGATCTCACCTGCGTATCATTCCTTCAGAAAATAGGAAGCCAAATGCACGTAACACCTACACACATTGGAAAGCATGAAGTAATTTCGATTGCTCTTCGTGCGCCATAATTCAAAGTAAGAGCGAACGCGTTATGCTATTACAATATGTCACTATTCTACACGTTTGTAATTTACATGAAACTCGTTATGAAGAAGCAACCGTGTGCTAGCTCTGCTTTTATTTTTTGATGCCCCATGTTAAGCTGTTTGTGTGATAACCTCACCTTTAACTGGCGAGACTTGAATCAAACCGTTCCTGCACTGCATTTAATATCCATGGGCGCACACAACTGTAGTACAGTGGCTTTTCACAAACATAAAAACAAAATGGTCGTTTCTTTGGGGTTAGCATGGTGCATATATTATTAATAGATCATAGATTATAGAGGCTTTTACCGGGCACTATGTTTTCGATATTTTTAATCAAACATTGGAGTATAATGTGTTTATAGCCCCTTAGATCTCTGGGTATCCTGCATAGCACCTCTCACGCTGAGAGCAAGCTTGAAAAGTCCCTTCAACTCTACGCCATTCTACTGCTGAGACTACGGCCCTCATTACAAGTTTGCCAGTCTGGGGAAAATGCCAGTAAAACTGCCGGTAATTCCGTGACCAGCACGTTTCCCGGACCGGCAAACTACAGGTTTGCCAGTTGGCTGGAGGTAAATCAGGCCCCTACCAGCAAAAAACAGCCGGTATTTCCGGCACCAGTGTTACCTGTGCCAGAAATACTATGGGACTCCATGGAATGGGGATTTACCGCCCTTACCGCCACCTGTAATACCTGTAATACCCTGGTAATCCTGGATATAAGGCAGCAGAAATCTTAATCTGCCTGCCTCCACTCTCCGCCCTCTGCAACTCATCCAGAACAGAACTGCAAGACTTGTCCTTGGCCTCAAGCCCAGGGACCGTATCTCTCCAGGACTGAAATCTCTACACTGGCTCCCAGTGGCTGCGAGGATAAAGTTCAAAACCCTCTGCATTGTCCACAAGGTCTTCTGGGGCCCGGGTCCTAAATACCTTCAACTCTCTCTTCCCAAATATCTTCCTTCCCGAGCCCTTCGCTCATCCGCCTCCAATTCCCTCAGGGTTAGCCGCTTCTCGAAGCAACGAGCTGGGGGTAGATCTCTCTCCGCGGCAGGGGCCTCCCTCTGGAACAGCCTTCCTGCCTCCCTGAAACTTGAGGAGAACCATCTCCGGTTCCGGAAGCACCTCAAAACCTTCCTCTTTGCTTCTGCTTTCTCTCTCCCTCTCCCCTGCTGAACAGCTAATTTAATTCCTCACTGAAACTGCACTGATCCTGCAACTGGACCACTCTAAACGGCCTCGGCCCTGGGCCCTGCCACTCTCCACTTGCACTGATGCCCTGGAACCCCTTTGCACTGCGGGACTGTCTCTGTATCCCTACAGCCCCCCCCTCCCCCAGCACTTGTTCTGCACTTACCTCACACTTGCCACCAGCTGGCCCTATTTATTTATTTATTACGTTACGCCACTTACCTTGTACTGCACTTCCCCCCTCCCCTTCCCCTTGCACTTTTCCCCCTCCCCCACCCCTGCACTTGCGCGATCTGAATGACACCTGGCCTAGTAAGATCGTTGTCTGTCTCCCCTTGTCCCCCCCTCCCTGCCTCGTCGCACCTTGAAACACATGTGTATAGGCGCGTTACAAATACCATATCATATCATATCATATCATATCATAAATGGTAGGTCAGTTTGCCGGCATCCCATCCTTATTACAAGTTTGACGGTCCAGGAAAAATGCGGGGAAAAGTGCTGATAATACTATGGCCGGATCATGAGACGGTGCAAGTACTGCAGTAAAACAGTTGCAAGTGTTACAGCCGGCGCAATCACAGCCGGCGCTATTACAGTCTGCAGAATATGTGCCGATAGCAAGAAGGGAAATCATTGCCTCATCACAAGTCCCTGAACAGTGGTATTAGTGCCGAAGAACAGCGCTAATACGGACAAAAACACAGCGCAATTAGACAAAGCCTCCGGGTGGAGGTAAATGAATACATGTGGAAGAAATGAAGCCACAGGTGACCCCAATCCACTCAGGAGGGATACATAAGGCACACAACTTCCCCAAACACACTTTCCAACACCATGCTGCCACTAGCCATTGCAAGATGGAACATGCAGCTTCTCATGCTGTGCTTGGAAGTACAGAGGCAGGACAACTAGCCCTGGGCATAGGGTGCACAGGGGAGGGGCAGGTGGAGGAGAGGCCAAGCAAGGCGTGCAGCAATACCCCGGGTCAGGCCCTCACCATGGACCATCACTGACACTCAGTTGGTCGCCCTGTACCGCCTCATCAGGGAGACCAAAAGTGAGAAGCTCACCACAATCCAGGGCGACATAGAGAACAGGATCAACAACCGGACAGCTGTGACCCCACTGCTAAAGCTAGTGTCCTCCCTACAATTCCTTGGAAAAGGCACCTTCCAGCACTCCGTGGCCATGATACACAGAATTGCACGGCCAACATTAAGTGCTTTGTTAGCCCGGGTGCTGGATGCTCTCTGAGGCATGTCTCATGCCAGATCTCACTGCCCACCAACCCGGTACAGGTGCATGCCATGAAGGCACAGTTCTATGCCGTTGCACAAATGCCAAATGTCATTGCAGCCTTGGACTGTACCCATGTGGCGTTGGTGGCCTCCTAGGCCCATGAAGCAGTGTACCGCGACAGGAAGCACTAACACTAATTGAAGATGCAGATGATCTGTGATCTTAACCTGTACATCACCCATTGTTGTGCCCACAACCCTAATTCCGCCCTGATGCCATGGTCCTACGGAACAGTACACTGTCTGGATACATGGAGAGGCACAGAGGACAATGGACATTGATAGTGGGTGAGTACAACTGTCAGCACCAAGGCGCAGCAATGCATTCGACCACATGGGGGTGGGGCATGTGCAAAGCACCACAAAGCATGCCATGACAAGTGAATGTACAAGTCGGACCTACCCACCTCCCCCACCAATGTCACAGTAGAGCCCACAGAACATGCACATGTCGGACATACCTGGATGTAGAAGCTGATGCACACAAACAATGGCAACTCCAAACACACACTTGACTACAGCTATCACAATGCAACATATAATATCCTAAATCAATGTCACACAAAGTGTCATATCACATCACACAACATTAACACTTCAGGTACCACAGCCAAGCACCCATGTGCACTCAGCCTGCAATGCAGACCCGCTGTCCCCAGAAGTCTATGGAAGGCTGATAGGAAACCAATCAGGCCACATGCGCGAGAGCAATACACTGGCACAAGACAGCCTCCATGTCAGTTTGACATGGCACTGACAGACACATGATGTAACATCAGCTGCAAGGGAACAGGGTGCATGTTAAGAAAATACAATGCATGATGCGAGTGATACAACATGCACAAACATTGAAAAGACACATGCCACGCAATAAAGCCCCATATCCATGCACATGATGTCCATTGCCCTGATGCTGTGAAAGGCCACCAACACACAACACACTGTGACTCATGACTGTGCTCCGCTCCAGATTCCGGATACCCAAAGCTGCCTTGTCTCATGACAACTGTGTGTGATCCACAAACACCACAGGATTTTGCCTACAACCATGCTCACAGCAGGACCTGTGTGTGCATAGAGCATACCATTGGCCACCTGAAGGGCGGTTTCCACTACCTGGACCGTACAGGAGGTGCCCTAATGTGTACACCAGACAAAAGTGGGTGAAATGGTGCTTGTTTATGCCACGCTGCACAATATCTGCCTCCATAGGAATGTCCATCTACCCACTGATGTGGACATGCCAACCCCAGAGGATGAGAATGCAGTGCCTGTTGTAGAGGCATCATCACGCATTGCCAGAGATGATGTCAGGGATGACTGGCTGGCTCGCCAGGGACTGATTGACAATTCACATGGCACAACAATGACACAATGAGGATTGTACTTGTATTGATCTAGTTTAACAATTGTTATGTTTATTGAGTGCACTAACTATCCCCTCTCTCTCTCCGCCGCCCACCACCACCCCAACACCCCCACTGTGGGCAACAAATGTGTCACTGTCACTTGTGTGGCCTCTTCTCCCTCAGGGCTGTCCTTAGTGACTTTGGGCCCAAATGACACTCAGACCAGTGCCTTGGCGTGCTGGGCTGTGATCCCTCAGTGGGTGTGGCTGAACTTGAGGGTATGGACCCTGGCTCCCAGATGTGCTGCAGTGTGAGTTCAAGGCTCTTTTGCATTAACTCTGCAAATGCTGATATCCCATTGGTCAGCTCCCTGACTCGCTGACCATAGACCATCAGTGAGGCAGTACTTGCAGCCATCTGTGCCCAGTTTCACTCCATTGACCTTACAATCCTGCAGGTGCCTCCCTGCATACAGTCAAGTGTGACCTGGGGCTGTAGTGTGTGTGTGTTGGCATTGGCCTCCATCTCACGTTGCCACCTCTCCATATCGTTCAGCCGCTGGAGGATGGTGTGGCTTGGTTGTGGGTGGTCAATGTGTTGGGGGCTCCACAGAGGGTCAGGGCTGAAGCTCGGTGAGCCTTATGAGGGGGTGTCCATGCCAGGCCTGGATGTCTGTGCACGCTGCTGGTGGGGAAAGCTCTCAGGGCTGTGTGTCCTCAGGGTGCCATCAAAACCCCTGCCAGCAGGTGTGTCCTCGGTGGTCAGCAACAGCAGCTCGTTGTGTGGGTGCAGTAGGTGTGGAGGTGGACCTGGTGGCACGTGGGGTTGGTGCAGGGCCTGCGCTGCTACCAGCAGGCTTACCGTTGCTTGGTCCAGGCTTGGGTGTTGCATGTGACCACCCTTCAGGGGTGGAGGTAGACCTTGAGCGCCTGAAGGCACCAGTTCCATACGGGCCTGCCTCCTCATCCTCCTCAGATTCTTCCAGAGCTGCCCTAATGCCTGTAGGGCACAAATTAAATATTGTCAGGTATTGTGTGTTCACTTGGGTTGGCAATCAAATCACATATGTTATTGTACAGAGTGACACCCCACCCATTTGGCCAGATGGGCATGGTTGTTCAGGGGACATTGTATGTGGCCACAGCATCGTGGGAATGGTCACAGCCATATGTGTGTGACCCATGGTCATCTGGCCTTTGGCGTGTGTCCGGTGTTGGTGGGATGTATTTGAATTTGAATTTCTTTATTTGTAAAGTGCGCCTGGCCCACGGGCATCTGGGCGCATATCTTAGGTTAGGTTACAAAGATATATAATACAGCATGTAGTACAGCAAAGAACGTGAGACATGTATAGTCACAATTTACTAAATTTACAATAGAGGGTATATACAGGTCATATGCATACTAGATTTCCATTAGCAGGTAAATACAGAGATGAATCAGAGTATGGTAAGATGTGGTCAGATAGCGAGTAGGGCTGCTGCTTAATTGACACTATCCTGAAGCCAAAGTTTAGTTTTACATTTGAAGGCGTGAGGGGAGGGTTCAGACCTGAGTGTGCAGGGCAGTGAGTTCCATAATTTGGTTGCTAGCACCAGGAAGCTGCAACCCCCCGCTTTCTGTCGCTTGAACCTGGGGAGGGTGAGACAGTTGGTTTGGGCAGAACGCTGTGGGCGAATGGAGGTGCGGGGTGTAAATCGATTGGAGAGGTATGTGGGAGCCTGGTTAGAAAGACACTTATGAGTGAGTCTCAGGGTTTTTAGTAAAATTCTTTGGGCTACTGAGAGGCAGCCCAAATTGCGTCTGGTGTCTGAAATGTGGTTGTTTCTTGTCCATGCAGGGGCAGCTGACTGGGTATTCCATGGATGCATGTGGTCCTGAAGGTTAACACTTATTATGGCATGCTCTCATGGTGAAGTGTTGGCATACAGGCACAGCCTTAGAAATAGCAGCACATGGGATGGTCAAATGTCTTCATGCCCCCACATACCCTCCTCTGGTGACGCACACCTTGTGGGAGTGGGTATGGCGTGTTCATCAATGGCACTGCCATTGCTCTATGGAATGCTGCTGTGCACCCAGCGACGTGCGCTATCTTGTTTTTTGTTTGTCTTGATGCACCCATTTAAGTGCAAAGGCTCATGTACTTCCATGGGGCCCGTCTGCCATGCCAGCAGGGGGCAGGCCAACTGGGCCCACAACATGTTGGTGTGACTACCGCACAGTGTCATGGTTACTCATGTACCACTGGGTGCACTAGCACGGGTGTGGGGTGCAATGCACTTGCACTGGTCGCCTGTCAGACCTTCAACCTATCCCCAGGTTGTTGTGGAGGGTGGCTGATGTGGACCCCATCACTTCCCCCTGATGGGTTGGCCCAGCTGCTGGGTCTGCTAGCATGTGTCCCTGTCCACTACATGATTTTGTGCTTGGCGGACATTTATGCATGGTCATTTGCTGTGTGGATTGAGAGAGGATTACTCACCTCTTGCCTCCTGGCTGCTGGTATCCGCCTCTGCTTCACCGACTCCCTCAATACCCTCCATGTCGAGGATACTGCTACACTTCTCCTCCCATGGTGTCAGGACTAGGGGCTTGGTGGTACCGCCTCCTGTTGCCATGGCCTCCTGCCGATGTTCGACGGGGAGTCCCTGAAGCCTGACCCTTAGGTCATTTCACCTCTTGCTGCAGTCCTCTACATCACAGGGGACATTGCCTACCGCAGTTATCATCTGGCTTATTGCAAGCCAGATGGCGGTTTTGCACTGATCTGAGGTTTTGCGCTGCCTGCTCCCATACAGCTCCTCACAGTGTTCAATGACCTCATCTGTAATGACAGCCAGCTCTCTCTCGCTAAATTTGGGCTTACAGAGCTGGTTTCCTGGCACCTTCCCTCGGGTCCGCTCCTGTTCCCAGTGACTTTCAGGTTCAGATGGTTGCAGAAAGTGGATGATTCAGGTTGGATTATTGCCAATATTAGCGCTATTTGCTGGAGGCCACGGATAATGGAGATCTTTCATTACTGGTAATGTTGGGTCTCTCCACGACTTTCGCCACTGTTGATCATTGCATACTGCTTAGCCATCTGAAGGAGATCGACAAGGTCTTGGACCATGCTCTAAAATGGTTTGACTCCTTTTTGTCAGATTGTCTCCAGCAGGTGAAAATGCAGGGATTTCTTTCAGACTCATCCCACATTGACTGTGGGGTTCCTCAGGGTTCTTCACTTTCCCCCTTACTTTTTAATCTCTATTTGTGGCCATTGATGAATATCCTGAGGAGTCATCGGATTAATTTCCATTCTTATGCCAATGACACCCAGGTCTTCATCAAAATAGAGAATGTTGAACATACACTTTCCAGGGTTAATCAATGCCTTGAAGAAATTAGACATTGGACATTGGCAAACCAGCTTCAATTAAAGACTGAGGTTTATCTTTTTGGGCCTTTTCACTGTAGGAAAAGGCCCTCAATATGTTCATTGCTGGGGTCTGATTTTAAATTGGCCACTAAAATAAAAAAATCTGTATAGGGCAAATTAATCTTGACAGTGAAAGTCAAGTTAGTGCCAAGGTTCAGGAAGTTTTCTTACTCCTTGTGGTTGCTTCGACAGGTTTTAGCATTAATTCCTAGTAGCGACTACACTGTCATAGTGGGGTCAATGGTAAACTCACATTTAGACTACTGCAACAGCCGTCTTGCAGGAATTCCTACAAAGCAACCTCAGAGATGGCAAAAGGCACAAAATGCAGTGGTCACGGATTGTACAGTACTGTTGAGTTGTCGCGTCTCATATAAAGGGGCTACCCTTTTCTCACTCTCCGATCCCGGTCCAATGGCCGCGTCTTCTCTTCAACAAGGTGGCATCAATCTTGTGGGTCCCTATTCGGGAGCCATCTGAAAGACCAAAGAAATATCGAGACTTAGTACCACAAATGAAATACACCAATCACGGGCTGAAAAGATACAAGTATCTTTTATTACTGTACAGTTTACAAAGCAAAACAGATAGCTATCTTGCTCCCAACACATTGCAGTGAATACCAGCGGACACAGTGAGGAGCGAGAGTGCTGGACATCTAAATACAGACATATTTATACCATTTTAGCAATATTGTCCAGCGTCTCTCCGAGTTAATAATTTGTGGGCTAGAGTTTGTGCCTAGTTCACATGACAGATGTTACAATATTATACAAAGGATTAAACAAGTTTACATGTCCATCAAAATACAATGAGGCTGTAGGTTCTCGGATCCACGGTAAGCCTTACTCCAAGAATCGCTACAATGCAGTTCAGCCAGAACATACAATCTTCTTTTGTTTTCCATTGTCTCTATGTGTATACGAGGATGGGGCTTGTGAGCACAGACAACACTTGAATGGCAGTTCATATGAAGCACAAGGTTTCTTTGCTTTTTTCAAACTGTCTGCTCTCAGTCAGCCTAAACATTAACAAACCTCAAAGGTCGTTTGGCTCGGCTGCAAGTCAAAAACACAGTCCACCATTTTAGAACATTGAACATGAGTTAAAATCAAAATGGTGGATGAGTCCTAAAATGGCGGTGAAGTTAAACCCAAAATCGGAACTTTGCAAACGCGGTTTTCTGCGTAACGTGAATGGGCTTAGAGCAATATTCATAATAAGGAGGCACTATATGATTATGGTTTAACAATTAGTTTGCCGTCAGAAGAGATAAGATCATGTCTGAACCGCACACCGTAATTTACATTGGCTGGCAGTGGATGACAGAATCAAATATAATTCTGCATGCTTGATCTATCTGAGGTTAGTGGGTTGTGCTGGTGATTCGCGCTATGCCTAAGTCAGTCACTGTGCGCAATGCCCCTTATTTGGCTATTGCATCATGCATAAATCCTTAAGAGTCATCACATTGTTTTGTATTGAATTTATTTGATTTCTTCAGATGACACATGTTTCGACACTTGGCCATTTTCAAGGCAAAGTTCTTCTTGCGGTATTTCCCTTGTTAGGATTTGTCCCAGGACCTGTTGGTCATGCTTCCGTATCCCACCAGAATACCCAAGAACCCTGGGACAGATCCCTATATTGAAAGAAATTTGAGAACAAGGACCCAATCGATTTGCGCGATCACGCATCTGACCTACCAATTCTTATGTGCACTGTGACTGAATCAGGCATAGCGCGAATCACCAGCACAACCCATTAATCTCTAGACTCAAACAGGAGGTTCAGGATAAACCTCCTTATACTGGTGATACAGTTTGACCTAAACTAAAGCAGATGATCAAGCACACTCCCACCTGGTGTTCTACCCCTGGTATTTTATCAATTTTATCTATAAGAGCTTGAAGGGGTCTGCTCCAGCATACCAAACAGACAGGCTTAGTTTACATCAACTGACTCAGCTGTTACGTTCAGGGGATCAACTTCTGTTGAGCATCCCCTGTTCTTGTTGCGTCACCAGTGGTGACAGAAGATTCACAGTGTATGGCCCTAAACTATGGAATAGCATTCCCCTGAGAAATTAGGTCTCTGGAATCATTCTATCAGTTTCATAGAGCCTTGAAAATGTTCCTTTAAATCATAAAGATGTCAGATGCTCAGTTTTTCTTGATGCTAACTCTAGGCTCTTCCAGATAAACTGATCTTTTTTGATTGATACTCTGTATTTATTTTGCTCTGTTTTTCTTTCTGGTTTCATCTGCGCCTCTACACGATTTAGTTCGTCTTTGTGCGTGTTATAAATAATTCAAATCGAATCAAATCATATTAGCGCCAGAATTTTGGCAGAGTGCCTTGTTTCAGCGCAAATTCTGCCGGTTGGTATTAGTGTTACCGCAGGAGTGGTTCGAGCATTCACACCAGGTTGTGGTGCGGCGCAGGTCCCGGCAGTATCTCTAATTCCGCTTTGCGGATTTAGCACTGGATTGCCACCCAATTTACAGTGAGGCCCAACATCTGGAAGACAAGACCTATGAGTAGATGGCAGGAACTACAGGAGCTCATAAATCAGACCCTGACGACCAGAAGAGACCATCGTAATGAACTTGCTTCTAGGGGATGACATTTTCACATCTAATACATATATGAACTAAGTGAGCCCTGAAGTAAAGCTGACGGAGGAAGGGAAGCAGCCAGGAGAGAGACATTCTTTTGGCAAACTTTAGTTACTAGTACTAGTTGTAGGGTCAGCTAGATTAGGTTTTGGACAGAGAACATTTTTGAGTTGGACGTCCTGATGAAAGACGAGCACCTTAGTTAGTTTGGTTAATAGGGAAATTCCCTGTAGCAATAGGGTAAGATAGGCTTTTTATTTATTATTTTGAATAAACCTGATAGAAATGTGTCAAACTCCTCCTTCTGGTACACCACATATGCCACTAACAACCCCACTATATTCTTACAGAGCCACAAGCAGCAATGCTAACACAAATGGTAGAAATTCCATGCATAAGAGTTCTTTACATTATATTACATTGAGTAGATCACAGAATTACTAAACACAAATGCCGTCAACGATATCACTTGATTTATTGTGAAATGTGGCTCTCTGCCACCAGAGACTATTCTTGATATTAATTGGTTGATTTTGGGGGTATTTCCCTCTAATTTTCATTAGGCTTGTGTGATGAAGTTACTGAGATCTTGCCAGTCAAGTGGGACTGGCGAAATCTGGGGGACAGAGGATGCCAACTTCTCCATGACGTGACCCATGGAGGAGCTAAAAGGAGGGTGACACGCTGCGTTCCCAGTCTTCCCAATAGTGGCATATGAGACCTAGAATATGTGTCTCATACAGATAGCAGTTAGAGAATCTATATCTGGGTTTGGAATCTCACACATATACCCAGGGAGTCTGCCCAGGGCAGTGGACCCATGCAGGGAGTGGGAGTGCACAGATATTGTTCAACCAAAGGTTAGAGCCTAATATGTATTGGGAGCCACACTCAAAAGTAAAACATAGGAAAGAGACAGAGACCACACATTCACAATGAACAAGCAATAGTGAACTGCATAATTCAGTTAAGAATACACAGTCAGCGATGGGAGGGGCATAGCCTCATCAAAATCCTCTGCAGATCTTTATGTCAGGAAGTGGCCATGGCACTCCTGTCTGGCCATAACATGGTGGGAACATGAACTACACCAGTAGAAATCATCCCTCACTTAGAGTTACGGATGATGGATTAATCACAATGAGATGACATGGACACTTGGGGCAAGGCCAATCAGGGTCAGGAAAGACCAGGAAGCAATAGGCCAGACAATTAGGTCCTTGATGGCATCAATCACCCAAGTAAAAACTGTATAAAAGGCCCCCATTCTTCATTTGCTCTGGGGGCAGAGGACAGTATTCCTTAAAGCGGGTGGGAGAGAGAGAGAGACAAGAGCTGGATAGAGATTGAAGGAGGAGGAGTGAGAGGAGTAGAGAGCAAGTAGGAGAGAAAGAAACAATTTGGAGAAATGAAAGGGAGAGCAAGTGTAGGAGGAGGAGCAAGGTCCAGCGTGAGAGAAAGTGGACGTGGGGGACTGAGGGATTAAGCAAGGGAAAGTTGAATAGACATGATTAACTGTTGAATCAGTAGGTGTGATAGTAAGCATAAGAGGATGATCTGTGCAACAGCTGTAGTGTATGGAGCCATTGGGCCACCCGAGGAACAAATGAAGATGAACTGCAGAAACTTCCAACAGTATTTGGTGCTCCATAGTAGTAAACATTACATATTTTTCCATATCATTTCATATAAATAAATTCATGTTCTGTCAAAAGTATTTTATATAATAGCATCATCTTCTCCAAAGTTCATACGCATAATGTGATGACCAATGCATTTTGGACCTTTTAAAGATCCTTCAGCAGGGCAACATTTGTAAACAATAATATTAACATGTAACCAAGATCATAATTAGAAAATGTCCAGGAATATAGTCTCATCAATAGTTAAAATTATTCAATGCATGCCTCATTTGATGATGCACCAGAATAAGCCAGTAATTTATATGTAATCCCGAATAAATATTCTATGAAGTATGAAAAAGCAAGATCTTTAAACGAACTTAAAAGGTAACACATTCAATCAGTAGATTAAAATTTACATCTGTCAAACAAGCTTACCTGAAATCCTCAACCAAACTAGGTTGATGGTTAAAGATCTGTGCTGAAAAACGAATACAAAAATGAAAAATGAAGAGTCATATAACTACAAACAAACATACAAAGGTAAAAAGTAGATGGTCATCCAAGAAATCTTAAATGGGCCAAAAATAAACTTAATCAATAGGAGTGTAAGCCAGCACAACAAGTGTCCAGAATAAAGTATTGAGTTTGCTCACAAGCACTAAAGAAATAGGGAGAATGCTGGCTGAAGCACAGCGTGAACGTTCATGCAAAATGACGTCACTGCACAAAGCACAAACTTAATCACGTAGTCAGAAAAGATTGCAGAAAACAAAAAAAGAAAGCTTCTTTAATTCTTAAAAATCTACTTAGAGGGAAAATACTTTTTAAAATAATAACAAAAATGAAAAATAATATAAAAAGTAAAAAGATAAGGTGAATGTAAAAATATCCTACATGGGTTCTGCCACTTAACCATATAATGAAAATACTTTAAATATTGGGTTCTAATGATGTATCCTGTATGATATATATTAAATGAGTAGATTGCCATGTCTTTACAATAACCAATTCATATGATAAACATATGACGCTTGCTAAATATCAGAGTTAAAAAGATATATCATTCAACATAGTTATAGCAGTTGAAATAATTCATGAGTTAAATACATGATCATTCATGATGTCTTATCTAAATACAATTGCCTTACAGAAAATAATTGTAAATTCTCTCCCTGAGACTTGGAAAACACAACATCATGTACTACTCAAATCCACCACAATTCCAAATTGAAACAGAGCCTATAGGTCCTAATGCACAGTATCATAGGCACCAATAGGAAATACATTTTGTATAATGTTACTTCCAACAAACGCATCTTCATTACAAATTACACAGATTATGGTCTTTGTTCATACACTGAGGGATAACTGAATCAAATCTATCCATCCAGTAGGCTTCCCTTTGTTCTAACATATTTGAGTTTTAAAGTTCAGATGTCTAACATGAATAATTTCCAAAATCTGAAATTGTAATTGTGTGATATGGTGAAGTTACTAATCAACGTGTCTTGCAACAGAAGAACTCTAATTGTTTGTTCTCATTCCGTCTCACTTTTGTGTTCTTGAAGTTTGACCCACATATTATAGAATAAAATACAATACATTAGTTGGGTCATATGTTGCAAAATCCCATACTATAATCTGCTCTCCTATTTTAGGGGAAAAAGATATGTACCCCTTAATAATGTTATTACGGTTAAAACTATGTTTACTTAATAAACAGCTCAACCTGGCTGCTTGATATGTTTTCAGCCAAATTCTCTAAATACTGAGCTCCTGCATCTTTCTTTTGAAGCACAGCATTTTCATTATAGCATGGCTGGCAATGGTGTAATGGATGAGGGAGCATATGGGAACAAGTAATGATAGTTGTGCTAAGCATATATAATGCTCTCTTTCTGATTCAATTGCAATACAAATAAAGATCAAACAGTGGGCCTCATTACAAGTCCGGCGGTAACCCTGCCGGACTTGCAATATATACCGGTGCCTGGCTTGCCGGTAACACCGGGGTATTACAACCCCAGCGTTCCAGGAACTCAGGCGCCAGTAAATTGTTAATCCCCACTCCCATTTGAGTCCCATAGAACTCAAAGGTAATGGGGACCACAGACGCACCGGCACCGTTAATGATGGTGCCGGTGCTTCCGTGTAACTCTGCAGACAGGTGGCATTCCCCCCGCCAGGTCTGGCCCTGGCTGGTGGGACGGCACCCATCTGCAGACTCATAGTGTGCCGGTCCGGTCACAACGGTGTTGGTAAATTTACCAGCACCGTTGTTACCAGGCCGGCACACTTGTAATGAGGCCCAGTATATTTATAACTGCGATTAGCATTACAAAATGAAAACATGACATATTTTCTCCCAATGGATAGCTGAATTTACCAGCTTGATGTACTTTTAAGCCAGCAAGGATCTTGAAATTGTATCCTTGCTATTGGTAAACCCAAGCCATTACTGCATCTCGCTTTGTCAAGCACAGCTTTTCAAATAATGGCAGGGGTGCCCAAGGTGTAAAAACGTACTTGATGTTCTTTCCAGGAGTCCTTGAAAATAAAGATAAAAGAATGTATTTATAACAGCAAAAAACAATACACACTAAATATTTCAGCTATTTCATCTCAAGAGACAGCTCAATGTTCCATTTTGTAGTTTTTTTTCAAGCCAATGAGAATCTTGTACCTGCAACTTTCCTATTGGTAAACCCATGCGCTAAGCATTAAACTATTGGGTCTCTCTTTAAAAAGCACATCTTTTCTCATTATGACAAGGTTGACAAAGGTGTCATGGATGAAGAACAATATGGGAACAAGCAATGCTAGTGGAGATAAACATACATGCTGCTCTCTCCTCTCTGGGTCATTTGTAATACAATAAAAAAAATAAAAAAATGTGTTTTTAATAGTAAAAAGTATAACAACTATTAATTTGACCCATCTATTTTCACTGAACAGACAACTCAAACCACCACCTTGTCTATCTTCAATTCAATGAGGGGCTCAAAAAGACACACTTCTTATTGGTAAACCCATGCTCTCACCACTGAGCTACTGTCAAAGGCGTAATAGAAGACAATTCATTTGGTAACTGGCAATGCCAGATGGGCTAAACATATCCACTGCTCCCACTCTCTAAGCCAGTAGTAAAGAAAATAAAGATAAAATAAAGATTGGATTACAAGAAACCTTAAAAGTAAAAAGAAATAGATGTCAGTCATGACAATGGACAGATCAACCTATCATAGTTAACTGTGTTCATGCCAATGAGGGCATTTCTATCAATAACCCCATGTTTTAACTATTCAGCTACTGCATATCTCTTTAGTAAACATAGTTTGCTCATCATGACCAATCCGACAAAGGCGTAAGGGATGAGGACGCATATGGGAACTAGCAAAGCCAGTTAGGATGGATACACCTGCTGGTATCCCTCAGAGTTAATTTTAAAGGAAATAAAGGGAAAACAATGTTATTTCTAATGGTAAACATGATCATAAAATGAAAATTCATACACTTTGTCATACCACACAGTTTAACCTGCCAGCATGAGTAGTTTCAAGCTAATGGGGGTTTGAATATGCATCATTGCTATTGACAAACCCAGGCTGTGGCCACTGAGCCAGAGTCAAAACTGTAACAGATGAAGTTGTATATTAGAACTACCAATGACAATTGGGATGAACATATTTAATGCATTCTCTCTGATTAAGTGTAATACAAAATAAAGATAAAACAATGTATTTATAACAGTACAAATAATTAAAATCTAAACGTTTGACTTAGCTCCTCTGAAAAGATAGCTCAACCTGCCAGGTTGACAATTGGCATGCCAATGAGGGGCCTAACCCTGCAATCTTGCTACACCTATTCTGTAAGCAGTGAACTGCTGGGTCTCCTTTTAAAAACATAGCTTTTGTCATTATGCTATCTCTGTCAAAGGTGTAATGGATGAGGATGCATATGGGAACTAGCAATATCAGTTGGGATAAACATATCTGAGGCTCTTTCTCTGAGTCAAATATAACAGTTTATTTATAATAATGAAATACATTAAAAAGGAAAGCATGACCTATTTTCTCCCAATGCACAGCTCAACCTACCAGCTGATTATCTTTAAGCCCATAAAATGCATGTAGCTACCTTGCTATTGGTAAACCTATGCTGTAGCCACTGAGATATTTGTTTATTTATTTGGATTTTTGCTAGTGCTGCCTTACCCAGATGGTCGTCGGAATGCCTTACATTGTTCAAATGTTTGAAAAGTGGGAGTTGAAAAATGAAGTTACAAAGGAGATTAGGATAGACAAGTGATAACAGTGGAGACGGGCAGGGTTATGTGTGGGAAAACAGGTATGTTTTGAGACTCTTTCTGAAAATGGTGATGGAGGATGCAGTGCGTATGTGGAGAGGTAGGTGTTCCATGCCGTGGATGCCCAGTGGTTAAATGCTTGTTTTGTGTGCATGTGAGTTTGTGGAGTGGAATGTGTAGAAGGTGTTGGCAGGATTGTCTGTTGTTTGTGCGGTTGATGGGTTTGAGTTTGTCATGAGGGTAAGGTGGAGCCTGGAGGTAAATGAATTTGAATACAAGACAATTCTCTGGGGTATGAGGAGCCAGTGGAGGTGGGCAAAAGCAGAGGTTATGTGTGAATGTTTCGGTAGGTGGTGGATGAGTCTGTCAGCTGTGTTTTGTTTGGCTTGCAGGGTAGCAAGGTTTTTGTTGGGGATTCCAGTGAGGAGAGCATTTCCATAGTCCAGCTTTGAGAGAACCAGTGCTTGGACTGTGGTGCGGAAGTCGTCAGGAGGCAGGATATGTCTGATTTTGCATAGGAGATGCGTAGGAGATGTATTTGTAGATTGCATGTTTTTGTCAACAGCTTTGATCGATAAGAGGGCATTGAGACAAAGTGTGTCTTTTCAGTGAAAAAGGAGGTGAAAAGGTAGGTGAGCCAGTCGAGTACAGTGCCAGAGAGATTCATCCTGTGGGCTAGGATGTCTATTAGAACGGTGTGGTCAATGGTGTTGAAGGTTGCAGAGAGGTTGAGGAGTATGCAGCCTTTATCTGTGATGCTGTGAAGGTCACGGATGTGAAGAGAAGGGATCTCAGTGCTTTGTGCAGGCCAAAAGCCAGATTGGAAGGGGTTGAGAAGGTTGCTTGTGGTGATGTGTTGTTACAGGTGGGTAGTTACAAAGTAGTGCATGATTCTGGTGAGGTATAATAGGATAGTAATGGGGTGGTAGTGTTCAGGGGTTGTGGGGTCAGGAGATTTTTTTGAAAAGGGGTGAGATTTGTCTAGTTTTTACTGCAGTGGGGATAGTACCATGGAGAGACTCGAGTTGATGATGTTGAGCCAGTTTGGAGTTATGGTGGGGATGCAAATGGATGCAGCTTGAGGTGGGCATGCATCATCCAGGAAGAGTGCAGGTTTATTTTTGGCAGTGAGGGCGATAAGTGTATCAGTGTCGATTGGGTCCAAGGGGTCCCATGTATTGGAATGTTTAGGCATGGGGGATATGAGTGGGAGAGCTGAAGGGAGGGATAGCTTGATGTTGTGTATTTTGGAGTTGAAGTAGTTCATGAGGGAGTGAAGAGGAGGTGCTAAGACCTTGATCATGTTCTTTTTCACCTCTTCCATTCTGTCAGGCTCTCCTGGGCATTCTGGGGCCCTTTGTTTCTCTCTGGGGCTCTCCGGTACCCTCTGGGACCCTCTGGCATTTCAGCAAAAGCAATTCAAGCAGCAGGCAAGGAGGCAGAGTCAGGTTCATCAGGTTTTATTTCATGCCAGGCAGACACAGACCGCAAACAGCATAGTTGTCAAGTACACAAACCCCTCTGCCAGCTGACTCAATGCTGAAAACTGAGCTTCTTTTTATATCTGTCCAAGAAAGAGGATCCAAACCCCCACCTTTTCTAAACATGTCTAGGCAAAGTTCTCCGCTGACTACATCCGCGCACACAGCAATTATTCCTTATCTGTTTAAACCTTCAAAATGAAATAAATGCTGGCACACATCCTAGGTTTTTCCCTGTGGCACTGCCCCTAATATGGTCATGCAGATGCTTCTCTTGGCTAGAATTTCAGACAAAGCCCAATTAACTGTCTGGTTTCAGACTGCCTATCTGATTCTTACATGGCAAGGCAGCCTTGAATTGTTGAACTCTGGGCTGGCTCATGCGCCCACTGTCTACAGGTAGTCTTCATTTAATACATTTCTTTTACTTATATAAATGCATTGTCAGTTAAAGGCATTGTTGGTTACATAAATGGCAGAGTCCTTGCCTGTCTGGGTATAGGAAAAAACTTAGATAATTTTCCTACTCAATTTTTATACTATGCATTCTGTACCTTGCCTACTTACTAAACCATGATAAAAGCATTTTCGACCTTATAAACATAACACTATTAAAGGTACTAATATCTATTTTCACTCATTTACCATACTAAATCATTCCATACACATTTCTCTGCCTGGCTTTAAGTGGAGGGGGGCTACCCCCTACTGCATTCAGTTGTTGGTACCTCATCTTCAGTTCAGCACCTCCATTACACTTCCCTGTATTTAAAGTTCTTGTTTGTTAAAATAATGACTTTCAACCATATCCATGTCCACCCTCCTTGATACTTATCTAAATAACATCCTATCACAATCTTACAATTTGTCACACACTCACGTATTGTTATTACTTGTGTGTGTCTCTAAACTATTTTTATCTTCTTTCATTAAAGCACCACTTCCTGTCTCCATTTGCTTTAAACTAACTGTATGCCTTAGATAATTTCACAGCACAGCCATTGTGAGACTCGAGAGGTTGGCCAAGCTTTGAGATAACCCATTAGCCCATTGTCTCTTCGTATGTCATATCTTGTCTGCAACTCCCACCCCAACCAAATATAATCTCTCCTTCATTTTCTTCTTGTGCCCATTCATATATATATATATAACTTTTTAAACTGCGCCTTTCCCTCTTGTTCCACACATTTTCTTCTTCCGCATCTTCCACTTTACTCGTCTTTAGTTTGTCATTGGTGGACCGTCTGTGTCCTGTCGCCTTTGTCCTTTCTTTTGAGCTGTTTTCACAGTTAATCTCCCAGGTTCTTTTGCTGCTTAGACCAGGAGTCCATTGTCTCTTTTTCCTTTAACACAAGGAGTTCATTTTTACTCAAGTGTCTCTCTTTCAATAAATACATTGTTCAAATGAGTCCAAAAGAGGGGACGTTTCAGCATGGGGACACAGGGTTGGGGGAGTCTTTTGCAGACAGAGCTCAGACCATCATCTTTGTCGGGCTTCCACTGGGTTTCTCTACGACCTCCCTCTTTTCTCACGCGGTTCGATGTTAATTACCCAAGGCATACAGGTCCCTCGATGTATACCTGTAACATAAAACTGAATAAGTTTGTTTTGTAAAATAAACATGTCTCTTCTATTTAACACATTTCCTACCAAGCCATTTCCTTAAAACCCCTCTTGTTCACATTGGCTCTCATACCCTACTTCCTTAAAAAATCGCAAGACATTCCCTTTTATTGAATACCCCTGCCTCCTAGAGAAAGCTACAAGACATTTTCATTTAAACATTTCCTTTTTATGGGTTATTCTTGCCTGAACAAACAAAATACCCCCCATCCATAGCTCTGTTTCAGCTAGCTAGAACCTGAGTTTGTTTTCAATAATATACAATACATGTTGTGCTTCATGGGAAACATTTTTCCCTTGAGGGTGACACATGCAACCCTAAGGAGACAAAAATAACAATTAAAGAAAAAAGTCTTCTTCTTTTCTAGTTTTCTAGGCACGTCCGTAGCAGATGACAGAAACATCCTTGGGGATCCCCGTCATCTGTAGAAAGTCAAAATAGGGACAAAAGTCATTTGGGCACTGGTAAGGGGTCAGGTTTTCTTCCCAACTTCAACCCTTTCTTCCTTTTTCTGCTATCAAAAATACTTTCTGGATCATTCTCCCTTATTTGTTGGTGCACATAAACAACTATTTTCTAGCCACCCTGCAGGATACCTAGTTTAGGCTTGGTTCTTTGTTCAGCTTAGCTGCACCTGCTTCCTTGTTAGCAGTAAATACTTCCTCAGTTCAGCAGCCATTCTTCCTTTTCTCCTTTTGTCTGTTGTTGGACCATGGCCTTTGCTTGTGCTTTGTATTCATCCTTTGGAGATAAAACAGGCGTTTTGCTGCACACCGTCACTGCCTAACTTAATCTAGTCTACCCCTGTTTTTTGAGACTATGGCACCGCTTCTTACTATGTGCCTCCATTGGTTATCGTACCCAACAATGTTTGCCTCGTCTAATAATTGCATACCCCTATCACACCAACCTTCTTTGACATTATGAACACAAAAATAATTACTCACCTTCAATTTAACTTCTGTTTTCTGTGGTTGTCTGAAATGGCCATGTTTCCTGATGTACCTCTTCCCTTCTTCAAAAATAAGCCTGGAAGGTTATTTAGCTATTCACTGTCTATATATGTTTTGCTTATATATGAAAACATTTGTTTTGCCTTTTATGCAAATTGATATGTACAAGAAATACAATAACTGTATATCCAAAATATTATGGCATATGTGTTGTTTTTTCATATAAATCATGCATTGAATGACAAGTTTGGGATTAGATTTAGTATAACACTGACAAAGAGGTACTTTACTCATTTAGCACATGTCTAAGGTTTATAGTACCATGTTTTCTGAAGCGTTTTGCCTTTTGTTTCTAAGCATTTTAGGTGCCCAGCTGCCAGTCCCCCAAAGGGCTCCCCAACTCATCTTTTTGGTAAAGGTGAAATGGCCATGTTGTCATCTATTTTCCACTCTTTCCACGCCTGATTGCACCTATCTTGGGAAAAACAGCTAAACACTTGAAGACATTGGGCCTCATTATGAGTACGGCGGTAGGGGGTTAATGGCACCGGTAAGGATGCCGGTGCCATTAACCCCCTACAGCCGCATTCCGAGGTCTCATAGCGGGTCTCACTAGGGCCAGCTGGTTTTACCAGATGCCCTTAACGGAACCCGCTAAGGGATCACGGAGCTGATAACGGGACTGCTATTTGTGGGCCCATTATTAGCCCCTTCCCCATTCCCATTGAGCCCTAAGGGGGCTCGAATGGGAATGGGGAAAGGTTTTGAGAATGGGGACTTACCAGGTCCTCCAAGGTTGGAATGACCCGGTAAGTCCCCATTCTGACTACCCAGACCCGGACACGGGTTTGGAGGCAGCCATGGTGCTAATAGCACCATGGCTGCCTCCAAACTCGTAATGAGGCCCATTGTGTCTCTTACTACCTCTTTTCCTGTTACTCACCTGGATCCTCTTACTTTTAGTGCTGATCAATTGTGTGTCCACACCCTTTTAGCGTGAACTAGTACTTACCTTTTTCTTTTTCTCCCTAATTTAAGGCCGTGCAGATGTTTCTCGCACTTCCACGCAAATGTCCATAACTTTTATTTGTAAAATAAATCAAAATTGTTACAGGCACTCAAAAAATTGTTTTTTATTTACCTCACTATATTTTCTTAAAATGGCTTGTGTGATTTTCCCTTGTTTGATTCACCCAATTATTGTCAGCCATACTCCTTTTCTCGGTCTTCATGGTCACTGATGCTTTTTATTGCCCTGCACTCCTTTTCTGCTGTTGGCCAGGAAACCTCATAAGTGCTATTTGTTTCTAATTTTTTGATTTTTTTGTCCGTTTTATGCTTTAGAGTTTATTCCCTATCCTTTTATTCATTTGCCCAATTGTTCCCTTCCTCAATTTTTCTTTTATTCATTTTTTATTTAAGATAATTAATCATTTTCATCTTTTCCCGATTTATTTTTTCTGATTCTGTGTAACAGAGGCCCAAAGTTTCCCCTAACATTTAATCCTTTATTCTAATCATCTCTTATTTATGTTGGCCATTTATTTCCTTATTATTATTATTTCTTCATGTATACTGAAACACACTTCCTTTCCTTTTCTGCGTGATGCAGTAAGGAAAGTATAATTTCATACTCCATTAAGCCCTGTATGGTTGTATTGTCATCTATGACGTTGTTTAACCTAAATCTTTCATCTGAACCATTACTCATTTACCATGTTTCCCTACGTTATGGCTGCCTCTAATTTTCTGGAGGTCATCTGTCTCTTCCTCTTGTTCACAAATGTTCATGGTCTGTGCCTGAATTTATGAAATATTTTCATCATTTATCCACCAGGCCACACAGCTGGCTATATCACCATGCTGCCACAATAATAAAACCCTTAAGTTTCCACCCAAACAATCTCATTGGCCTTCTGCCATTTTTCATGCCTTCAAAATTATGCTTGTGTCTAAATTGTGCATGTCCCAGATACACAAACATGTTTTCCTTGGTAACCTAAACACCATCATCATGCTTTCAGGTTTTGTCATTCATTCCTTTCTTCAACCATCTGAATCCTATAATAATAAAATCTCAACTGATCGTCCTAAATCAAAAAGGTTTTTCACTATTTTTTCAAAGAATTTTCTCCACGCCAGCCGCCAAGGCCTCAAAAAATCGTAAAATACCACCCATGGTATAACACCATTCAGGCTGTCCTATCACGCATGGTGGAGCTCCTGAAAAGGATCTTTAGGAGCACCCCAAAACCCCCATTCAGTACATTATACTATCCGCAAAATTCCCCAAAAAGCAGGTCACAGAGAACCCAATAACCCTCTTCAACTTCAGAGGGCTTTCTAAATCAGAAATACTAGAGAACATGAATAACATTAGACCATTCAGCTGCAAGGTGATGCCTGCCCCTGCCCGCACATTAGTTTAAAAAACCCATGAAAAATCACTTGCTCCACATGTCATGACGTTCAGCAATACCTCCTTCAATCCCAACACTATTTCTGCAGCTGTGAAACAACCCTTAGGAGTGGTCCTCCACTCACCCTTGTCCATGTCATGCCAGGTTACATAGTACAATCTGTTCTGTTGCACTTATCATTTGAGTGCCATTGCTTCTGCTTCACTACCACATTCACTAATGCCATTGACCCTTTCCTTTCCCCACAATGCTGGCAAAAATGCTCATTCATTTCCCATGTCATTATCAGAGTTAAATTGGATTACTACACTACCATTATTGCAGACATCCTCGCAAAAAATCTTCACCGGCTCTAAAAAGTGCAGGGTGATGCTGTGTGCAACTCTCAATATTCCCAAAAGGATATACATTACTCACGCAATATAAGCTGCTCACTGGCTACCCATGAAGGAACAGTTAATTTCAAAATCCTAACCATTATGCATAAATGTATGTCTCACACAGCACCAGTATCTAACTGATGCTGTAAATAGAGTCAGTTCAGCCTGACCCAAAAGAAGTCACCATGTCACTCAACTACAAGTCCCACTAACCAAAAGAGCTAATGCCAGAGGTCTAAGCTTCCCCATCTTGTTCCCAACCCATAGAATACTTCCTCTAGCGAACTTAGAGCAGAACCATCCCTCCTCTTTTTTTACCAGAAACCCTCAAAACTACCTTATTTAGCTACCTCTATTAGTTCCCCCAGCGGTGTCTATACGTGTTCCCCCTGTTGTTTAATTAACCTCTATGTCATGTGTTTACTTAGTTTCTACTCTATCCAATGTGAGCTAAACATGCAGCTCATCCATTGTAACTACAATATGTATTTATCTGTCCTATAACTACTGCCAAAGTTGTGGCATGCAACCACTTGTGTATGCCATTTTCATTGTAATCTGCAAGCCTCTTCTTTGTAACAGCACCATTATGCCTAAGGGCTTCTATGTGCTCTGTACATTCTAATAAATAAATAAATAAAGGGTTTTCATGCATTCAGGCCTTTCCTTTCTACTAGGAATTGCTCATTCCTTCCCACACTACAGTAGGCACTACTATTGGATCACTACAATGCCCCTTCTCTGGACAGTCATGGACAACTCCTCAATAAAAATAAAAAATACGTATCACGCAGAATAATGTTTCTAGACAATACTGAATATTCCCACACAGAAGCCTCTCATAAACCAGAAGAAAACCACACTGACTATCTGTAAACAAATGCATTCCTTTATTAAACTCATGAGCAGCACACAAAGGATACCATTTTGTCCACGCCCTTTCATACTTATCAGAGTGAATTACTCTTGTTAGTTCATCAGACCCTCCAGGTCAGTCCAATATATATAGGCCTGCCTTTAAAAATCCATAACTGGGGGCCCAGCTCTAGCCATCCGGCTCTTAAAAACTGGAATGCCCTCCCACCAGCACTAGGAAATGAAGGATGCTTACATTGCTCTCCTCAAAATGCTGAAAACATTCATGTTTAACCAAGCCTCTTCGTGATCTCATCATGATGAATAGCTAAGCTGGCTACGACAATGCCATCCATGTGCTAATTCTTCTCTTGTTCAATGTATTCCGGTACCTGCACCATTGCATCCTCTGTACTCGGGCCAAAAAATGCCCCTGGACTAATGTGCACCTACACATTAAGTTTAATTAACTACCACTGAAAGGTGCCTATTGAAATTACACCACAGCTGACCCTTTTTCCTCAAAAGACTGCTAAACCAATGCCACATCTATAATCTAAAAAGCCTTCTTTGCTACATGGATACACAGTCCCAATGTCTTATCATTAGACCAAAAATCGTTTTTTCTTGCCATATTTCTCCTTGTATTCCAAAACCCTAGTGCCACTTCACTCTTCTAAACACATCTGACCATCCTCTGCGGCTGGCTGACTGTGAAACACATTCATTTTTCTGTTTTGCAAAAATATTTCTTATTTTTAGGTTGACACCTTTTATTCCCGGGTGCCTCTGTGAATCCTGTGTTTGCGTTTTGCTGAGCCTACATGTACACTCACTGACTCGTCCCCTGCACCAAATTAATTTTGCATGTAATGCACTTTATAATAAATGCAACGTATAAACCACACTCACTTGAGCATTTCCCAGATCACTAAAATAGCTTAACAATTACACCAGCTGTACACGTAGCTGATACGCCCATGCATCATGCAGTGTTGTCTCTCTTGACTTACTTAATCTATGGTTCTCAAGGGTGTTCAAACTATCAGTGCTTTAAAGTAATACCACTGAATATGTAAGGCACTATATGACTGCCAAATAACATGGCATCTTTGCTCTTTTTAATGTGTCTTTTCACCACATACTTTTTTAAAAAATACTGTATCTAGGTTATTGCTCTGCTGCAAAATAACCAGCACGAGTCATAATAAAACATGAATGCAGAATTAAATGACCCAACCAGATCAGAGCCCTGCGTCCACCAGAAGTGGGCCACGCAAACACGGGCCACATCAACTCTCTTCTTTGACAAGTGTTTCAAAAATGCGCGACAATGCTCGACAAAGGCCTTGTATCTACAATCTGCATTTGGCAAATGCTTTTGATAATTAAAGACTTCTGTAAATGTGGCTCGTGATGCGCATTCTGCATTACTTCAACATGGGCCAATTTCCTGAACTTGGCAATGTTATCGTCAAGGCCGACACTGCATTCCTGGCTTTTGTTTGAGCTCTCGCCTTGCTTTTAAGCAAAACGAAAACACAATTGCTATTCCTGTGCCAGTCTGCCCACTTCAATTTGCACATAGGAACACTGTTTGAAATCTCACATGTTTGTTAACTGTGCACTTTTTTTTCAATCAACAAAACAAACGTGTCTACACTTTAAAATTCATTTGCTAAAGATGCGCTTAATTTCAAATTCACATTTCCACCATTCCTTTCCCATCAATCACTGTAAAGCCAACACGATTCTCTGTTCGCACAAGGTTTCTAAAGGTCCCAATCTCTCATTCTGTCTTTCAACTCTGCGCAGTTTCAGTACTCACATACAACAGCCCTCTTTAAATCACTGTAACTTTGTCATTTAAATGTGATACTCCACTATACTTAGCACGGTCCATTCATTATCTTGTCTAGTACTAGAAAACCACAGCTCCATAGTTGCTTGAATTTTTTTTTGTGATTGTTACATGTGCAAAAAGCTTTTTACACTTATCTCAGAAATGTTTGACTTTTTTAGATGAAATCACCACAAATTTGTGTTCCTTAAGTCACAGCATCTGATCAGCTACATTATTGTTATTTTTTGGCATTTTCAAAACCTTGGCTGAATGCCATTTTTTTTAGATTTAGCTTGAAAATATCATTTTTATATTATTTCCAATATTTTCCAGTGCACACAGACAGTTATGCCATAAAATGAAACAAATGAACAGCCATACCATACAACAATTAGACACACAACATAACATGACATGTGACAATAAAATCAGACAGACTCCGGCTGGCTACATTTAAGTGCACATCCTAGTGACACCTGCCTCTGAAGGTACACTCCTACCCCTATATATGTGCATTTCTTTCAAAATGTGAGTTCACCCCTTTCAAGGAATCTTTAAATTCTCTTGGTCTCCTAATCACCCTATTGAGTGGGCTCTGGGTGCAAAAACTCCATTCAGCCATCTTTAAATGCTAGGCAAGTGGCGTATCCGCTCTCTCTCAGGCGTGTTCCCTGGTATCTCCTCTTCTCAGGTATCCTCCTGGTATCACTCTCTGTTGCTCAAGTACCTTGAGTCAATATTTTTTTCCCTTATATATACACATTATGCTCTTATTCTGATGTTATTTTTTTTCATATCCACCTCCCTCAGTTACCTTTTGCTGGGGTCCCCCATGAATATTTAACTCTTGTGATTTTTTAAATGCTAACTTTTTTGTTTTTCCCAAATCTGGGCTGCCATTATGTTTCCCTGAAAAGTTACCACAACTATATATATATATATATATATATATATATATATATATATATGTATATATATATATATATTCCCCTCTCTGCCATACTGTTCTCCCTCCCCGTGTCCCTGTCCCTTCTTTTCTATCGGCTAGGGCAGCTGCAGTCTGCCCCATCCCTATCTTAATTTCTATCCCCTTTACTCCACTCTTATCTTGGGCAGAACAGTATGGCTCACCTTAGTCTCTTAGTCTTGATTGTCCTGGCTTTTTTCGGCTTGAAGAGATGTACTCTGTTCAGTAATCTGATCAGTCTGTCCATCATCCTATCCATCCTGGTTAGGCTCGCCATGTGAAGAGGAGGTGCTAAGACCTTGATCGTGCTCTTTTTCACCTCTTCCATTCTGTCAGGCTCTCCTGCACATTCTGGGGCCCTTTGTTGCTCTCTGAGGCTCTCTGTTACCCTCTGGGACCCTCTGGCATTTCAGCAAAAGCAATTCAAGCAGCAGGCAAGGAGGCAGAGTCAGGTTCATCAAGTTTTATTTCATGCCAGGCTGACACAGACCTCACACAGCATCGTTGTCAAGTACACAAACCACTCTGCCAGCTGACTCAACGCTGAAAACAGAGCTTCTTTTTATATCTGTCCGAGAAAGAGGATTCAAACCCCCACCTTTTCTAAACATTCCTAGGCAAAGTTCTCCGCTGACTACATTCGCGCACACAGCAGTTAATCCTTATCTGTTTAAACCTTCAAAATGAAATACATGCTGGCACATATTCTAGGTTTTTCCCGGTGGCACTGTCCCAAATATGGTCATGCAGCTGCTTCTCTTGGCTACAATTTCAGACAAAGCCAAATTAACTGTCTGGTTTAAGACTGTCTATCTGATTCTTACACGGCAAGGCGGCCTTGAATTGTTGAACTCTGGGCTGGCTCATGCGGCCACTGTCTAAAGGTAGTCTTCATTTAATACATTTCTTTTTCTCATATGAAGGCATTGGGCCTCATTACGGCCTGTGCGGAATGGGATAATGGGTCCCGCTAATGGGTGCGAACCGGTTAACACCATTCTGCACGATTACAAGCTCCCCTCGCGGGACCCGGTAAGGAACGCCTGGTCAAACCAGGTGTCGTTACCGGGTCCCGCGAGGGGAAGAGGGAGAAAACAACGGGCCACTCGTAATCGGCCCATTGTTTGCTCCCTCCCCCATTCCCATTGAGCCCTGTGGGGGCTCAGATCGGAATGCGGAAGGTCCGGGCCAGGGTTCCCAGAGGGAGGAATTACCGGGCCCTCTGTACTGTGAATGGCTAGGTAATTCCCCATTCTGGGAACTCGGTAAAGGAGCCCGGTTTGGCGGCAGCCATGGAGCTAAAAGCTCCATGGCTGCCGCCAAACTCGTAATGAGGCCCATTGTCAGTTAAAGGCATTGGGTCATTCCGAGGTTGGAGGTAAGGAATTACCGGCACCGGTAAGGGTGCCGATGCCAGTAATTCCTTACCTCCGTATTCTGAGGTCCCTTTGCGGGTCCTTCCTTACCTCCTGCTTTTAGCAGGAGTTAAGTACGGGACCGCAAAGGTACTTTGGAGGTAATTACGGTACCGTAATTTACGGTGCCGTAATGACCTCCTTCCCCATTCCCATTGAGCCTTATGGGGCAGAAATGGGAATGGGGAAGGGCAAAAGGTGAATGGGGAATTACCGGTCCCTCCAACCCTGGAATGGACTGGTAATTACTCCATTCACCATGCCGGATTTGGGACGGTTTCGGAGGCAACCATGGAGCTAATTACTCCATGGTTAGCTCCAAACCCGGAATGAGGCCCAGTCGGTTACATAAATGGCAGAGTCCTTTTCTGTCTGGGCATAGGAAAAAACCTAGATAATTTTCCTACTCAATCTTTATACTATGCATTCTGTACCTTGCCTACTTACTAAACCATGATAAAAGCATTTTCGTCTTATAAACATAACGCAGTTAAAGGTGCTAATATCTTTTCACCCTATGAGTCTATTTTCACACATTTACCATACTAAATCATTCCATACAAATGTCTCTGCCTGGCTTTAAGTTGAGGGGGGCTGCCCCCTACTGCATTCAGTTGTTGGTACCTCATCTTCATTTCAGCACCTCCATTACAGGAGTTTCATACAGCAGCGAATGGAGGTGCAGAAGGTGCGGGTGGCGGTTTAGAAAGGGAATTGCCAATGTCGAGTAGTTGCTGGGTACAATTAATGGTGTATTAGAGTTCTTGGAAGTAATGAGTAGCTTTGGCATTGCGTATGGGCGTGTTATATTTGTTGCAGCATTGTCTGATGGGTGTCCTGGTTGAGGGGCATGGGTTCTTTTCCCAGTCTCTTTCTGGGTGTTTGGGTTCCTGCTTGGTAG
Source organism: Ambystoma mexicanum (assembly GCF_040938575.1). Taxonomy (NCBI): domain Eukaryota; kingdom Metazoa; phylum Chordata; class Amphibia; order Caudata; family Ambystomatidae; genus Ambystoma; species Ambystoma mexicanum. The sequence continues at coordinate 841,775,812 of NC_090927.1, forward strand.
AGAGAAGGGAACTGTTGAACCATGGTTAGTTATGGTTAAGTTTCTGTAACTGCAGAGTTTGGTTTGGTTTAGTTTTTTATTTATATTGCGCACCTGACCCGAAGGTATCTGGGCGCAGTACAAGATAATGCAAGTTCTTGGTTACACAGACATTGATATACTATACAATAAAATATCTTAATTACACAAGTGATCTAGACAGTGGAAGATATAACAATATGTACACACGCAGTTTCAGAATAGTTTACAATAATTACAGTACAAGCGGGACAGAAGGATAATATATATATATACATGGTAGAGGTAGTGGTATTAGTAGGGGTCATTGTTGGAGATCAGCCAATTCTTCATATTATGTCTGAAGCTGGATAGGGATTGACAGGTTCTGAAGTTGGAAGGGAGAGAGTCCCAAAGTTGGGCGGCCTTGACAGGAAAGCTATTCCCACCTGCTTTTTGGAGTTTGTATCTGGGCACTGGTAGAAGACTTAGGGCCTCATTCAGAGATTGGAGGTAGTCATGGCGCTATTGACACCATGACTGCCTCCAATAACGGTACCGGCACCGGTCTCGTTCAATGGGGATTTACCGGTGTAGTCCGACCTTTGCGGGACCGGTAACTCCCCATTGAAAAAAAACATTCCCCATTCCCATTTGAGCCCCTATAGGGCTCAATGGGGAAGTAGCTAATAACGGTACCACAATTTACGGTACCGTTATTAGCTTTGAAGTCCCTTAGCGGAAGGAGGGACCCGCTAAGAGATCTCGTAGTAGGGCAGTAAGGGATTACCGGCACCGGTCTCCATAACGGTGCCCGGTATCCCTTACCACCCTACTCGTAATGAGGCCCATAGAATAGCTGATCTGGTAAGTCTGGCGTGTTGTTCCGTGGCTTATTTAGCAGAGAGGTATTGTGGGGCTGCGTTGTTAAGGCATTTATAGGTAAGGGATGCTGTTTTAAGATGGATTCTTTCTTGATGGAGACCCAATTGTGGTCTCTTCTTATGGAAGAGATATGTTGTTTGCGCGAAATGCTTAAGGCTGTCCTGAGAGTGTTGTTTTGCAGAATCTGTAGTTTTTTTGTGATGTATTTATTGGCGCCGAGATATAATCCATTACAATAGTCAATTTTTGATAATATTAGGGCTCTGGCCAAGGTGATACAGCTTTCTGTAGAGAGGAAGGGTTTGCAGGTTCGGATGAGTTTGCGCTTGCCGAGGCAGTGGCACTAACCTGTTTTCTCAGGTTAAGAGAGGAGTCTATGTAGAAACCTTGTGTTTTTACTTTGCTAGCGACTTTTATGATGTTGCCATCAATATTAAATGAACAATATTGATCCCCTAATTTGGAGATGTTGATTGGCGTGGCTAGAAGGAGGAGTTCTGTTTTTTCATCATTCAAGCATAGTCCATGTGTTGCCATCCATGCCAGAATGATGAGGTCAATTATTTTAATCAGGGCTAGGTCCTTGTCATAGTCACCTGTTAGGGGAATGAGGATTTGGGTGTCATCTGCATAATTAGTGTAGGTGACACCCATGTGATCCAGGTCATCAAACAGTGGTTTAGTAAAGGTGTTGTACATGGTCAGAGATACACATGATCCTTTTGGGACTCCGCATGTAATAGGGATCGGGTCTGCAGCCACAGATGCTGAGAACACTCATCGAACTATTGCTTAGAAAAGATTCAATCTAAGCTGTGGCCTCCGGTGAAAAGTGTGGTGTAGTAGAGAGGTGGTTGCATAGGATCCTATGGTCAACCAGGTCGAAGGCGGCCAATAGGTCCAAAAGGAGTAGGAGTACTGAGTTTCCTTTGTCTTTAAGGTCGTCTATTTGTGTTTTAAGGTCAATCAGGGCTGTTTCAGCGCCATGTTGTGGCCTGAAACCTGATTGGCGGAGACCTAATAGTTTGTTGGATTCAAGGAAATTTTGTATTTGATTATAGGCTGCTTTGTCAATGATCTTCATCAAGAAGGGGACTGTGGTGATAGGTCTGAAGTTAGTGGGTATATTGGCGTCAAGAGTGTTTTTTCTTTAGCAGAGGCAACACCCATGAATTCTTCAGGTTAGTTGGCACAGTGCAGATATGGAAAGAGGCGTTGATAAGAGACGCGATAAAGGGAGCAAGGATGCTTGCTGCTTCCTTAATGACGTGGCAGGGCAGGATTCTCCTTGGTAATTTGAGGGTTTAAGTGATGCTATGATTTTTAGCACCTCTTGAGGGGATACTGGAGTAAACCCAAAGTATTGAGTGGCAGTGGGGATCTTAGAATGGGCTTTGTTGGAATTATTTTGTGTTGACAAGGTGAGTTTTTTGTCAATGATTTTCTTTTGGAGAAGGGTAATTTTGTTGGCCAAAGCATCCTGGATTTTGGTACACCAAGGTTAATCCTTAACACAAAGGTCTGTTTGTGGGGTGGCTGATTCCAATTCTCTCAGTATAATAAAGAGTTCACGGGTGTACCTTACCCGCACACACGTGCATGTTAGTAGTTACTGTGCACGGTAGATCCAAACCAGCAACAAAGTTTGTGATTGTTTGTGGTTCGCTGTTTGAATACGAATACCTCAAGGGGCTAGCCTGTCCCCGCTGCTCTTTAACCGCTATATTAGATTAATATGCTTGGTCCCAGACAAATTGGGTGCCTTTTTCACAAGCTACGCCGATGACAGCTAGGTAGTGGTGGAATTAAGTCAGGACTATGCACAGCTTAGCGCAGGGTGGAGGGACTCTACAAAGCCATTGAGAAGTGGATGAATAACAATTGGCTGTGCTTAAATGCAAAAAAGACAGAACTGATGATCTTCGGGTCAAATCAAGCCAGAGCCAAACTTGACTGCCATTATCAATCCTTTCACATAAATGACTCACAAATAAAGGTGGTCAACAAAGTAAAAACACTAGGCATGTACATGGAAGCGTCCCTGAGCACAGATGCTCATGTTCTCCAATTAAACAAGAACTGCTCCTATCACCTTCGGCTCCTTAAGATAATCTGCCCTTACCTGAGTGAAGACAACTGCTCCACAATAGCCAGAGCAACCATTCTATTAAAGTAGGATTATGGTAATGCCCTTCTGTTGGGAGCTAACAAAGGACACCTTGCCAAGTGCCAAGTAATCCAAAACAGCGCGGTCAGGATTATCAAGAAGAAAACAAAAAAGGAACACATCAGCGATGATAGAAGGAACCTTCATTGGCTAGCCGTTGAGGATAAAATCCTATTTAAGTCTCTGACACACAGATGCATTCATGGGAAGGCCCCATCTTACCTTAAAAGTAAATTGGTCCCATACGTGCCAAGACGCGCACTCAGGTCGGAGTTAAAAGGCCAAATTGAGATAGCTAGGGTCAAGAAAGCAAATGGGTTGGGTAAAGGCTTCCACGTTAAAGTGGCCATGATATGCAATAATCTTCCCCTCCCTATCAGGCTATAATAGAAAAACACAAGCTTTCGGAAAAAACTTAAGACCCAACTCTTTAATTAAAATACTGCTTATGTGACATTTGCCCCCAAACTGCATACCCAAGTAAAACTGTCCTGTGACTATTTGTTATTGTCCTAACTGTTTGCATGTAAGTGCCCTGATGCTTAGGAGCCTTCAGCGCTATACAAACAAAGAAATAAAAATAAATAAATAAATGGTTGTTGTGGGGTTTTTGTGATTTGAGGGGTGCAATTTTGTTGAATGTCTGTGTGATGATTGTGTTGTATTGGTGGAGTAGGATGGAGGTAAGTGCATGTGGGGAGGGAGAGTGGTATGAGTGGTGCTAAAGCTATGTATGTAATGTGTTTGGTTTGTCTAGCTGAGGGTTGAGGGGTATGTGTGGCAGGCAGGGTGATTTTGTGTGGTAGCCTGAGCATGATAAGGCTAACAAAGTGGTCACACCATGATGCCCAGTTTCGATTATCCATGCAGGCATAATTATTGCTGGCATTCAAAAGGTCCAGAGTTTTGCCAGCAATGTGTTTGCAATAGGTGATGAGTTGTGTGAGGTCATAAGTGGTGAGAGGAGCGAGGATAGTCATTAATATGGGATTAGTGCCTGGAAGGGATCTACCAGGGTTGAAGTCGCCAAGTTAGATGTTGTTTCAGAGGAAAGTGTGGTTTTTAGTAGTGAAGTTACTCCAGTCTGTGTAGAAGTTGGGATTGTGTGTAGGAGGTCGAAAAAAGAGCTGAAGAAACGTTAGGTGTGGGTGCGATTGAGGGAAGCAAGTGAACGTGAGTGCTTCACAGGATGTGTAGGGGGTGTGTGGGATTACTAAGTGTGAATGTGTCTTCTTATACAATGGCAATGCCACCACCTTCCTTTTGTGGGCAGTCTCTGTGGTGGAAGCATGTCAGGGATAATAGGTGTGTGGTGGGGTTTGAGCCATGTTTCTGTAAGGAAGAGTATATTGGGGGAGTGTGTGCTAATGAGTTCATTCATTTTGTGTGAGCAGTTGCCGAATTGTAGTTGTTAAGAATGCAGATGTATGTAATTAGTTGTTTCAATAAAGTGTTGTGTTGGAGTCTAATTTGAATGTTGCTTGTGTGATGTATGCGAGCCATTTATGTGGCAACCAGTAACAAACAGGTCCTAACAGTGAACACAGAATGAAATAGAGAAGGCTATTGCAGAAACCGTTTTCTCTCTCTTCCCTTTGCTCTGGTCGCCCGGGCGAATGAATGCCCAAGGACAGTGCGTACATACCCAAAGTAACCCAGAAGTAACTTTGTCAGAGGTCACATGGGTTGTTCTTAGATCAATCCTGGGTGATTCTTGTGGGTCCCCTCACCTCTGCAGACAGCCTCAGGCAGATGGAAAGAGTGCTTTTGGTGGTGTTGGGGTGAGCTCCGTATTGCTGCCAGGCCATTATCTCCCTTTAGAGGCATACATTTTTTGTTTTTATTACATGGCAGTCAATGTTATAATGGAGGAGTTGGGATGAACATATCTTCAGCTGTCTCTCTCTGAGTCAGTTTTAAATGAAATCAAGTTTTAAATTAAAAAAAAGACCGAGGCAGCAGAGACACTTCACCGGAGAGGAGAAAATGGAGGACCTGCAACAGTAGAACCCCAAACCCACACCTTCTGCATGCCATTTTTTCCCATTTGTTTTGTAAAAGATTGAAAACCTTTTCAATCACAATCCACAGTCTTCCCTGTCTTCCTCCCATCATCATTGCCAGAAACACCCCACCCACACTCAACCTTGGATTGGCTACAGGACCTGTAAGAGAAGCTACGGAGGACTCAGTGAATCGAGGCAGCAGAGACTCTGCACATGAATGGAGAGAGGTGAGGCACTGCAACAAAAGATCCATGAACCCCTCTCCACACATTTTGCCCACTATTTGCCCCTTTTGTTTTATAAAATGTTCAAATCCTTTTAAAGAACCATCCATGGTCTTCCCTGTTTACAGAGCAGCTCCTGGGACCCAGGAGAGAAACCTTTACCAGGAACGGCAGGGCAGCCTTGCCCAGATATCCAGTAAAGGGCAGAGAATAAGGGCAACTCCCTGTTTGTCTGTTTTCTAGCCCATGGGACTATAGAGAAGAAGGTAAGGAACCTCCAAATATTCTGACTTTAAATATTTCCCCACTCTTCATTGAATTGTGCCACTTTGTTTTCTTGCCACCTTGAATTTTGACAATGTGAGGTTTTGCCACGTTGAATCCTGCCATTTTGCTTTTTGCCCCATCCAATTTTGGAACTGCACGTTTTTGCCACTGAATCATGTCACTTTGTATTTTGCCACTTTTGTATTTTGATGCTTTTGAATTTGTGCTACTCTTGAATTCTGCCACATTGTATTTTGCCCTTTTGAATTTTGCTGCTTTTGAATTTTGCTACTCCTGAACCCTGCCACTTTGAATTTGGCCTCTCTGAATTTTGCCACTTTGAATTTTGCTAGTTGGTATTCTGCCCCTTTGTTTTTTGCCTCTTTAAATGTTACCCCTTTGAATTTTGCACCTCTGAATTTTGCCACTTTAAATTGTATTGCTTTTAAATGTTGCTACTCTTGAACCCTGCCACTTTGTTTTTTGCCACTTTGAATATTGACACTTTGTATTTTTGTATTTTGCAACTTTGAATTTTACGAAAGTGAGGTTTTGCCCCTTTGAAGCCTGCCACTTTTATACTTTGCAACTTTGAATGGTAACCCTGTGAGTTTCTGCCACTTTGAATTTTGCCACTTTGAATGTTGTCACTTTGTATTTTTCCACCTTGAATATTGCTGCTTTTGAATCTAAGCACTTTAAATTGTGTTGCTCCTGAATTTTTGTAGTCTTAACTACTGCCTATTTGAATGTTGCTGTTTCTGAGTCTTGGCACTTTGACTTGTGTTGCTCCTGCATTTTTCCACTTGCTTTTTACTGATTTGAGTTTAGCAGCTGTTGAATTCTGCCACCTCTGAATTTTCCCCACCTTTAATTTTGCTGTGTTAGCATTTTTGCTGCTTTCAACTGTGCTGATCTTAAATATTGTAACTTTGAATGTTGCCACTTTGAATTCTGCCTCTGTAAACTCTTGCTTTTGAATCTTACACCGCTTTAAACACTGTCACTTTGAATCCTACAACTATAACTTTTTCTCTTTGAATGTCTGCCATGTCAAGTCTTTCCACTGTGAATTTTTGTCATTTTGAGCATTGCCACTTGGAATTGTGATGTTGAATTCTACCACATTGAGAACAACCTCTTTGAATGTTACCAGTTAACCGTTGAAACTTGGAATCCTGCCACCCACATATTTACCTCTGCGAACCCAGACGCTTTGAACTTTGCACGTGTGAATTTTTGAAAATTCCCCTCCACAAGAGTTAGTGACCACAAGAAAACCACCACAGGGAGCATCCACCCCATGGAAAGTACTTTTACTGCTGTGCGTCCAGCTCCTTCAAACTTTACCACTCTGATTTTCTGAGAATTCCCCACCATGAGACCTTGTGATTGTGAGAGAACCACCCTTGGAAGGCCTTGACAAATGTAGGCCTCCTCCACTGCAATCCTATAACCACTGTGAGGAATTTGTCAGTGTGTAGCTCTGCCAATGCAGAGTTCTGTGCTATAATTTCCCCCACACTGTTGCGTATTCACCCTAATAATAGCCAACAGAAATGGTCAATCACAGGGAGTTCTTCCCATCATGTGAGCCCACCACCCAAATACCTTGATGCACATTTTATCCGCATCACCATTAGATCACCACCCACAATAGTCACAAGAAACCCACAACAAGAAATATGCCCAGGTACAAGAAGAACAAACAAAGAAGAATGTAAAACAGAGTAAGAAAGGCAAAAGACACTACACCCCACCAAACAGCAACCACCAACCAGAGTTCATAACACCACCTCTAGTAAGCAAACAAAAAATCCAGACAAAGATTATACCAAAAACACTCTCTCACTACCTCTCCAAACAAACGAGACACATCAGAAATCAAACAATCCACAATGAAGGAACCTGTTGATCTTAGAGGAAGCTCTAGTATACTGGCCAGAACAAACCAGCCACCCCAACACAAACAACCTTGCATTCAGAAAGTTGACAACAAAAGACATCTATAACAACCAGTGCAAAACAACCAGTGCAAAACTAGAATCACTTGCCAGCAACACTCTTTTCACGGGTAGAGATTGGAAAAAGTGTCACTCGGATAATCTAATGACCACCTACAATGACACAATACAGAGAGACCCATATCTGAACTTACTGGAACTCCTCAACGAAAGGACACATGATCTAGCCACACACCCAGAAACAAACAGCCCAGCCCAACTGAGAGTCGTACCGCTGATGCAGCCCACCCCCACTGATCCACCAGAATACACATACAAAAATGAGCAATTCAAAACGCACACACTACACTGCAGCCTACTCAATGTACGATCTCTGGCAAAGCATAAAACAGAAATCTATGACCTCCTTAGCAAAGGGGCCAGTGACACCCCCCTTCCTCACAGATAACTGCACATACTCACTCATAAAGCCACACCCGACACCTACAAACTAATACAATCTACAGAGAAGTCAGACTAGGAGAAGAGATCACAGTGGCACACAAAAAACACATCAGCTCCACATTCTGATCGTCAATAGACATAGAAGACTGCAGATAACCCATAGCCAACCTCAAACGTAATGAATAATTCAACATACCTTTCTTCTTATCTACAGACCACTCATCTACAGCCCTAAAATCACCACACAACTCACTGATGTTGTAGCCAACCTAGCTGTAATTCACAACAACTTCATTGTTCTGGGAGATTTAATCCGATAAAGCCACACCCGACACCTACAAACGAATACAATCTACAGAGAAGTCAGACTAGGAGAAGGAATCACTGTGGCACACAAAAAACACATCAGCTCCACATTCTGACCGTCAATAGACATAGAAGACTGCAGATAACCCATAGCCAACCTCAAACGTAATGAATAATTCAACATACCTTTCCTTCTTATCTACAGACCACTCATCTACAGCCCTAAAATCACCACACAACTCACTGATGTTGTAGCCAACCTAGCTGTAATTCACAACAACTTCATTGTTCTGGGAGATTTTATCCGATAAAGCCACACCCGACACCTACAAACGAATACAATCTACAGAGAAGTCAGACTAGGAGAAGGAATCACTGTGGCACACAAAAAACACATCAGCTCCACATTCTGACCCTCAATAGATATAGAAGACTGCACATAAGCCAACCTCAAACTTAATGAATAATTCAACATACCTTTCCTTCTTATCTACAGACCACTCATGTACAGCCCTAAAATCACCACACAACTCACTAATGCGTAGCCAACCTAGCTGTAATTCACAACAACTTCATTGTTCTGGGAGATTTCATCCTATGGTTTGAAAGAAAAAACAAAACCATAACTAACTCCTTCAGCACCATCCTCAAAACTCTCCTTCCCAAACAAATGGTGAGCATACACACTCACATAGCTGGATATCCCTTGTTGCAAGATTAGGCAGGGATGGACTCTCGACTGCCACCCCACCGGTATGAATCATCTGGAGCTACTATCATATGAGCCCAATTACCATCAAAACCCCAGGCCGCACAATACCCACAAACAGAAAACAGCTGGCAACAAACAAAAGAAACTGGAAAAGACTTGACCTAGACAAATTAACAATAATACTGATACCTCCCAACTAAAGGAAATGATGCCAGACACCATTGTAGAGATACTTTGCACCTGGATCACATAGCCATAAGACCAACTGGCAACATTAAAATCCTTCAAACCTACACCAAAAAAAGTCCCAGCAAGATGGTTCACAGAGGAGCTCAGAGTACTCAAGAAAACAAACTGAAAAAACACAGAGGAAAAACTACAACCAATTGGGCAAAATTACCTACCAACAACAAATTCCGCTATACAAATCAGCAGTTCTGAAAGACAAGAAAACACACTATGCCACAAGAATACAATCAGCAAAAAAATGTTTTTTTACAGAATTATCAAGGAAATTAAAAAAGAAACGTCATGCAGCAACATCATTGCACCCTTGCACATGAATGCAACAGCATCATGGACCACTTTAGAGTAAAAAATAACCCAATCCAACAGGCCATACATGCATCCAATAGGACCACAAATAACACCCTCCCAGAAACTAGTATCCCAACAATCAGTGCAACATTCAACCAATTTCAATCAATTAGAGAGAATACTTTCAGCAACCTACTAAAAGAAACAAACATGGCCATATTTCCCAGTGACCCATTCCCACAGGACAGCTACAAAAAGCTACTCAACTAAAAATCACCAGCCCTCTGCACCCGACTACTAATGAATCTATCCCAAAATACTGGAATAGTACCAAAATCATACATATCAGCCTACATCAAACCACTCTTAAAAAACAAGACAGGGAAAAACAGATGACCCTGCCAATTACAGGCCTATACCAAACCTACCCTACCTGGAGAAATTCTTGGAGAACTAGGTGTACAGAGAACTGCTCAACCATGTGTAAACATACTAATTGACCACTGCCAGGTTGGTTTCAGACCCATGGAAGGATCTGAATCAGCACTGCTCTCATATTGGACATTCTAAAGATAAACACAGACAAAAATACACAAGCAGACCTCAAATTACTGGAGATATCAGCAGCCTTTGATAGTATCAAACACACAACATTAATTAAGAAACATCCGTCATTCAAAACTCTGCACTACAATGTCTGCAAATCTTTCTTCACCGACAGAACCAAAAGAACCTACCTACCACCATTTACATTGAACTAAAAAAAACCTGTACCAAGAGGATCAAGCCTCTCCCCACTTGTTTTCAACATTTATATAACACCCCTAATGAAGTTCATTCAAAGTCATGGACTGACATCCTACAACTTCTCAGACGACACCCAGCTCATCTTTAAGATAACTACTAAATACGACACTGACAATTCTGTCAGTAAATGCCTCTGCGTGAGTATGTACAGGAATGTTTTATGTCGATTGGTTAAGCCATTCATTTCGTGAGGCTCTCAATGTGTAGAAAAAATAAAAACTGTGTTATTTGAATAAAAAACAAATGAGTGACAAGGGCCTAGTAAGTTTCACTGTTTCTTTTGAGCTGGAAGCACACGTAAAAGCTGACAGTGTTGTTGTTCAGAAATTGTGAGCATTTGTGCTTATTCAATAGTAAAGGAGGGGTAACCAGTCTCCTATAGACAGATATTTGTATAACCTCTTCTGCATTTGAGTCCAGTCCCCCTATAAAAAATAAACTAGTGAAAGTACCCAAATAATGTATTTCTCTCAATGAATGCAGCGTTGGGATAAACATATCTGATGCTATGTCTCTTAAGTCGAAAAAAATGAACTGCATATTTTGTATGAAAGACAACCATTCATGCAATTGGGTTTTCATACATATATCTTTTATGTACATTGTTACATTTTATTTATTTAAAAATGTTGTACACAAAGTAATTTTACATTATAGTTCAACTAAATCAATTGTCCAACAGCGTAAAAATAAAAATAAGATTAAAATGTGGCAAATTGCAATACACAATACATAACTTCTAACATTAATAGAATAACCGGCAGGCCACCTCAAATTAATACAGAGTTTAATGTCTAAAGCCCGCTCTTACTCTCAAGGTATCAAGGAAAGAGAAATAAAATAGAGGAGTATTCAAATACTAAGCTATTCTTATAGTCCATGTGTCAGGTGAGGACCAAATAATAACTGAATTGGTAGCGAACAGCAATAAAAATGAATACATTCTTCCAGCTTAACAATGCCTGTTGATTGTTACCTTACACAGTTTGCTTATAACAGCGGTGACCAATAGTGTATTGCACTTTTTAAGTTCCATCTGAGATAACATCATCACAACCTCAAGGACGTCAAAAATAGTTGCCGCCAATTTTACAATAGCCAGTGTCAATGACAATTGGGCAGTCGTCATAAGGCGATACCAAAGATCGACAGAGATGATGACACTCAAAGATTTGATGAAGGGTTCGACAGAAGCAATCCTACTGTCCATCCACCTCGGGCAGAAGAGAACCAGATGCCTCAACGTCTCTGTTTCTACTCCATTGAATCTGCAGGGACGCAGTTCAGCTGGAATCCCCAATTTAGGCCCGATGACTTGTGAGGATGGCAAGCAGTTAAGTCTAAACCTGAGATACAAATCTCTCAGTTTAGCTGATGGGAATATGAGAAGGAGGTAGTTGAGAGGAGACAGGCATTAAGAAAAGACATGAGGTCCGTAAAGAAGTCCTTATCGATACCTGAGAAAGTTAAGCACTCAGTAATAAAAGTACTGAAGCAAAAATACAGGTTATGGAATGGACATCATAAAAAACCGAAATATGTTCTTCAGAACCAGGTGATGATGTCTAACATTGTCAAGAAAGATTTGCAAGCCATCTGGTGGACCTTATATAATCAAAATGGGAACCAAGCCCCATTGAGGTCAGGAGTGGGTGAGGCAGAGTGGGTTAATTTCTTTCAGGACAAATTCAAGCTACCTGATCAAACTGGGGTGGTCTTGCCCCAGGTAGCACCCTGGAAAACCCAATTTGACAAGAATGATATCGAAATGATAATCAGTAACCAAAATAATTCACGGGTAAGTGGTCCAGACGGGGTAACTAATGAGGTTTTGAAAAATAATGCTGCATTATGAGCGGATATTCCTAACAATCTATTTCAGAAAATAGCTAGAACAGGGAAGTGCCACTCCTCATGGTGTGAGTACAGTACAACGTTCTTTCATCGTGGGATGAAGGGACGCTGGGTTTTTCTCTGTTGTTATTTCAACATGACAACTCATCAAATTTTGTAGGGGGGTTTATAAAATATATAGATGGGGTCTGGGTGTTCGGGAATAGGTAAATAATTAAAGGGTGAAATGGACTTGGTATAAACATGCACACAATGTTGTTTCAAACCACTAATTTGATAACTCTTACTCACAATTTGTTGTGGTCTTGGGGGTGGCACCATTGCAATCATTCATTTGTTGAATCACATGTGCAATGTAACATAAATAATTTGTTGTTTAATTGGCCAGACATTTGAGAAACCTTTTGCTGATAATAGCCCGGATTTGAAAAAGGTGCGAAGATGCGGAAACACGTGTCATCATAAAGGGGGAAGTTTTGAAAAAAACAATCACTTACCAATAAAAACCTTGTGTTTAACCTTACTTCTGGTGGTGCATGGGAATATATGGAAAAAGTAATTTTGCCTATTGCTAAACGGAGTAGACAAACCTTTTTTTCTCAGTTTTATTTCCATATCCATGCAGCATTTTTTGTTGAACTTCAAATGAATGCAAGGCGCTGGGACTCATTTCTTGGTCTCCCACAAAAGGTTCCTCTTACCCTTTCAACTTTTTGAAATCTGATACCAACAGCCTCGCTAGCCTAAAACGATTTTCATCAAATTTATTTTTTCATCTGTTTAATGACCAAAATGGCATAGTATCTAGAAAACAGAGAAGAGGAAGCAATGAATTTGTTCACGCCCAGAGGCAGCAACATGCACGCTTTTCCACCTAACATTCCTAAGCCAAGGGAGAACTTATGCTACAAATTCATCAAGCTGGAAAGAGCATTTCGCAAAGAGATAGACAAGTACTGGGAAATCATTTTCCTCAAAAATTACATTTCGAAAGAAAACATTCTGAGAGGACTGAGAATTTTGATATTTCCTGATTTTACAAAGGACGAAGATCAAGACCTAACAGATTTATGGGAAAAAAATCTAAACCAAAGTTCAGTAAACATGCTAACATTACTTGTAGACCATGCAAGTCGGGAGCATAAGAGGATCACAGAACAGATTGAAGTTCTAAAAAAGGAAATCACGGACGCCAAAGCATTAGAAGCAACTAAGGAAAAGAACTATTAGAAAATGTTTGAAATACTCAAAGATTATCATGATGAAATCAAAATGAGAAAATTAAGAAACATTTTCAGAGACGAAAGGGACAACCAAGACGATAAAGTATATACATTTCCAGATAAGTACAAATCTTTTACCAAACCAATTTCCAGAGGAAGCGCACCCTCAGGAAGTTCTGATGCAGAATCAGAACCTGACAAAGATACTGAACAAACGGAAACTGCCAAACAAGATTCCTCAGGACATGGTTTTTTGAATCAAATAAGAAGGTATAAGAAGGGCAATCAGAACAATTACCAGAAACAAGTTAGATTTTTATTACCGACCACATCAAACCAAAAACAACCTACACCCGCAGGAGAGGAAGGAGGGGAGTGGAAGATTCCAGCAATCCAGATGCGCTAGAAGATTTCAGAAGGCTAACGAGAGCAGAGGCCCAAGAGGCAGCAAAAAAGAAACAAAAGATTTAGTGATGAACCTATCGGATCGTCCTCTGACCAAAGATGAAATCTCCTTACTGAATAAAGGCTTTTCCTTTGCCCCAACCACTGATTACAATAAGACGGAAGTAGATGGATTAGTTTAAATTTGTGAGAAGACTGAAACTTAAAAAGTACTTTGCAACCAAAGTGAACAACAAAATAGTTCGAAACACAGACCAAATCAGCATGAGTGATTTGACAATTGAAGACTAGAGAACATCTATGTATTGAGATCTTTACAGGAAACAACTGACCCTGCATTTCATCAAACCATGCATGAACTACGGATACAACAGACAAGCATTATATCGGAAGAACCCAAATTGAAATCAAAATTCACACCCCAACTGGCACCCGAAAATTTGGTAGACGCCTTCTATAAGGCAGTCACCAAGGATTTAAAAGACATCACTGACTCCACCTAGAGAGCATCTTTGAAACAGGGGCATAACATGAAACATAATAACCTCACAGTGAATGAATGGAAAGCACTTAAAGACCTAAGGGAAGATGACAAAATAATTATAAAAGAAGCCAACAAAGGCGGGAACATCGTTGTCATGAATCGAGATGATTACATAAAAATGGCCAACAATCACCTAACAACTCCACTTTGTTATGACAAAATTGCTCACAATCCTACAATGGAAATTCTACAGGAACTAAAGGAATTAATACATGGTTGGCATTGACAGGGACTGATAACGGATGAGGAGAAGAGAAACTTAGAGATCAGACAACCAGTTTTACCTACCAGGTACTTTTTACCTAAAGTACACAAATCATTCACAAAGATACCAGAAGGCCGACCAGTACTTAGTGGATCAGGTTGAGCAACAGAAAATATTTCAGACTAGATAGACAGTGTACTGAGACCTAGAGTAACAGCAATCAAATCATGTCTTAGAGATACAACATCAGTTATTGAGAAAATATCATCGATCACATGGCAACCAGGCTTTTTACTAGTGACTTGGGATGTAAAAGCTCTCTACACCTCAATTAAACATGAGACTGCATCAGAGAAAATTGAATACATCTTTTCACAAGATTCAGCTTCAATGTATCACTCTGTCAACATGCTCAAGGAAATTCTCATGATCACCTTGTGTTCCTGTTTAACAAAGAGTTCTTCAGACAAACCAGGGGTGTCGCTATGGGCGTTAAATATGCCCCAACATTGGCCAATCTATTTATGTCTATGTTTGAAGACAGATTTATTTACACAGATCCAGCATATCCAACTAACAGTATCCTATGCTGTAGAAGTATAGATGACGTGCTGATGATTTGGCATGGGTCTCAAGACGAACTGGAACAATTTATGTCAAGAGCGAACAACAATACTGTTGGCATCTAATTTGTTGGAACAAGAGCAACACCCGCATCATTTTTTTGGATTTAACAATCTATGTATCCAATAATCACCTATTGACTAAAACATATAGGAAAGAGACTGAGGTCAATTCTACACTTTTTGTGAGTAGTTGCCACAATAACATGGTAATAAAAAACATTCCCAACGGGAGTTCATCAGAGCACAGAGAAATTACATGGATCAAGACGTGTTCATGGAAGAATGTGTTCTACTATCGACCAGGTTTAAGGCTAGGGGATACACAAAGAAATGCATCAAGACAGCACGAGACAAAGCTCAAAGACCAAACAGAGAACAGACTTTAATTCTGAGAATCAAGACTCAACAGCACACTTCCAAAGTCAGATTGATTACAACATACTGTGCTAATAATATGCAATTACATAAAACCTTGAAAAAGAATTGGCATTTGCTCAAATTAAACCAGCACAATAAAGACCTCATTGATGACTCTCCAACTCTAACGTTCAGACGGGCCAGAACTCTGAAAACAACTTTAAACCCATCTTTTTTGGAAGAAATTATGCCGGTCCAAGAAAGAACATGTATTCAACAGGGAACATCAGGTTTTAGAAAATATGGAACATGTTCCATGTGCAGGTATGCGCTGGATAGCACAAAAGTCTTCAAAGATGCCAATGGAATTCAGATTAAAATCACTGACAACATTATTGACAGATCCAGATTTGCAATTTATGCTATCAAGTGTAAATGTGGATTAGTGTACATTGGCAGTACAATTAGAGAGCTTAGGGTCAGAATCCGAGAGCACTTATCCTCCATTGGGAGTCAAGTAACAACTTTACCCCTAGCCTCTCACTAGCAGCAGAACCATCAACTGTGTGATAAGCAAGACATCAAATTTGTTGGACTCAAAAGAATTATGTTGGGACCCATGGGAGGCAATCAAGAACATAGGCTAAGACAAGAAGAAGCCACACTAATCAGTAAATTCAGATCGGTGGAGAAGGGACTTAACTCTGACAATGAGATGTCTGTATTTTATAGTTTTTTGTTGGAAAGAATTGATTATCTCATATGCAAAGTAATGGTAGATCAAATACATTAGCACCAACAAGACAATGATCAACAATCTAGTCTCTCAGACTAACTGTATTCGGAAGTTCAAGATCAGTTAACACTTAATGGGTTTATTGACCAATGTTTAATGACATCCAACACGTAAGAAATCTCATATTTCATGTTTTAGATATGAGTCAACTCACGCTAATTTAGCAGACTAGATACATCATCAGTAACTTAAATGCACTCAGCACACTTAATTGGCCCAGCACACTTAATTGGTTTATTGACCATTGAATAGTAGGAACTACCATTATGGAAATCTTTAATGGCATCTAATATGTAAGGAATCTCATATTTTATATTTTAGTTATGAGTCAACCTACGCTAACCAAGCAGCCCAGTTTCATCATCAGAAACCCCAATGCACTCAGCACACTCATGCATTCATGCGTCTCACATTCAGTGAGTTAAACTTTAGCAATAACACACTAGGCAACATTTTTGACTCTGCCCAATTCTCATAATAGAGCATCTGATTGTATTTTATTACTTTCATCATTTTGACTTTATACACAATTAGACTCTGTCCGGAACAAATATTATTGGGATATGTACGATTTGCATCCCGGCGAATCAGAAGCAAAAGGACACGTGAGAGAAATAACAATTATTTAAATAAGCACGCAACTTTTTCCATAATTTGAATTTCACAGTTAAAGAATGATAATAATGTAAAACATGTCTTCTAAATGACATACAAAGTATGGAATAACTAGTACATTAGCTCTAAGTATGGCTGCCACAGTAAACACTAAAGTAGGACTATAAAGCGTTCCCATAGCAACACACAGCAAACATTTCCTCATTACAGCTTAGCCGCCAGATCGTGAATGCATACGGAAGCCAGTCAGACGTGAATGTGATTGATTGAGGTAAGATTCAACACCGAGAGTCCGACTAGGGCATGACATTTTATAACTAATAACGTACAAAATACGCGTGCATAGAACAACTCACCCACTCATTTAAAATAAACACTGGCATCAAGTAAGATGTGATAACGCAATGTAACACACACATCCAATGTCAATTTCTCAAAAAATAAACGTTTGCCAAGCAGTACATATACTAACAAACACATTTTCTAATATATAGAACACGTTAAAAGGATTGAGAACACAATTGAGATCATACTAACCCAAAGAGCAAATAGGCAATCTGGCTATAGGGGAACAGAAGGATTATCTTGACATTATGTGTTTTTTTAACTTAACAGGAGAGATTTAACCCATGAACTTAAAAGGAATATGGATACTAGTAAGAGTGAGTGGCATCACTCAGAGAAAAATATACTGTACTAACTCAGAGATATCCAGCTAATTATTCTCATGGAACCTTATATATATATGTTTTTCTTTCTTTTTCTCCCCATTTATTTTGTTCAATGTATCCTGTGTTATGTTTTCTCTAAAGTTATCCCTCCATCATCCATCCCACTCCCCTCCCCTATTCTCTCTGTTTCGGCCATTAGTGATGTTTGATTTTTGATGTTTATTTAATGATAATGATAATGATGTGTTATTTATATAGCGCCTTAATCCAAAGCGCTTTACAGAGCACATATTTACATACAATATCACCCAACCGAAATGTACATTTGCACGACTTCTATGATTCTACCCATAGAATGGGCTTGGTGCACACGATGATGTTTCAAACCACTAATTTGATTGATAACTCTTACTCCCAATATGTTGTAGTCGTGTGGGTGGCACCATTGCAGTCATTCTTCTGTTGAATCACATGTGCAATGTAACACAATTGATTTGTTGTTTAATTGGCCAGACATTTGAGAAACTTTTTGTTGATAATAGCCCGAATTTGAAAAAGGCGCAAAGATGCCGAAACACGTGTCATCATAAAGGGTGAAGTTTTACAAAAAGCAATCACTTACCAATAAAAACCTTGTGTTTAACCTTACTTCTGGTGGCGCATTGGGAATATATGGAAAAAGTAATTTTACACAATTAAAGGGGATTGGGTTTGGGGGACGGACCGCCAAAAATAAAAAACAAATAAAAAATGATGAGTTTTCTCGTTGAAATATCCACAGAGAAAACCCCATCCTTGTTTCATCCCGCAATGAAATGACACAGAACCGTGAGTTCATCCTGATCCCCATTTTTAAAAAGGGAGATATGGACTCCCCCAGCAGCTATCAAACAATTTCCTTAATTGATACCACACCACACACACACTCACAGATAAATCGGCAGATAGTAAAGCGAGCTGGAAAAGGAAGGATATGGAATATAAAGAGAAAATTAAGTCAGCCAAGGCTAACTTCTTCAACGCGGAAATCGAGCTTGCTGACAACAATACAAGCAAACTCTTCAATATCTTGAAAAGTATAGAAAAACCTGCATCTCTTACCCCCCCCATTCACGCCATCTGAGGAGGACTGTAATACGGTGCTTAATGCATTTCAAACCAAAACGGAAAAGGTGAGACAACCATTATTAAGGCCAGAACTTCTTCTAATCAGGAGATCTGCCCCATTGAAGTGAAGGAATCTGCCAGAGAACAACTTTTTAAATTCGACCCCATCTCAGAGGCAGATATGCTAGAGGTGCTGAATAGCATGAAACCTACCACTTCGCAGAAAATATCCGGCCCCCTGGTATCATTCTCCAACACAAGGATATATTTGCTCCCATCGTCCGGAGAATAGTGAATGCTTCGTTTCAAGAGGGCATGGTGCCTAAAGATCTGAAGAAAGTCACCATTACCCCACTTGTTAAAAAAGCGGGACTAGATCCCAAGGATCCCGCAAACCTTCGTCCCATAACCAACTCGAATTTTGTTCTCAAACTGTTAGATAAGGTAGCTACACAGCAACTCCAATACTTTGTAGAGAACCAGGAGACTCTGCACCAGCAACAATCTGGCTTCAGAGCATCCCACAGCACTGAAACAGCCATGCTGGACTTGCAGAATCAGATGCTGACTTTGCTGGACGATAACAAATTGGGGATGCTGATGCTCCTTGACCTTAGTGCCGCATTTGATTTGGTGGATCATCACCTTCTCATCAAGGCGCTTAGAGAGAATGTTGGTTGCTCGGAGGGAGCTATTGATTGGCTCCTGTCCTTTCTTTCCAACCGCCAAGCGAGAGTACACTGGGGTAGCAGTTTCTCCGACCCATGTGACATCTTATTCGGAGTGCCTCAAGAGGCCAGCTTATCTCCAATGCTGTTCAACATATATATGCGCACTTTGTGTAGCCTACTGGTGAAAGCCGGAGTGTTGTTTACAAATTACGCAGACAACACCCAACTCATATTGGAGTTGGGGGGTAGGAATCATGCTACGGACAGTGAAGTGATCACTAGGGTTTACAAGATAATAGACGACTGGGTGCAGGCAAACTGGATGTGCCTGAACGATTCAAAAACTGAACTGATGTTGTTTGGCTCCAGTCGTCAGCTGGAAAAACTGGGGGCAGAGTACAACTCATTCCAAATTAAGAACGCCACTATTCAGGTGGTCCCCAAGGTGAAGACTCTGGGTATGATGGTCGATTCAGTGGTCGACTCTCATGCCCAGACCAGTTCCCTCCAAAAAAACACAGCGTACTATCTCAGGTTTATGAAAGCCATTAAGCCATTGCTTAATGAGGGAAACAGGGCAACGATGGCCAGAGCCATTATCCTCTCACGGCTCTACTACGGGAATGCCCTGCTGTTGGGGGCCTCATCCAAGGATCTATCCAGTTGTCAGGTGATCCAGAACAACGCGGTCAGGTTAGTGAAAAATCTGAAGATGAAAGACCATGTTACTGAAGAGAGGCTTGCTCTGCACTGGCTCAGAGTAGAAGAACGCATTAAATTCAAGGCTCTCTGCCTGGTACACAAGTGCCTTTTTGGCACAGCGCCTGCCTACTTGAAAACGTGTGTAGTGCCCTACAATCCCAGTAGAAATCTACGCTCGGGTGGAAAATGCCTCTTGATCGTGCCCAAGTTCATGTTAAAAACCGGGCTGGGCAGATCTTTTCTTGTGCTGGTTCCTAAATTGTGGAACAGCGTCCCCGAATCCCTGAGGTCTGAAGTTAATCACTCCGCGTTTAGGAAGCTGCTGAAGACACACCTCTTTAGATGAGAATTCGGGCGAAGGCCATCTCTCAGGGACACTCTTTAGGCAGTAGCTATTTGTACTCATTGTCCGTCTCGTACTTGTCGTCTGTCTTGCAGTATCAGTGTTTTATGTACAAGCGCCCTGATGCCCGCGGGCTTCCGGCGCTATACAAAAATTAAATACATACATACATACATACCACATCTAAGGTGTTTGCAATTATGATACTGAGAGAGTTAAGAACCTGGGACTAATCTACACATGGTTTTGACCCCCTGCAGATAGGATTCAGGAGAGGAGTTGGCATGCTCCAGAGCGGCCTGACTCTTCAGGCATGCCTTTCTGAGATCGACGGCACTGCTCCCAAAAACCTGTATGTAGCGGCCATTGACCTCACAGCAGCCTTCGATAATGTGGATCTCGACTCTGGCAAAAGTTGACTAGCTGGGCCATAGACCGAGGTCTTCTGTCGACGATTTGTATGTTATATTCCAATAACTCTACCAAAGTGAGACTTAACACCATTGGAGAATTGTCCAGGCGTATTCAGGTTATGCCAGGGGTCCACCAGGGTTGCATGGTGGCACCCACTCTTTTTAACCTGGACATGGCAGACATTTGGGATGAAGCCATGAAATGGGGGGGTTTGCCCCTTGATGGTTGGACTTGCAAGTTGGATACATCACATATGCTGATGATGTTATCCTGGTGGACTACACTCTGGCAGGTTTGCAGCGATGTTTGACAGGACTAACAAATTATTTGTCTCAGAACCATCTTACAGCAAATCCGGGCAAAGCATATGTCATGTCGTGCACTAGGAGTAAAACATTAAAGAGTTACACATGGGAAATGAATCATACCCTCATTCAGAAAGTTGGATGTGTCAAATTTTTTGGCTTTGCTGTCTCCCATAAAGGGAAACCAAGAGTCGAAGAAGACAGGATGAGAGGGAAGTAGTGCCATGCATACGTCATTAGCTAAGGCAGTGAAACATAGGCTGTGTGAATTTTCTTTGTTGCCCGTAATTGTATTCCATAGGGCTAAGACTACACCAATTGTTCTTTATGGATTGCGAACTCACACACAACAGGCATAGGAAGTTTTATGACACTCTGCAAGGGAGGATTGTGAAGAGAGTAATGGGTCTCCCATTTGTGTACCTATCAGCCTTATTAGGATGGAGTTGGGAGTTGTGTCCCAGTGGGTGCAGTTGATGAAACTGAGCCTTATGCTATTCTTCAGAGAAGGCCCCTGTCGACTATTATCTCTATACAATTATGGGAAAAGGTGTTAAAAAGTTCCTGTTGATTGTCGTGTTCCCCAGCATCATGCCTATCTCCATTATTTAAATATATATCAAATGCCTATGTGACCTGTTAAAATCCATGGGCATACTATTCGCCAACTATGCTGATGATACCCAGATAGTTGTTAAACTATCTGGCGGTCTATGAAGATTATCTTGCCACTATTAATAGAACGTATGAGGCAATCCAGAAATGTATGGCCTTAAACTCTCTTGCTCTTAATGACAACAAAACAGAGTTATTATCAGAACACCCTATAGGCTGAAAAATCTAGATGATTCTTATACAACCTTTGAGATAGGTGGCAATAATATTGCAGTATATGAATATGTAAAAACCCTTGGAGTGTTTTTTGATATGCATCTGACTTTTCAGAAGCATATCTTAAAACATCATGTGCCTTCCTTACACACCTTCTATGGCAAATAAATGCTTACCTATCCGAATCTAATAGAGCGCTAATTTCAAAAGCGATAGTCAATACTAAACTAGACTATTGCAATAGCCTCTTTATAGGTACTACTAAATCCAATATCAAGAGTCTTCAAACAATCCAAAATGGAGCAGACCGGGCTCTTTGTGGGTTGAGTCGTCAATCACACATTACAGAACATCGTAAAAGACTACACTGGCTCTCTATAGAGCAACAATTAAACTTTAAGGGGTTAGTTATAGTCTTTAAATGTCTATCAGGTAGTGCTACAGAATACTTTAGAGCTAGACTAAAAATGGCTACACTGAAACGTAGTCTACGCTCTTACAATCAGATGTTACTGACCTAACCGTGCACAATCACGAAAAAAGTAGGCTGAGCAAGTTTTGCGGCCTGGGGCCCAAAAAATTGGAATATGATTCCGCTTCATCTAAAACAATGTACAACTTTGCAGCCATTTTGAAAGTGTTTTCAGAACTTTCTGTTCGAAGGTTAAAATTTGATATTTGTTTTTAAACACCTGCTCCTCTTCATGACCCTGTGTGTCATTTGACTTAAAATGACTTCTTAATCTCTTATCTGATTTTATTTTTTTCTCTGTTGTCTCTGTCTATGTAAGCGCCCTGAGACCAAAAAACTATTTAGTTAGTTAGTTAGTTAGTAATCCCTTCTTGACTAAGTTTTAAAAAAGGTGTGAGCTCTTTATGGACCAATTGGACCTACAGAAGCCTATATCGGACACAAATTAAAAAAAAACAAGGTTAAACATTGGGATAACTCACAAGACCTGCAAGATCTAGGGTGACTAAAAAGATTTAGTGGACAAGAACTACTGTATCTTCCTACAAGGCAAACCAGACTGTATCTTAAAAAATTCCCATCGGCTAAACTGAGAGATGTGTACCTCAGGTTTATATTAAGTTAAATGATGCTTCAGTTTACTTTAATTTTATTAGGGACAAGGTCATGTTTTGTAAACAAATGGCATGAGGCCTATAATGTATGAAGTCATCACGGCTAATGTGACATCATCAGTATAAATAGAGACTTAAAATGTTGATGACTTCCCAAACACGTGGAATGTGCATTATTGAAAGAATTGGCAAATACTTGCTGTTACTTGTACCACTCCTAAATAAGCTTAGTTCATATGTCAGAAGTTCATACCTAACATATTTAAGTAGGAATGATTGTCCTTGCAAGGAACTTATTCAGATATTCTCCATTTTGAAAATATTCCCATTTCAGGCAGTCACCGATGGATGAGCAGTTAGAGCAGTACTGTACACACCACTTTTATAATTGTAACGCTCACCTGACTCCCACGGAGGCGCTGGCCTGGTTCGCGCTGCTGTGACCTCTTCTAAGGTGATGCACAGGGTTCGGAAGACGGACTGGACCGGGCCCCCAAATCTGGCTTGTCTGGCTCGCAGAAGTATCCTTCTGTAGGCAAAAATAGGGGATTAACTGTCTGCGGGGTAATGCAATCGGCCTCCCACTTTCCCCTCTCACCCTCCTCGAAACCCTTCTGTGATTCCCCGTAGCGTCTCACCTTAGGGTCTGGAAGGACGAGCTCTCCATTCTGCTTCTGATGTAGGGGCGCGTTGGTATCCAGTTACTTCACTGGATTTTCGGATTGGTGAGAACCAAACTTGCTTGGCTTCCAGGTAAGTTTTTTGATAAGAGGTTCCCCTTGTGTCCATGCATTAATGTACTAATGCTAGTGTCTTTTTCCCCATAAGGGCCGGGGTACGGAATGCCGGGGAACAGGCACCGACCCGAGATGAGAGGTGAAATCCTTGTAGAAATCAGGTAAGTCTTTAATGGTAATGTCTTTTCATTCGCTCATTAACGCAGATGTCTCTTTTTCCCCTTAGGGGCCGGGGTCCGGAAATGCCAGGATGTGGCGCGGACCCGAAATGAAGAGGGAATGAATCAACAGGTAAGTCTTAACATGGAGATTTAGCTTTCCTTATTTCCTTCTCTCTCTCACCTTTTGTTCTTGTCTTTTTCTCCCTAGGTGCTGGGGCGTGACAGCGAATCCGGATGATTGCTGCTGAACATGGAGGCGCCCTGTAAAGGTGAGTGGAATGCGGCGCTGCAGCGATCGACGCGATGAGCTTTTAAATAAAAGTCTTCCTTTTCAGGATTGTCGGCGAGATGTCTCCGGGATGCGGATTTAGCAGGTAAGGACTTTTCCTTCTTCTGTTCTCTTCTTCTCTTCCTTTGCAGGTGATCCAGGATGCTGGCAGGCGTGGCAGAAGTCAGGATGCAGGAGCAGACACGGTGAGCATCCAGCTGCTAGATGCAGAACAACGCGAAGCATGTGTGGCTGTTCGGGTGGGGTTTAAATAGCCTTGGAAGAAGTTCCAGGTATGTATCCTTCCCCGACCACGCCCGGATGGTAAATTAGTCCCACAGGTAAAGTAGTTCCTTTCAGGCCTCAAGGAGGCTGGGATCCTGCAGCATGGTCTGCATCAGGTAAGTGCACTAAAGCACTCCCATAATGAGCCTGGCGCCTATGGCGCCAGAACTGATGTCTTTTATGAGCCTGGCACCATAGGCGCCAGGACACTGTCCAAAGGGCCCCTATATGGGGTTGCTGGGTCCTTTCTTGGGGACTAGATGTCCGCTTTTGGGGACGCAGGGCTTGAACCGGCTCCCCGGGAGCGGGCATCATGACAGCACTCCCCCCCCAAGGCCCCTCCCAAGGTTGTTCCCTCCGGGGGTTTTGGTTTGTCTGGGAAGAGTCGGTGGAATTTCCTGACTAATCGAGGTGCATGCACATGGTCGCTGGGTTCCCACGACCTCTCCTGAGGTCCGTACCCCTTCCAATCAATTAGGTAGAACAGTTTTGACCTAAACATTTTTGAGTCTAAAATGTTCTTCACTTCGAATTCGGGCTCCCCATCTATTAGAATATGTTCTGGAGGTTTGAGTAGTCGGGTTCCGGGTACCACTGGTTTCAGAAGTGACACAAGAAAAACAGGGTGAATTCGCATACTAGCTGGTAAATCAAGCTTAACAGCCACTGGGTTAATTATTGCCGTAATAGAATAAGGTCCCAGATATTTTGGGTTAAAAGTTCGAGGCCCTTTGAGTGGTAAATGTCTGGTAGCTAACCACACTTGATCCCCAATCTGATACGGAGGTGCTTCACTCCGATGTAGATCAGCATTCTCCTTGTATTTTCTCTTGGCTTGTTGTAAATGCGTAGTTGCCTCTTTGAAGGCTTGGGTAATTGTAGAATGCAGATGTTCTATTGCAGGCATTCCGAGGTTCTGAGGTGAGTCAAGGTTTGAGGTTCGAGGGTGATGCCCGAACAAAGTATAAAAAGGACTGTGGCCAGTTCCAGAGTGTACCGAATTATTATATGCATATTCGGCTATCCAAAGAATGTCTTTCCAGTTGCTTTCAGATTGCTGTAACATACACCGTAAGTACTGTTCAAGGGTCTGATTTGTCCTCTCGGTCTGACCATCGGTCTGAGGGTGGTGACTGGTCGATAATCTTACGTCGATCTGCGCCATTTGACAAGATTTGCGCCAGAAGTGGGAAATGAATTGGCTTCCCCAGTCAGAGATTAGTATAGATGGGAATCCATGTAGCCGAACAATATTTTCGAGGAATTCTTTGGCTAGGACAGAAGCTGAAGGTAAACCTTTCAAAGGAATAAAGTGGGCCATTTTGGAAAACAAATCCACAATTACCAGAATAGTATTGTACCCCGAACAAGGAGGCAGGTCCGTAATAAAATCCATTGATAGGGTGTGCCAGGGTGCTGGCGGTATGTCTAGAGGTTGAAGGAGACCGGCTGGTCTTTTCTTTTGACTTTTATTTTGGGTGCAAACACCACAGGACATCACAAAAGATTTAACATCTTTTCGCCAAGAGGGCCACCAAAATTGTTGTTTCACCTTTTCCTCTGTCTTGGCAATACCGGGGTGTCCCTCTATTAATGTATCATGATAGCCGGAAATAACTAATTCGTGTAATTCCTTATGTGGCAGGAATAAGCATCCTTGGAAATAAGGTAAACCATTATCTATGGTAAAGTCTGATCCCTTTTGTATCCAATCCTGTAAGGTTGTAGGGTCCAGGAGTTGTTTCACTCTGGCTTGAATGTCTTCAAGCGTCTGTAACGAAGTCATGCCTAGAATCCTCTGTTCGGGAATTATTGGTACTGGTTCTGAGTTTGTATCAGATTCTCCCATTCCAATTTGGGATAAGGCGTCTGCTTTGCCATTCTTGCAGCCAGGTCGATAGGTAATCACGAAACCAAATTCAGTGAAAAACAAAGCCCATCGGAGCTGCCGTGATGACTGAGCCTTGGCGGTTTTCAAATACTGTAAATTCCGGTGATCAGTGATCACTATGATGGTATGTCGAGCGCCAAGCAGATAATGCCGCCAGGCTTTAAAAGCGGACTTAATGGCTAACAGTTCTTTGTCAGTGATTGCATAATAAATCTCGGGTGCCGAGAATTTTCTGGACCAAAATGCTAAGGGATGCAGTTGGTTGGTTTCGGGATCTCTTTGGGACAGGACAGCTCCCATGGCTAGGCTGGATGCGTCAGTCTCGACGACATAAGGGAGATCTGGACGCGGGTGTTTCAATATAGGTGCAGAGGTAACTTAGCTTTTAAATCCTGAAAGGCCTGCTCGGCTTCTTCAGACCATTCAAAACGTTTATTTTTCCTCAAGAGTGCAGTAATGGGTTGTACCACGCGTGAAAATTCCGGGATAAACCTGCGATAGAAATTGGCAAAGCCAAGCATACTTTGAACCCCTTTTACAGAGCTAGGTGATGGCCATTTGAGGATGGCATCCACTTTTCTTGAGTCCATTCGGACTCCTTTGGGTGTCAGGATGAAACCTAGAAACTCGACTTCTGTGGTATGGAAAACACATTTCTCCAATTTAGCAAATAGTTTGTGTTGGCGCAGTTTTTCAAGTACTGCCCTGACGTGTTTTCTGTGATCAGATTCCGAAGAGGAGTACACCAGAATGTCATCGATATATACGACAACACAAACATCGATGAGTTCCCGAAGGACATCATTCATGAAGTATTGGAAGGCAGCCGGCGCGTTACACAATCCGAAAGGCATCACCTGGTACTCGAATAATCCGTATTTAGTACGGAAGGCAGTTTTCCATTCGTCGCCTTCTTTAACTCGTACCAGATGATAAGCCCCCCGGAGATCTAACTTGGTGTATATGCAAGCGTCCTTCACCTGGTCAAGGAGTTCAGGGATCAGAGGCAGAGGATAACGGTTTTTAACCGTTATCTGGTTCAATGCGTGGTAATCGATACAAGTTCTAAGGTCGCCTTCTTTTTTGGGCACGAAGAACAAAGCCGAGGATGCCGGGGACTTTGACGGGCGAATAAAACCATTAGCTAGGTATTGATCCAAATATTGTCTCAAATGCAGGTTCTCAGGTTCGGTAAGGGCATAAATCCTGCTACAAGGGGGTTGTGCACCGGGCACCAGATCGATTTGGCAATCGTACGATCTGTGAGGAGGTAACGTGTTGGCCTGTTCCTTTTGGAAGATGTCCTGAAAGTCTTGGTATTCCGGAGGTAGTTGCATGGAGGCAGAGGCTACAGATGCTAGATTAATCTTCAGGTTTTCAGGGTAGCAGGTTTGTGTACAATCCGGGAAGGTTATTCTCTTAGCTCGCCAATCAATTCGAGGATTATGTGTCTCTTACCAAGGGATTCCAAGGATAACCTGAAACTGTGGAGCCTTGATTACATCAAACACAACACCCTCCCGATGGGCGTCGGGACCAATAAGAGTCACCTCAGTAGTGGAATGTGTTACCGGTCCAGAGGCAATTTCAGTTCCATCGACTGTGGTGATGACATCTTTGCTGGTTTTAGGACGGAGAGGGAGGTTAATCCTAGAGACCAATTCACGATCCACATAGTTTCCAATAGCCCCACTATCGATGTATGCCTTTATTGCATGCAACCGCTTAGGCTGTTCTGGATCTACGAGAACCATTGGCACAATGAAATGCGAGGTCTGAGAGTTAGTTTTCAAGCTCTGCAAGCGGACCCCTAGGCTTGTCGGGCGGAGTCGTTTCCCGAAACAGAGTCTTCATGGTTTTTATCAGCGGCTCCTACCGCCTTTCGGGGCGGTTTTGCCAGGCAATCTCGTAGAAAGTGTCCAGAATTCCCACAATAAAGACATAATTTTAACTGCTGCCTCCTTTCTCGTTCCTTTTGAGTTAAGGGTCCTTTAACCCCTCCAATTTGCATAGGCTCAGAGACATCAACTCCCTTGGGATTAGCATGGGTCTTGACCAACACCCGGGTCTCAAACCTGGACCGATCTGCTTTTCTGTTTTGAAGTCTGTGATCCAATTGGACCACTAAGTCTATATACTCTGTGCATTCTTGGGGCGGATTTACAACTTGGGCCAAGACATCTTTAAGTTCTCCGCGTAGGCCTCGATAAAACAACGTGACTCTTTTATCCTCTGGCCATCCCGTTTCCACAATTAGTCTATTAAAGGTTGCAATATAGGATAGGAGGTCCTGATTGCCCTGTCGCAGGGATAGAAGTTCGTCATCCAGAGCCTGCCCCTGAGAGTGTCGAGCAAATAACCTTTCCATGCTTGCTTGAAACCCTTGACAATCACGGAGAATCGGGTCATCTTGAGTAACCAGTGGTACTGACCAATCGGCAGCACTGCCGCTGAGATATGACAATACAAAGGCTACCTTGGTCTGGTCATTAGGGAAGGCCCCAGGTCTGCATAGGAAGTGCAAACGACACTGATTCATGAATACAGCGAATCGTTTGGGGTCTCCAGCAAAGAGTTCGGGTGGGGCCAGCGGCATGTTTCCAGGTAGATTAATCTGCACAGGGTTACTGGAAACACAGGAACGGGGTTCCCTCCGGAACCGGGTAGAGGAGTTTGCCCAGCTTGACCTTGCAAAAGCTGTCTGGCCAGGTCATCAGTTCTTTCCTTTGATATTATTAATTCCCTCCTGAGGGCATTAGTCTCTTGACGAGCGGCATGTACTTCGGCCCGTAATTCCCCCAGTAATTGGGCCAACTGATCAGTCTCAGAACTTTCCATAGCGCCTGGGTGGGAATTTGTAGGAAGGCTTTGCGTTCTGTAACGCTCACCTGACTCCCACGGAGGCGCTGGCCTGGTTTGCGCTGCTGTGACCTCTTCTAAGGTGATGCGCAGGGTTCGGAAGACGGACTGGACCGGGCCTCCAAATCTGGCTTGTCTGGCTCGCAGAAGTATCCTTCTGTAGGCGAAAATAGGGGATTAACTGTCTGCGGGGTAATGCAATCGGCCTCCCACTTTCCCCTCTCACCCTCCTCGAAACCCTTTTGTGATTCCCCGTAGCGTCTCACCTTAGGGTCTGGAAGGACGAGCTCCCCATCCTGCTTCTGATGCAGGGGCGCGTTGGTATCCAGTTACTTCTCTGGATTTTTGGATTGGTGAGAACCAAACTTGCTTGGCTTCCAGGTAAGTTTTTTGATAAGAGGTTCCCCTTGTGTCCATGCATTAGTGTACTAATGCTAGTGTCTTTTTCCCCATAGGGGCCGGGGTACGGAATGCCGGGGAACAGGCACCGACCCGAGATGAGAGGTGAAATCCTTGTAGAAATCAGGTAAGTCTTTAATGAGCGTTTTTTGGTAATGTCTTTTCATTCGCTCATTAACACTGATGTCTCTTTTTCCCCTTAGGGGCCGGGGTCCGGAAATGCCAGGATGCGGCGCAGACCCGAAATGAAGAGGGAATGAATCAACAGGTAATTCTTAACATGGAGATTTAGCTTTCCGTATTCCCTTCTCTCTCTCACCTTTTGTTCTTGTCTTTTTCTCCCTAGGCGCTGGGGCGTGACAGCGAATCCGGATGATCGCTGCTGAACATGGAGGCGCCCTGTAAAGGTGAGTGGAATGTGGCGCAGCAGCGATCGACGCGATGAGCTTTTAAATAAAAGTCTTCCTTTTCAGGATTGTCGGCGAGATGTCTCCGGGATGCGGATTTAGCAGGTAAGGACTTTTCCTTCTTCTGTTCTCTTCTTCTCTTCCTTTGCAGGTGATCCAGGATGCTGGCAGGCGTGGCAGAAGTCAGGATGCAGGAGCAGACACGGTGAGCGTCCAGCTGCTAGATGCAGAACAACGCGAAGCACGCGTGGCTGTTCGGGTGGGGTTTAAATAGCCTTGGAAGAGGTTCCAGGTATGTATCCTTCCTCCAATCAGGTATGTATCCTTCCCCGACCACGCCCGGATGGTAAATTAGTCCCACAGGTAAAGTAGTTCCTTTCAGGCCTCAAGGAGGCCGGGATCCTGCAGCATGGTCTGCATCAGGTAAGTGCACTAAAGCACTCCCATAATGAGCCTGGCGCCTATGGCGCCAGAACTGATGTCTTTTATGAGCCTGGCACCATAGGCGCCAGGACACTGTCCAAAGGGCCCCTATATGGGGTTGCTGGGTCCTTTCTTGGGGACTAGATGTCCGCTTTTGGGGACGCAGGGCTTGAACCGGCTCCCCGGGAGCGGGCATCATGACAATAATGAAGAACTTAAATATCTAACGGACAATGTGTATTCAGGTAATGATTCTCGCATAGCCTTACTCAATCTGACAGACATGCATGCATCTTTTATTCACAGATCCTAAAGTAATTAATGTATCAGTGAGAGTATCCACTTTTTAAAAATTAGATAGAGTGCAGAAACAATGACAATGGTAAACACCCATAATGGGCAAGAAAAACTAAAGATCGATACCTAGAAGATGATGATTTAACTCATTAGCATCATTTTTGACTATTGTTTTCTTCTTACTTTTCTGTTTTCCCAACTACATCTGTAGTATTTTTGGAATAGAATCATCACGAAATTTAAATGATGCAATTGTTAGCGTGATTTGTTAGTAGAACTTTGAAAATGAATATTTACAATTTGTGCAATCACATTATTAGTAGAACATGATGCAATTGTCAATGTAATTTTGCGATTGAATTCCTACAATTTTGTGGAATCTCGCCAATTAGCCTTGATAAAACTCTACAGCAGTGAAACACTGGTTAGGGTCTGCAAATTTAGAAGGAATGTTGAGTCTTGAGATACTCAGTTAAAGTGCTTTTGAATAGTTCACATTGGAATCACAATGATATATTGAGAAGGAATGTTGAAATTCATACATTTTGTTGTAATGTTTGATTAGGTCATATTGGAATTATAATAAATATTGTGCACGTCATAAACCTTTGTTGATTTATCATTGATCATTGGACCAAGTGCACCATGCCAAATAGATATTTCAATTATAATAGTATGAAGCATTAAAAACTAAAATAGACAGCTAAACTTTCCACTGTGAGTATTTTCATGCCAATAAACTCCTGAACCTGTGTTAAATCCATGCTCGAACCACTGAGCTACCATGTTTCACTTCATGATGGATTTCTTTTTTAATGATGTCATGACAGGGCAAAGAGATATGTCTCACAGGTTAATAGTGCAACAATGATGATTAACATAAGGATAAGATTGTCTATCACCTCTCAATTATGCATGGAACTAGTAACGGTTCACATATCTGGAATTTAGGTATTTGGAATTTCATAACCCTTAATGAACCATGGCATGCAATCCAGGTACTAGTGCAGAACATTGTACATTGTGTAAGAAACACATTTCTTGAAGTCTTTAACAATATTGTACATGCTACAACTAGAATAACTAGAGTACCTTCTTTTTGGAAAGAAGGTATGTAATGTAATGTAATGGGATGTATAGAGCACGAACAAAGACCTGGAGGCATCAAGGCACTAGCGAAGAGATCATCACCGGAGAGTAGAGAGGGGCAGCCACCATTTAAAACAGAAAGGTTTTCAGCTGCTTTGAAATAACGGACAAAGCTTGAGTGCTCCTAATGTGAAAGGGGAGAGCATTCCACAAAGAAGGGGCTAGTACGGAGAAGGATCTGCCCCCTGATCGATAGCGAAGGAAGCAGGGCACTTTCAACAAAAACTGATTAGAGGAGCAAACAGATCTCGTGGGTTGATAGAGTGAGATCTTTGTCTGCAGAAACTCTGGCCCTCAGATTGAATGGCCCGATGGACCGTACACAAGACCTTGAATTTAACCTGAGTTCTCACGGGCAGCCAGTGAAGGAGTTGGAGGAGGTTGCGGTAATGGGAAAGTCTAGGGGCACCAAGGTAAGTCTAGCTGCTGCAGTCTGAAAGATCTGTAGGCGTTGCAGTAGTACTTCTGGCTAGCCAAGGTAGATACCATTACAGTAATCGTGATGGCTGTGGTAACAACTTTGCTCCAAGCTTCAGTAGGAAGAAATTGAAGTATTTTCCTCAAAACCCTACTTTTCGAGAAGCCATTCTGGCAGACCGCCGATATCTGTGCCTCTCTGGAGCCAGAGGACATGATCTTGATCCCAAGGCTCTTTATCACAAGGCAAGGTACTGGGCAAGGTCCCAGGCATTCCGGCCAAAACTCAGAAGTCCAGCTATAGGGGACCTGGACAATGACCAGTACCTCAGTCTTTTCCCCATTACGTTTCAACCAATTAGCTGACATCCATTGGTGCACAGCCGAGAGACAATCTCTAAAAAGCTCAGCAGGACTTTCTATGGGGGCATTAAGATGAAAAAAGATCTGCGCGTCATCAGCATACATAAAGAAATGCACCCAATAAGTAGCAATGAACTTGGCAAGTGCCGCCCATGTAAAGATTAAAAAGCAAGGGGGAAAGTGCTGAACACTGAGGCACACCACAATCAAACACCATCGGAGTTGAGGTGACATGGGGAAGAGACACCGCAATCTGCCAATAAAGACACAAACCATTTTAGAGGTATTCCTGAGACTCCAGCCTGCAGGAGGCATTGCAGGAGCATCTAATAGTACCAAAGGCCGCAGAGAGATTAAATAAAGTGAGAACACTCGGTTCTCCGTGGTCCTGGGCCAGAGCAATATCACAGTGGAGTGCAATCAAAACTGACTCCGTACCCATCCGAGGGCGGAAAAGAGTGTACAGTGTTGTTGGCCTCAAATAAAGCTGAGGGGTGATGCTCGTTTCCAACAGCTCAGTCATGGCCAGTAAAAGCGAGATAGGGCAGTAATTTCCGGCCGCTGTAGGATTGAGAGTGGGTTTCTTAAGTAAAGGAGAGACTACTGCATGCTTAAGAGGGGCAGCAATAAATCCCGTAGCACAAGAGTATTGCATTGCTTCAGTAAGCAGAGGGACCAGATTCATAGAAGGATCCTTCAAGATATGTAGAGGAATAGGGTCTGCAGGAGATGCCGATCCTAGCTTCAGTAATGCATCGGCCACCAGATTTTCAGTGACGTTTGCAAAGCTGATAGTACAGACACAGCTGTCAGCTCTCAAGTGTAACCGAAACAGCAGAAATGGGTCTCTCCATACAGATCTTCTCCTGAATCGTACAAATGTTGTCTTGAAAGAAGGAAGCAATCTAATCACAGTGCTCTTGCGTGTGAGTGATCATAGGTATGAAACTCAAATTAGGATCTGGCAAAATGACAAGCACTTAAAAATGTGTTCCCCATTTTAGAGATTTAGGGAACTCAAAGGGGGGAGAGCAATGAGAGTGATTATAATTATTCATGAAATACGATCGAACATAGCAAAAAAATGATGGGATTTATAAAGACCATTGATCACAGAATGAGGTGTAGATTAATACAATATAGTGGAGATCCTGCTTAGGAAAAACACTTTTTTCATAAAAATGCTTATGAGGAACACTCTAAGAAACCATCAGGAATGTAAAAGCCTGAGGTTTTTTGTTTGTCAAAACATATGCTTGGGAACCCTCAAAGGGGGATTAGTACCCATTTTAGTCAGAAATTCGAATTCAACACATTGCCATGGAATTAGCATGCAGAAATGCCATAATCTGAACAAATGATTTAGCTGAAAATGGGAAATAGATTCTATTGAGTAGCATTGCATTAACCAATTATCTCCTGGGCTATTATATACCTCTAAGTTAATTGAACGAGGATGCACTGCCTTAGCACATACTTTAGGGAGCCTGGAACACAGAACCCTGCATGATTTACTTGAAAATAACTGTCAAAAGCTCTTCCAGAAATAAGATATCACTTAATTCACTGGTTTACCTTAATTCAACCTTCATCAGGTGATTGAATATGTTAACATGCGTACTGGGAAACACTAGTTTTCTTTTTGACTTGTTTCCAGTGTCTTTCTTACATGGAAGCTTCCAAAATACAAAAGCTTGATAGTTATTTTTAGATTGGCTCATAAAGTTACTAGAGTAAGGTAGAAGAAAAAAGAGACAAGGGCTTTGTTTAATGGCCACCATCTATTGATCATTTGAGGGCTCACCTTCAAGGGGGCCTCACAGCCCTAACTCACTCCCATAGATGCAGTGAGAAGATGCCCTTGATAGACAGTTTACAAACACCGCTAGGCCACAGCTGCAAATTAATCAGGGTCTCCCACGGAGCTTGCAAATACTGTTTTAGCATTGTCTTTATTAGCAGCAGAGCATTTATGTTTGCTGATAACTGATGGGTGCATTTGCTTCTGAAACCACCACAAAGATCCAGTTAGTTGTCCAAATATGATCCTTGTCTGAAAACATTAAACAGAATCACCAAAACATTTTAAATGGCCTCATTAATTTGCACTATGTGTGTTTATCTGACTTACACATGAAATGGATTGCTCAAATGTTTTAACATGATGCCTGTATGTATCGAAGAATTACGAGAATTGATGACCTTACAAAGCCAAGAGCAGATTTGCTTAGGATCTCATTCCTTTCAATTCTAGTACTTTTAGTCTCCAATTCGTGATGGTTAAAAGGGGGCTAATTTACAGTCATGCCTTACTTCTTTAACATACTTTTCTAAGATTTGTGTCCTATGGTTTGGAGCTGGTGGCTTAATGTGATTGAGGGCTCCTAAATGGTGGGGGAAAAGTAGTGACATGAGTAAGCATGCCACCTGTGAAAGTGCAACTATTTCAGCACTTCAGAAGGAGGATGATCCGCCAGGGAAATTGGCCAGTACCTGTGCCCTGCAGTGGTCCTTTTATCACCCTGGTTCCCCTGTACAGGGCCAGTCTCAGGAGTCTGGACTCATTGTGGATATTTGTCCCCTCATTTGCATTCCTTTACTTGAGGAGTCTCCGGCAATTCAAGAATTGTGCCCGGCAGTCCTTCCATGTGAAATTTAGCCCTGCGCTTCACCTGGCCTCACATCCTGCACTTAAACTGTGGCACCACGCACAGTTGAAATAATGTTTGGTGGTGATTGGTCACTCACTTAAACTATGGGAGATCACAGGGTTCCTTTGTTCACACAGCAAGATGGTTATCCCTAGGTTTTATCACTTTAATCATCCAAAAGGTGTTCTTGGACTACTAGTATATAGTACAATTTAGAATTTCAATTTCACCAAGTTTCTTTCACAACATGTAAGTTCAATTAAATGTATTTAATATTTATTTCTTAAAACATTTCATCATACAGTTCAATAAATTCAGATATCAACACACATTTATAAAACATTTGTATATTTAAAACTCTATAACAAAACCAATCTTAAGTGCAATGTGTGATATAAAGTGTCTCTGTGTTAATGTGCTTACAATACTATTCACCACTCCTAGTGAAAATCTTACATTTACAACTCAGATCTAACTATTAAATTTGGTTTTGATAAACAATTGCCTGACATGATTAATTCCTCCATTGTAGAGTTTAAATCTCAGGAACTTCTTCAGGTGCTTGGTAGTTGCTTCTGCTGAGCTATGCTATCTAAAAATGGCAGTAGCCTGAAACTTACACTGAACAAATCTCCCAACTCGATACTCTGGTGTGTAGAGATGGCGCTGACCGAGAATGATTTTATGTTTCTAGATACACATAACCGCAATGGAAGCAAGAGTGGCACCAAGTCTAGCAAATGTATATGTAGAAACACCACTAGAGGAGACCAAGATGTATACAGACTTGAACCACTTCAAAAATAAAATCAAAACTTGGAAAAGATACATTGATGATTTATTCTTGATATGGGAAGGGAGAGTAGTAGAAGAAATGACCAATTTTGTGAAGTGGCTTAATAGCTAGGATAGATGTCTGCAATTCACGATAAATTATAAATCTTCAGATCTAATTATTACATTTGGTTTTGATAAACAATTGCCTGACATGATTCATTCCTCCATCGTAGAGTTTAAATCTCAGGAACTTCTTCAGGGGCTTGGTAGTTGCTTCTGCTGAGCTATGCTATCTGAAAATGTCAGTAGCCTAGAAGCTTTTCCCTATTCTAATCTAGCCAACAATGAAAAGAGTATCCTACGGAGAGCTGACAAAGAAGGCGGAATAGTGATTTTAGATAGAGAAAATTACATTAAAGAATGTATGAGACAACTAGATGAGCAAACCTGTTATGAGAAATTATATACAGACCCCACTAAAAGATTACAGAGCCTCATCAAAGCTAAGGTAGAAAAAGGGCTAGAAAGAGGTTGGCTCTGCAAACAAGAGGTGTTCTTCCTGATGAAAGAAATTCCCAAAGTACCTCTATTTTACATAAAATCCATGAGAGCCTAAATGACCCACCCGGAAGACCTATCATTTCTGGAATTAACTCTTTTCTTGAACCACTATCTGAATTCGCAGATGTATACCTTAGACCATATGTTACACGTATGAAGTCATATGTGCAAGATACCACAGCCTTAATGAAGTAGAAGGAATGCCACACGACCCTAGTAACAAAACATTAGTCTGCCTAGATATTTTATCTTTATATATGATGGATCCACAGGCAAAAGCCCTTCTAATGGTAGAAGAACTATTATACATGAAACGTACACCAAATAAATCTCCCAACTCGATACTCTGGTGTGTAGAGATGGCGCTGACCAAGAATGATTTTATGTTTCTAGATACATTTTAAAGACAAATCCACAAAACCGCAATGGAAGCAAGAGTGGCACCAAGTCTAGCAAATGTATATGTGGAAACACTAGAGGAGACCAAGATGTATACAGACTTGAACCACTTCAAAAATAAAATCAAAACTTGGAAAAGATACATTGATGATTTATTCTTGATATGGGAAGGGAGTGTAGTAGAAAAAATAACCAATTTTGTGAAGTGGCTTAATAACCGGGATAGATGTCTGCAATTCACGATAAATTATAACAGTATAGACTACCTATATATCACCATCTATGTGGATATTGAAAAGAAACAACTGGTGGTAAATCCATATCACAAAAAAGCAGATAAAAATGCATTGTTGAACTATGAAAGATTTCACCCAAAACACAATAGAGAAAACCTCTGCTTCAAGCAATTCTTGAGGATAAAAAGGAATAGCACAGCCACAATTGACTATGAAGCAGAACTTCTGAAATACAAATTTCTAAAAAGAGGATATCCCAAACTATTAGTAAAAAATTCCGGCATAAGAGTCAAGAACAATAATAGGGAAGCTTTTCTGGAATATAAGAATAACAAAGATAAACATTCTGAAAAAATGGTATTCATGAGAATCTTTTCAGACAGGTCAAACGAGATGAGAAAATCCAATAAAAAGAATTGCAGGGTTCTACAAGAAGGCAAGACACCACTAGGACCGCTGATGATGGCTTTTAAAAGGAGTAAAAACATAAAAGACCAGATTATGAGAAAAGATATTCGACCGAGAGTACAGAAACGACTGAGTCTGATTGAAACATGGGGTATGGAAAACTTCAGAGGACATGTCCCTTGAGGGAAATGTAAAAGTTTCCCAAGTACTGCAAGAACGAAGGAGGTTGACATAGGATTGAAGACAAAGTGGAAACAAACATCACTAACGAATTGTAATACCGAAATGGCAGTATATGCCATTCGGTGTCCCTGCCCTAAGTTTTATATAGGTAAGACTATAAGAAAAGTTAAAGCACGGATTAGTGAACATAAGAGCTGTATCCACAATGAAATTAAAGAAGCACCTATGGTAGATCACTTCCTAAGATTAGGACATAGTTGTGAAGAAATAAAATGGACTGTGTTATACAGAATAACAAGAAGTAAAGACAGTAATGCAGACAAAGACCGCCTCTTTAGGAAAGAACAAGAATTAATTTTCCTGACGAAAAGCGATCAGATAGGGTTGAATGAAAATATCAAATGGAATAAGAACAAACTTTCAGACTGGATCTAATAGGTAGAGATAACAGAAGGCATTTGAAAACAGTCTACAGTATAGAACTCAGTAAAGCAAAGATATGTGACTATTATATAATATTGAATATCCCTGAGATGCATGTAGAACACTACACATATTTGGCGACAATTACATCAGAAGACATTATTAGGAAATAATGTATTAATAGGGATTTAAGTAGGGCACGAACTAACTAGTCATATTGTAAGCAATATCATCTACAGTATAACAAGATAGGATTCAGATCTCTCCCTGATCTGGCACGAAATAACCCTAGCACCGTTAGAATAGCTGTGGGCTATAGAACATAGGAAATAGTCGATGGATTTGAAACCCAGGGTTAAAACACTGATTTCCCGAGTAAACTTAGTTTTGCGGACTAACTGCAAGAATATTCAGTTTATAACACCGCAAGAAGATCTATACTGCTGTAAGGTTAAATGGTCAAAATTGGTGCAAAAAGGTTATAAATAAAAATGAAGCATAAAAGAACTCCGAAAAAAGTAACACACATTTGATGCCAATGATGAATCAACAATACAATTGACTAATAGAACAACTAAATACTCCTTAGTCCTGCATTAAAGACAGTGAAGAGGAAATTATTCAAAGATGGTGCTCACATAAGAGTGGCAAAGAGGCAAGAAATCTGCCCTCGACACGTGACAAGGTCATGTAGGGAAACCCAACTCCGCCGATGTGAATTCAAGACTACAGATCGGGTAAACCAGAAGCAGTAGATGGAATGCGACATGCAGTCATTTTGAACCTCACAAGAGATTGAGTTAGTGAAAGCATAGACAGACAAGAATAATGCCACCATGAAGGAATGCAAGGTCCTATTTAGAGGATTCAATTAACACAAAGCTCAAACCCTTACAGATGCCCATGAGGATGTAGGACCAGTATGAGAATCATGAGCAACAGACCATCTAAAGTTAATGCCAAACAGAAATACTGATTGGAATAAGTACATACAGACCGTCCCAACAGCACCTAGTAATTTAAAGCAGATCAGACTTGCATTAAACTGTGTGCGCATGCTGAACGATTATATATTTTTTTAACATGTTTATATTGAGTTCCATACATTTCATGGAGCCTTTTTGGGGGGTAATGCCATTGCATTATAATCTTCATCCACATTTCTCTGGTTTGAATTGCTCTTGTGAGTTTGGGAATCACACCCCCATACATGTTCCCAGTGTTCCTTATTGCAAGCTCCCCTGAGGGTTATTTCCCAGTGCCTCATATAACACCATTTGACCTCTACTGAAGGGGCGATCAGGAACTTGTAGGTGCCTGAGATTCATTTTTTTGTGCCTGTGTGTGTCATGAGGTATGTTTCAAACAGGGTCAGTTCCCTAGTCACTGCCTGCAAGATTTGTGGGGATTGCAGCCAGTGGCATAATTGTTCATACTTAAACCTGTCTTTCATCGTCCGGTCCATCTGTGCCACACAGTCCGTGAAGGATATAAATTCATGGGCTTGGTCCATGTCACCTATCATGTTACACCCGGCCTCTTGCAATTTATCAAACACCCCTTTTTCGATGCCCATGGGGAATTCCAGGTTTCTAAACATGGGCATGAATGATGCAGGGTCTTTTGTTAATGTTTCTTCTTTTCTAGCTTTATCCCAGACTTCTAACATTGATTTCATCACCTTGCTAATCTGAAGATTAGGGTGTCTGTATTATTTCCTTTTCCAGAGTATATGTCGGAGGGGGGACGTTTCTACTGCCTTATCTAGTGTGGCCCAGATCTTCTGTGAGGTACCCGGGATCTGTTCCTTTAGTACCCACAATTGGGCAGCTTCATAATACTTACGAAAATTAGGACGGGTGCACCCCGCAAACTGTCTCTGTGCGGTAAGGGTCTTCTTCCCCCTTATTATCTTAGATAAGGATTTAAAGTATGAAGGGGGAACTTTTATTGGTAATGCTCAAAATAAATACAGAGCTCGGGGGAGGATGGACATTTTTATCGCAGTGATCCGACCCCACCATGAGGTTAACAGGGGGTTCCATCTCTCTATATCCCGTTTAATCCTCTCCAATTGTTGGGGGTAGTTTTCACTGTAAAGTTTGTTTATCCTATCCGTCAATGTTATTCCCAAGTACTTTACCCCCCTATCTGCTACCTTCAGTTGTAGTGCTGTGGCCTGTTGTGTATTAGCTCCTCTATTTCCAGCCATTATGAGTATTTCAGATTTTTGTCTGTCAATTTTTAGCCACGAGAGAGCCCCATATGTCTCTGTCTCTAGCATGGGGAGTGGCAACGTTCTCTCCGGGTCTCCCTGTACCACTAGCATGTCGTTCGCATATGCAGCCACTTTATGCGAGTAGCCCACCATTTCTATGCCCTTAAGAGCCTTTAAATCCATATGCGCGCCAAAAGAGGTTCTAAACAAATCGAATATAGGAGCAGGGAAAGGGGGCACCCCTGTTTTGTCCCTTTCTCGATCTTGACCCTGTCGGATATATCTCCGTTTACCTCTATGTGAACGCTTGGGGTGACATAATTGGCCCTTATCATATTGACAAATGTCTCCCCATCCCCATTTTCCCCATTATATGGAAGAGAAGCAACCACTCTATGCGGTCGAACTCTTTCTCTGCGTCAAGGGCCAATAATATGGCCGGTGTGTGAGTGATCCCTGTTTTCTCTACCAGGTGGATTATTCTCCTAATATTGTCATGGGTCTGCCTATTCGAAATGAATCCTGACCGATCTTGATGGATTAATTTCGGGAGGACCTGCAAGAGTCTATTGGCTAGGATTTTTGTATATAGTTTGGCATCCAAATTAATTAATGCTTATAGGGCAGTATGAGCTGGCTAGTTCTGGATTCTTTCCGGGTTTGTGGAAGACTAGCAATTTTGCCTCATTCATGGATTGGGATATGTTACCCTTTTCTTTGAAGGTATTAAAGGGTCCTGTAAGGACGGGAGCTAATAGGTCTGAACATGTTTTATAGAATTGTGCAGTATAGCTGTCTGGGCCCGGGGCTTTGTTTTTGGGCAATTCTCAAATAGCTTTTTTTACTTCTTCTTTTAATATTTCTCTGTCCAAGTATTTGTTTTCCTCTTCCGTGAATGTCAGGAGGAGAATGGTGCTTAAGTATGTTTCCTGGGCTTCCCCGTTGGGGTGGTCTGATGAATAAAGGGTGTGATAAAAGTCTTTAAATGTGTTCCCCATGTCTGCCATTTGGGTCACTGTATGCTCCTTACCGTTCATTAGACTCTTTACCATTTGCTTATTTTGTTTCCCTTTTAGCTGTCTGGCTAAGAGTCTGTCTGCTTTATTTGCCTTAACATAATACCAGTGTCTCAAATGTAGGAGGCTCCTCTCCGCTCTTTTAGAGCACATGGTTTTTAGCTGACCCTGGACATGTCTCAATGCATTCTTTAATTTAGTGGACTGTTTCAGGACCATTTCTTTCTGGATCGCAGTTAGTTTCTCTTCTAGTTCAGTTTCCCATTGCCGTTTCTGTTTGTCCCTCATTGCCTTGATTGCTATGAGGCATCCCCTGGTTAACACCTTAAAGGGTTCCCAAACGGTCTTCCTTGATGTTTTGGGTAAATCATTCTGGAAGAAGTACTCGATGCCTGCCCTGACCGTGTTTCCCAAGACTGGGTCCTGAATGATTTATACTGGAAACTTCCACTTCCAAAGTCCCGTCTGCCATTGGGAGAGCGAAGTTTCACCCAAAGCGGAGCGCGGTTAGAGAGTGAGATCGCCCTGATCTCAGTGTGTTGAATCTTCCCCAGGAGCATGGACGTAACCCATATATAGTCTATTCTAGACATGGTGTTATGAACATGTGAGAAATGGGTATATCCCGCTTGCTGCCCCTCCAACCCCCGTCAAACATCTTCTAATGAGAGAATCCCCATTTTCTCTTGCATGGCTCTCGGCTGAGCCCCCTGGCTTTTTGGACGAGTGCCTGATCTGTCTAAGTTAGTGTTCCATGCAAGGTTGAAATCCCCCCCAGCACCACCTCCCCGTCACAAAGTGTTCTAGTTTATCTACTACATCTCTGAGGAAGCCGTCCTGCCCCTTATTCGGAGCATATATTGCCACAAGTGTCAGGGGGAATTCCTCAATTTGGGTGTTTACAAAGAGGTACCTCCCATGGTTAGCCATAGCTGTGTTGTGTATTCCTACGTTTAGGGAGTTATGGAAAGCAATCAGAACCCCTACCCTCTTCTCCCGCTCATTAGCCTGGATGAGTAGGTTGTACCCTCTCAGTCGGAGCTTCCCTCTGACCTTCACCTTTATGTGGGTTTTTGGAGCATTATGACCTCAAATTTCCCTTTTTGTAGTAGGTGTTCCACTTTTTTCCTTTTTACCAGGGAATTCAGTCTCCGTACATTATCTGTCAGGATTTGTATCCCTTTCATCAATAGAAATCCATTTATCCTTCTGTAATTTCTTATCCCTTTAATGCCAGTGTACTTGCCCTTCCGGATCCCTCCCCCAAATCCCCCAAGCCCAAACTTTGCGACCCCCAGCTTGCAATTTCCCCCCTTCACCTATAACTGCCCTGAGGAGGGCTCTGATACCTATGGTGGCTCCGGC
Source organism: Ambystoma mexicanum (assembly GCF_040938575.1). NCBI lineage: Eukaryota > Metazoa > Chordata > Amphibia > Caudata > Ambystomatidae > Ambystoma > Ambystoma mexicanum. Next base: position 841,818,776 of record NC_090927.1, read on the forward strand.
GTAGGGCCCATTGTGTTATACCCTCTACACACTCAGGAAAAACTTTGTGAGGAGTCCTAAACCCCACGTGGATTCCTCCAATGGTGCTGGGGCTATTACCACCCCCCCGCCGTCACCTGGATGATGGTTTCCAGCTCCCTGCTAGTTTCTGAGCCATGCCTAGAGTTGACCCTGAAGGGCATTGTGTGATCATCCTGCTGTTAGGAATTTCAGTGAGATCAGTGTGGGTGTTTCCACTCCAAGGGAGTCCTCCGCATGGCCAGCCCCTCTCTTCTGATTCCTAGAGGTCCTGTTCCTGTATGTTCAGGATCTGGATCCCTTCCTCACATGTGGTTATTCTTTGCTGTTTCCCTTCCCACGAAAACAGCAGCCTGAAGGGAAAAGTCCACTTATACCTTATTTGTTTTGCTACAAGTTCCTTTGCTACCAGGCCCATCAATTGTCATTTCTGCAGCATTGACTACGTGAAATCCTGATAAAGGTGTATCTCCACTCCATTCATCAAGATATGGTCCATTGCCCTTGCCTTGCGTAGGATCTCCTCCTTTTGGGAGTCTAACATGAGCGCTACCAGGACATCGTGAGGGCCGGATCCCTGTTAGCCTGTTTTACATGGCCCAACTCAGTGAATTCTGTCTATTAGAATGTCTGTGTCTTCCTCCGAGGCGAGGATGTCTTTAAATACCTGTTTTACTGCATCCTTGAGGTCTTGGTCCTCCACAGATTCCACCATATTCTTGATCCTAATATTCGACCTCCGAGAGCGTTGTTCTAAGTCCTCACACTGGAGTTCCAGGTAATGGGTCAGACAGACCAGGTGCTGCTGTGTCTCTGCATTTTGTTGTGCTTCCTCCTCTATGTTCTGCACTATCTTCTCCAGTGTGTCTGTTCTTTCCTCTAGGTTTGCTACATCTGCTTTTATTTCCTGAATCGCTTGTTTCAAGTAATTTTTCATGGATTCAAATTGGGATTGTACCGTGGCCATGAATTGTGCTTGGAGTTCCCCAAACCAGGACTTCATATCTTCCTTCGTGGCCATCTCTGTTCGAGCTGTGTTGGGATCTGTTTGCGCAGTTTGGTCGCTCTGTATCTTCTCCCTTGGGTGTGCTATGGATTAGTCACCCACAGTTGAATCAGACTGGATTCTTGTCTTGGTTGTGGGGTCTGCGCTGTGGCCTGTTGTGGACTTTGACATGTGTGCTGCTGTTCTACTTTCCAATCTCTTAATACGCTCTATGTGGGCCCTGGGTGTGTAACGACCCCCTGCTGGAGTTGACCCATCTCCTGGTTGTGCGTTTTGCCTGGCTGGGGGCTCCAAGCCTGGCGATTGTCTGGTTTAGCAGGGTAGCGAGTCTGTCCCTCGATCTTTGTTCCTGTGGGGAGGAGTCCTTGATCACCGGTGCACAGGGGATCTCGAGAAGGGATGGTCACCCTTTGCCTCTGTACCCTCTTTTGAAATGCTGAGTCACCCCTAGGACGCGTGTTTCACTCTCCAGTGTCGCTTGTATACACTTGCCCCAGGGGGTGCCACTGAATATATCTGACCCCCGATAAGGTTAGTCGTGGGAGGTAAGTGGCCCTCATTGAAAAGTATCTGGGTGACGTGTGGGCTTTAATGTCTGCTCCAGAGAGCGGGTGCTTCGTGGTGCCCTCCATATGCAGCACTGCCTATGTCACCTATGTCACCGGTCGCTTGTCTGGAGGAGTGGGGAGAGATATTAGGACCTGTGGCATTCCCCTTACCACAAAGCCGCCCTCGTTTCAGCACCTTCTGGACTCTGCGACGTGGGTTGCTTTCTTTGATCCCTTTTTCCTATGCTCTGTGGAAGCGTGCACACAATCCCGCGCGGACCACGCAAGTCTAATCCTTCAGCATGGTGCGCCTGCTGTCAGATGCTGTTCAGTGTGCCTGCTCCTTCTCCAGCAGCGGCGCGCCGCTGGCGATCCCGGCACTATTAGGAGCTTTCGTGCCTCTCCCCCTTTGTTGGATAGACTCTCCCGATGCTGTTCATTGACAGGGGGTAGTCCGTGGTCCGCCCGTCTCTGTCCCTCTCACCCACTGGGGATATGGAAGAATTAAGTCTCCGTAGCAGGTCTGAGCTTGACCCTACGTCACTCCGTTCTACCCGTTGTCAGACCTGCTTAATAGGGGGTGTTCAATTATGCCTGCCGATATTGCGTTTGATTTTGTCGGCTCCCGTTCTCTTGCTGACTGTTGTGCTCTCTGGGGAGTGAGTTGCCGAGGTCCAACAGCGAGGCGTATGGGTAGTGAGGACTTCAGCCCGGCTCTAATGTTCCTACCTCCGTACGCCACACACTGCCTCACTCAGCGCGTTACCATGTGCTCCACTTATCCGCTTTACAGAATTTGTGTGAGGAGCGCTGACTTTTGTTACAAAAAATGTACTTCACACCAAACACTATTTCTTATAAAATGTCCTTTAGGCCTCTCCATTATTGATGTGCAGAATGTAAAGTCGCCATGATTAAGAAAAATCCTGCAGATCTGCACTTTGATAATCTGTTGTACCGTCACAATGAGAAAAGTATCAATAGTTTTCCATAACCTTATTTTTTAAATCACATTTTTCCATTGCGTTTCCATTGTCGCCTAAAGGTGGTCAATTCAGTGTACAGCACCAAATAAATGCTTTCACTCACTCATCTACTCACAAAGGTGTGATAAAAAAGGCAATGTTTCAGGGAATGAGCTAGAAATATCTTCGATCAGTACAAGAAGTGCGTTGATGATCGATGTACGTGTAAAGACAATAAAGGACTGGGGGAGCCAACATACGAAATGCCCAGTCTCAACCTGGCCGATGCAGAAAGCTATTTCCGAGCACTATTTCATATTCAAAAGGGACGTCCTTAGCACACGGAAAATAAACGTGGCATGCTGTGCTTAGCCGACTCTAGGGTTCCATTTGATGAGAATTCGTCATTGTGGCATTTGCCTACCCCGGGAAGCCTTGTTTGAAAACATAACTAAAGGAAACACCAGTCAGATAGCGGAAATCATATGTTCCGCTGACAGGAAAGATGCAACACACACAGCTGGCTGTGCAGCTCAGCACGCCATATCTGAAAACAGTACACCTTGAGTCAGTCTAAATATCGCTGGCAACTGCAGCATATGGCGGGCGCCATGGATGCTTAAAAATGCACGCGTTCTAAACCGGTGTTAAAATAGAGCTTAAACTCAGTGGTGTATCTCGCAGGCCTTTAGCAACAAGGGCGGGCGCGGCAAGAACACAGCTTGGCGCCTGATGATTGACATGTCAGAGTGAAATGTGATGTCAACAAAGCCTCTGCTTCCTCACTATGTTATTCTTTCACCCAGTGCTGATTGTGCTATCTTCCTTCTTCTGAGAAAGTGAGAAAGACATAACCCCTCCAGCAGAAGGTTGTATTGCCCTGCAGGGTTTGACTGGGGCATAACGTGGTCTCCGCACCAATGAAAAAGTGCCCCCCAAGGGTGAGGTTTTTGAGAAAATGTGAAGCAAATTGTACATTTTAAAGACTATTCATTCAGTAACACTGGTCAAAACTACACGCCACATGGTGAAGTAACTTATCAAACTGGGCCAAATAAAGTCTACCACATTGACCAAAAAATCAGTACCACACTAGCATTTAGAGTTTTTGTTTTCGGACATTGCCCTATTGCCCTATAGAACAGTCTGAGCCTGTTGCCCTATTGCCTAAAGTCACGACACGTGCTTCCTTGTATCAAGTTCTTTTATGGATAGAGCACGTGCATAATTATTCCCAGTTGGAATTTCAGTGCACAAAACATGTCCATAACACTATAGATACAAGAAAGGTTCTCTATGGCGCCATGCTGTTTCCAGTGAACATATTCCAACTGGCTTCAATCAGTCTGTACCCATCTCTGCAGATTGATCATGCACGCCACAAATCCCGCCCCACCGAAGCACGGCGGCCCAGTGTGCTGTCGAAGGCATGTTTTCCGATCCAATAACTTAGTTTCTTTTTGGAAGTCTTTTGTGGCCTTGTATTTATAATTACAATCATTGGACCTGTTCGAGCAAATGCTACAGTTGAGTCAAGTGTGCTTATGAAGGCACGAAAATTGTCTTTGCCAGCACACGGAAAAAGGTGAAACTTTTGCCTGAGCCGATCAAAGGAAAATGGCAACAGAGGGCAAAGGATGAACATCCTTAGAGAAAACATGACTTTGCAGAAAACACCAAGATGATGACACCATTTTGGCATATGGACTGTCACACCCCCACAAATACATCAGAAAGCTAAATGTCCCTTTACAAAACCCTGTATATGGTCAATGGTGCTGCAACATGACTTCTACCAGCCAAAAGACTATCATGAAGATGGCACAGCAACATGAAACATGCAGCGTAGGTGCAAAGTAAGTAACATGCTAACATGAGAACCGTCACACTCACATCACTCTCATGCATGTCACAATCTAGGCGGTACCAACAAAAACAGGGGAAAGCCATCTGCACTCAAAAAATGGGTCATTCAAAGAGCTATGTGTAGATAACATTCTCTGAAATGACCAATCGAATACCATCATCGCATATTTAAAGTGCCTGCAATTGACCCAGAAGAGCATGATCAGCAATACAATGCATGCAACCACACCCAGACGAGGAGGACACATACCTAGTCCTTTGTGCTCCAGAGCCATGCCACACTATGGGTACACTCCCCGTCACAAACAACCCATGATTCACATTGAAAACGACCATTATAATGGTTCAACTACGTGGAAACCTCAAAACAAATTCAAATATAATACAAATATACAGTAACTAGAGGCATCAAAGTACTTCTGTGCCTGTTAGTCACACTGCTTACAAGCAAGCTATTGAAGAAATAGAAGGCCACCAAATTGATATCAGCAGCAAGGGTGTACATACCAGGAACCTTTCTGTCAAGAACAGGAACGATTAAGGCATAACATCCAGTATTTGTAATGTACGTACATGTGCAAATGCCTGTTTACTCATCAACTAACACCACATTATTAATTTAAATAGTATGTTATCTGCATAATATCAGACAATCAAAGGTCCTGAAGAAGCTCTAAGAGCGAAACATGTGTGTATTTCACACATTTGAATAACCAAGACAAAAGTAATCTCATGTTTCTTAAATGCCACCAATAAGACAACCAAATGGTCAGGCAACTAACATGCTTTGCAGGCACACGTTGATTTGTTACGTTGTCACAAGGCTATGTCATATGATATGTCTAGAGAAATGTAAACAGTTGAAATAACAATTGAAAATTCAGTCAGGTACAATTGAGATTGACACCGGATGCGGGTCGTGGGCAAGTGTTTCATATTGAGTCCCCGTACCATTAGCTGTGAACCTTAGTGAGATACATGTAATTTAACAGGACTGACTCTTCCTTTATATGTGGAAGTTTTTTAAAGTCACAATTTTTAGAACAACAAGCATTTCTCCATGAATAACTTTAAACTTTATTGGCATTTAAAACAATGAGACAACATGACCTGGCGCTTTCATTATGCAAGGAACACCACACTAAAATTGTGGTTTGTTATTTTATTTAAAATTATAGGGATTGATGTACACATGGTTTTAACATGTACCTTTGACTGATCTGTTAGACTTAAAAAGGCTCCTTAATGTTTCTTCTAATCATTGCAAAATTTCACAGTGCACTATTTTCTTGCATGTGTTAAAGTAACATTCTTAATAAAGTTAAAAAGTAATCTCTCAAATGTGTGTGCATTACTAATGAGATTTAGCATCTAGAAAGTCCATATTTCTAATCAGGGCACATTTATTGTTGAATGCACATTTTCTTATGAGCAATTAGTACCTAAAACCCAGTATTGGGAAATAACACGTGTGCATTCTTTTTACCAAGTTAACACTTTTAATTCTGATTTTTGGGACAAAATTGTGAAAATTGAAACAGATGGTCAATCAAAAAATCCTAATTTTCCTTCTATTACTCATGCAATTTCCATGGCATGGCAGGCAGTGTGTACAATTACAATTAAACACTGCCCAACATGCCTGCATGTCAGACGGAGTTTATTTGTAATTGTGAACACTGTCTACCATGCATGCATGGTAAGCAGTGTTCACAATAAAAATTAAATGCTGCCCGACATGCAAGCATATTCGTATAATTTTTTTGATAATAAATTATGTTTACAAAGTGCATATTGTGTAGATAGTAGTACATAAAATGCACTCACACCGAAGCATTTACACACTTTACTCATTTGACTGAAATATGCACATGTGTACACCACCTTTTGTCATGCACTTTTGCACTGCACGGTGCAAATGATGAAAATTAGGCGGCGAGGAGCCACCTACAAGTATTTATTTAGCTAATAGGGATCTATTTTTTATTAGTAACCCGGCGAGAAACAATCAGAAGGCAAGAGCCATTCTGATTGGCTCTCGCCAGGTCCCTACCCGGCCGGGAATCCCTTCATCGGGATTCCACGGCCTTTGTTCCCGGCGGGGGGCGTGGCAGCCCCTCAGCCAATGAGGAGGCTCGAAGCGGGGCCTTCCCCGCTCCGCGCCTCCACACGGCTGGAGGCTTCCCTCGTCCCCTGCCGGGGACACAGGTACGTTTTTTGTTTTCTTTTTTTTTTTCCTCCCCCCTCCCGCCCTCCCAACCCCACTTACCTTATTTTTGATCCTTTTTCGGGAGCGGACGCGCTGGGAACACTTGTGTTCCCAGCGCGTCCGCTCCCGATGCCCGCCATGGAAAGGGAAAACGGACTCCGTATTCCCTTTCCATGGCGGCGGCCATTTTCTTGGTCGTTTTTTTTCTCCTGAAACGCTGCAGCGCCGAAACGCCGCAGCGTTTCAGGACAAAAAAAAAGCTTTTAGTGCCCCGGTCACGCAATTTTTGCGGGCCGGGGTACTAATAGCAATAGAACCCTCGCGTCGGGGGCATTACTGTCTCAGGTAATGCCCCGGGGCCTTCGGTAAGGCCCTCGCTTCGCTCGGGTCCTTACCTATGGGCCCAGGGGCATTACCTGAGGCGGTAATGCCCCAACGCTCGGGTTCTATTGCTTAAATAAAAAATAGGGGCCAATGTAATTCAACAATTCGGTGACATGGCCACATGAGGCTCGGACGTGAGCAACCTGAGGATTCATGGAGAGCTCAGCATCAAGAATGACGCCCAAGTTCCTAACATTTTAGGTGACTTTGATAGTGTTCCCTGCAATAAGAAAACTGTCATATTCTGAACCAAGTTATTTGATTTTCTGTCCTGATGCTGTGATCAAAAGATCTGCTTTCTCAGCATTCAAAGCCAGGGAATTAGTAATCATCCATTCATGAATGGACTCATAGATTGAATTGATTGTGTCTGCATCCTGCCTATAACATCGAGACATTTCCAACATGCCCTGGGTGTCATCTGCATAATTGGTGTACTGGAAACCCAGGCCATCTAGGAGGGCAAGGACTGGCATAATATAGATATTGAACAATACAGAGGATATACAAGATCCCTGAGGAACCCCATAGGTAACCAGTGTGAGAGCAGAACTGACAATGTCTAAAGCCATCCTGTCATTCCTGGGTTTCAGAAAAGACGAAATCCACTGTGAAGCCGAACTGTAGCACTATGCCTGCTTGCCTATCCGAGCCACTAACAAAGAATGGTCAACTTAAATCAAAAGTGGCGGACAGGTCGACCAGCATAAGGAGGGCAGGCTGGCCTTCATCTACGATGCTGGCAAGATTGGATTTCCAATCCTGCAATGCAGTCTCCGTATCGTGCCTAGATCTTATGCCTGACTGTCGAGAGTTTAGTATGTTATTGCCCTCTTTAAATTCCTGAAGCTGCACATAAGCAATGTGGTCCAAGATCTTAAGTAAAAATGGGATGTTCATTATGGGACAATAGTGTTTTGCTATAGTAGGATCCATGCTACACTTTTTCAAAACAGGAGTGATCCAAGCCTCCCTGATAACCAAATGTACGTCATCTTCGGTAAAAGAAAGGTTGAAAAGTTTGGTTACCCATGGAGCAAGAGTGTGCATACATGCCATAAAAATGCTAGAATGGCAGCTGTCCCCATGGCATGAGATAGGTTTCATTCCTCCAACAATTTTGCAAATCTGGGCCTCTGAGCAGGCCTTAAACTCAAATAAAGACTGTACATGTTCCTTGTTAAAGGAAGATTCTAGAGGGTAAACGGAACTCGACAGACCTTTCATGCACTTGGGGCATTAGTTTTGCTGAACTGCTATGGATCGTTGATGGCAGGAAATGTTATGATTGAACTCATTATGGATTCCCTGATACCAGGCAGAATCTTTGAGGGGTGTTTTGGGGGAGGTTTACCCTCGAACTCTTTAAGAATGGAAAAGAGCTGGTATGTATTGGATTTAGCGGTGGAGATCTGATTATTAAAGCTATGAGATTTTGAATCAATAATGGGCTGTTTCACATTTTTTATAGTTTGCTTATAGAAGGAAAGCGAGAGAGGAGAGCGGTGTCTCCGCCAATCCCTCTCTGCTTTCCGTTTTGTGTGCCGAAGGGTGACAATCATATCATCAAACCAAGAGTTCTTATAAGATTTAGCTTTCACTAATTTGCATTTTCTAGGTGCAAGATATTCAACAATATCATAAATAACTGAGGTAAGATGTAAAGCAAGCTTATTGGGATAATTGAAAGAATCCTCCGGAGTAAGCCTTGCTAAAAGTTCAGCTGACAGCTTTTGTGACGTAACATTTTTCATGTGTATTGCCATTTTAAATTTTTTAGAACCAGAAGTGGGTTGCAGCGGGGTACCTAACTGGGGAAGGCTGCAATTCACAAAATAATTGTCAGACCAGGGACATTGGCTTATACTAATATCAATTGCAGATATGTGATGTGTAAGGACCCAGTCAAGAGTATGTCCATCTCGGTGAGTAGGGGCTGATACTTCCTGGGTGAAAGCAATGGCATTCAACGCCAGAAGAAGAGGAAGAGAGACTGCTTGTTTGTCTTGGGGAGTGTTGGCCCAGTAATTGAAATCTCCAAGAAAAATCTCAAGGTTGTTTGCCTTGGTAATGCTATTGAGTAGGTTAATAAATTGTTCCTCAAAGAGTGGAGTATCTGATGGCTGGCAATAAATGACCAGGAAGGTAAGAGAGCTATTTTTATTTAGCTTTATTTTGGCTACCATGCTTTGCCAGCCATCTGGAAACAGTTGAGGATGAAAATGAAAGCGTTTATTGATAATAATGGCTACGCTTTCACCTCTCTGATCAGAGCAGACACTCAACACGTAACAGCTCCCCGCCACCAAATTACTACTTTGATTACACTGAGCCTCACAGTGTCTTTATAAAAGTACTGTTCAGAAGAGGAGGTATCTCTATATTTTTGTAACATATTTTCTTTAAATTATTCCAGAGAGCAGCACACAACACTTTTTAGGGCACAATTGCATTTGTGTGAAAACATTGTTTACTCTTTTTGGCCTTTACAGTGTATTAAAATAACTTTTTTCAGAATAATAAAAAGTCTTACCAACAGCATTTTGGAACTATTGTTTGCCCATGTATCTGCTGTGCCTTTTCTAATATCACATTGTTTCATTTATCTATTGATCATTCTCTTGTGTGTAAGAAAGTACATTTTTCTTGTATTATGCATTATGCATTTTGCAGCACTAAGCAAGTATCTTTTTTAAGTTTAGTGGTTGTATTTTGTCTAGTGGTAAGATGCTTAGAAGGTGTATTTTTTAGTTTTGAATTTTTCTGTGTTTTCTTCAATAATGTTACAATTGGTACTGTATTCGTTCTCTTTTACATGTTGCATATTTAACTTCGTTGCTTGTGTTTTTTATATTATTGTTAGTATATGTTGTAATGTTTTGTAGACTTCATTTTTCTTGAAAATGTATATGGTGGTATGTTTAGATGTATTTTCTTTAGACTTGCATGTGTTTTTACCCATTGGCACAGAGACATTGGGCTTCATTACAAGTTTGCCACTACGGAAACAACAGTGCTAGTAAGCTTACCAGCACTGTTGTTTCTGGACTGGCAAACTATGAGTCTGTCTGGCGGAGCCGCCGTCCCCAACATGTCTGACCCTGCCGGGCACAACGGCCACAGTAGGCACACCCGTCATGGAAGCACCGGCACCATTAAAAATGGTGCCGGTGCTTCCGTGTCCCCATTCCCGTGAAGTCCTTTTTGGACTCCACGGGAATGGAGGCTTATAATTTACCAGCACCTGACTTTCTGGGCCACTGGGGTTGTAATCTCCCGGTGGCACAGGGAAATCAGGCGCTGTTAAATAATTACCGGTCCAGCGGAAACCCGCCGGTAGCAGCAGCATGGTTACTGCCAGACCTGTAATGAGCCCCATTGTATTTTATGCAGTAGAAGATAAACAATACAATATGTTAGGAATACAATATTGTTTTGTTTATGTAATCTTTTTATATAAATAAAAGTGCAAATGTTCGTTTGTTCAAAATCTTAAATCTCCGAAAGTTCTTCACCGATTACTTTGAAATTTTGACACAACGTTGCATTTGAATAGGCGCTTGTTTTTATTTACCTACTATACATAGATGTCACGCCTGTGATAGGTAAAAACATGCCTTTTCTGAAAAACAGCGCCATTTGTTGGACATAAAAGCAACACACGCTATACTGAGCATTTCACTGCAAAACAGTGCCATCTGTTGGACGTAAAAGCAACACACGCTAAATATTTTACGATTCCATTTCAATGTTTCAAATACGTGCCAAGGAAGCAGCAGAGCGACGTGCAGCCAGACTTCAGGATGCACGGTTGCGAGCACGGCGATCGCATTCTGCAGCTTCAGATCTGCTTCGTTCTCAACAGAATGAATGCTACAGGCTAAGAGTGGCTGAAAGACGTCAATAAGAAACAGCAGATCAGCGTCAAACACGACTCCATGCTCAGCAATCACGCGATTACAATCGCCTTGCATTCCGGTACAACCCAGCTGATGATTATAGTTTGAGCCGGCATGTTCTCATCAGTACCATGACTGAAGTGTGTCCTTATTGCAAGGCTCTGAAATTTAATGGAGAAACGAAAGGAATGTGTTGCGCCGCCGGGAAAATTAAACTGTCTCAACTTGGAGAACCGCCAGAGCCGTTGTGAAATTAAACATATTAGAAATGTGCGTTTTCTCTTTTCTTTCTTTTCCATTTCACCCGACTGAGCTACAGCAACGCATGGCCTGAGACAGCTAGTATAAATCAAAACTTGTTAATGTACTTTGGTAGTATTGATATGTACAGTTTCACATTCATACAGTTAAACTATATATATATATATATATGCACTGATGTGTTCAATACAACAGCATGTACACATAATATTGTTACAAATAACCATTTCTCACGCAAAATGACTAGGGTAAATTGTGGATTATTGCGCTTTTGTACACGTGAAAATTGTAAAAAGTATAAAATATACATTGGGCCTCATTACAACTATGCCAGTTCGAAAACAAGCTTACCAGCACCGTTGTTTCCGGACCCGCATATTGCAGGTCTGCCTGCTGGAGCCACTGTGGAATGGAAGGACCGGCACCGTTAATAGCGGTGCCGGTCCTTCAGTGGTCCCCACTCCCATAGAGTCCTGCAAGACTCTATGGAAATGGGGATTTACAATTTACCGGCGTCTGACTTCCCAGCCACCGGGGTTGTAATCCCCCAGTGTTAACAGGAAGTCAGACACCGGTAAATCATTATGGTCCGGCGGCAACCTGCCGGTAGCACTGACACGGTTACCGCCAGACCCATAATGAGGCCCATTGTCCCATTTTCTATAAGTGGTCTGCAATGCATATCCCTGCCATATGTGGATATGTGTGTGTGTCTGTTCGAAATGTTCAGCATATGTCCCAAAATGCAACAAACCTGAAATATGGCATGTGGGTAGTTTCCATAGTGCACACAATGTAAAAAGTACAAAACGTACACATTGCTCATTTATTGCAGTTTCTAATGCTTGGATATGTGTGTGTGTGTGTGTGTCTGTTTGAAATGTTCAGCATACTTCTCAATATGCTACAAACCTGAAATTTGGCATGCGGGTAGGTTGCATGGTGTAGACAATGTAACAAGTATAAAATATACCTTTTTCAGACACTCCAGCTCAAATAGCTGGAACCGATGTACGGATTTCATGCTTTTGTCGTGGTCAACTTTGTGTGGCTTGCTCCAGATTTGGAAACAAAGAAAACTTGTTCACACTAGCTCATACATGGAAGAATAGCAATATTGTTTAAAAAGAAGCATTGGTTTAGTTCATTGAATGAACTTCAAGCTAGGACTGAAGTAGGAATTACTGTGCGAAGCATGGGTACACCTGCAAGTTAATTTATAAAGTGCACGTTCACCAGAAGGGTATCATGGTGCTGACCGTCAGCGAGAAATAAGGGAGAGACAGAGTTAATAGATGGGTTTTTAGTGTGCGGTGGAATGCCAGGGGGTTAGGAAAGGAATGCATGGTCTGAGGTAGGGAGTTCCAAAGAACATCGGCCACCACCAAAAAAACACAGCCCAATCCAACAAAGTCTGATCCTAGGGACCTGCAGAAGGGAGGTACTCAGGCCCCAACCAAGGAATGCCCGATGCACCTCGCAGGCAGCGTTAAATGAGACACATTGATTAACCGGCAGCCAGTGGAGAAGATGGTGAACAGTGTAGATGTGGGCACATGCAGGGTAGAAGCGGGAAAGCTGATGGCCGAGTTTACAATATTGTTTTGTTTATGTCATATAAATTAAAACTTGTTAATGTACTTTGATAGTATTGCTATGTAAATTGTAACATTCATACAGTTAAACTGTTTATCTATGCACTGATGTGTTTAATACAACAGCATGTACACATACTATTGCGACAAATACCAACTTCTCACGCAAAATGACTAGGGTAAATTGTGGATTATTGCGCTTTTGTACATGTGAAAATTGTAACATGTGGGTTTTTAGATTTTTGAAACACAAGCATGACAGTTTTATTGTCGACAAATTAATGTACTATGTGAGGAGATTTTCCTAGCATTTTGGTGCTGGAATGCCCTTGTGGGTGGGACAAAGACTGGTATTTTCTTTTTTTTTCTTTTTTTAATTATTTATTTGTATTTGGCACAAGTACCTTTACAAATATTCCTTCATAATGTATAAAATACATAACAAAATTAAAATTGTAAATCATAGTTACATACAGTTAAAAGCGATAGATCTGATTCACAGATTGTTACATAATAAAGAATCATTCATTGGAACATACAAATTTCATCTTGGATTCACATTTACAGGTGTTAATACAGAGAAAGGATAGTGGATCTTTTAATTCTCGCCAATATCCCTTCGTTCCATTTCAATTAAATAAACCTGTTTAGGAACCGAGTTAAAGCTAGAACCAGCGACTGTCTTGTACCCCACATACACTGTGTCCATAACAATTCTCATGAGGGTGGCAGATCTACATTAAAGAAAGTCCCCAAGTGTGTTATACAGAGGACTTCAAAAAATAGACAATAGATCACAAGGTGTTTCAGTGTTTCTTTATTCACCCCCTTTTCACAGAATATGCATCCATCAATTCGAACAATGTTATTGTTCTTGGTCCAATACTTCATCTTTTCATTTGTGTGAAAAACATTTAGTTTGAATTTCAAATATAGATTTCTTGAGTTATTGCATGGAAAAATTAACAAATATTGCAGCCGGGGATATTGTTTATGATTGAAGCATGTATGATCTGAGTATAATTTATAAGAAGCATTCTGATCAATGATTTTTGCCCAGTCGAGTTGAAACAATCTCTTTTTACAATATTTGTTCGTTCATACAAATCTCTTTGCTCAGTGGTAATAAGATTCAAGATTGTTTTCATCTAATTGACATCTCTATTGATCGAGCCATTTCACAACCATTTTTGCAAGATCTTCATAAAATGAGTTTGCTGGAGGGCATAACATTTTCCCATAATTCGCCAACATTCTCCACGAAAATTCATACACCAAAGAGTTAGGCCCTAATTCATGTAGAATCATTGTATTTGATTTAGGTAAACCCAGGACCGTGTTCCAAATTCTGCCCTGTATTTTGTTTAACACTTTAGTCAGGTCGAGTAGACAGAGGTCCAATCAATACAGAATAATGGGTTCTATCTTCAAAGTATAGCCTATAATGGGTATTAAAGTACATTTTGCATGCCTGTGATATCTTATTTTCATTTGAGAAATTAGGTGGACTATTTTTAGAGTCTTACTCCACATCACCAGTGAGTTTGCTTCGCTCAGATTATATCCAAAATACCTCATCACAAGGGCCCGTTGTAATATATCTGCATCCAACTTCCAATTAAACCTACACATTTTTTTTTGTTGGCAAATACAATTATGGTAGGTTTAGAGGGATTGGTGAAAAGATTATGCTTGGTGGCATATGCAGAAACAAATTCAGCTTGGTTTGGAGGCCATAGGGTGTCCTATCAAACAAAATGATGTCATCTGTAAACGCTAACCAGTTAATTCTGGCGTCTCCCAATTTGACTGGATAGGTGTCCAGATTTTCCCAGATTGTAGCAATATCAGCAATCTAAAGATTAAAAAGTATTGCTGCTAATTGACAGCCTTGTCTGACTCCAATTTCAATTGGGTCTGTCACAGGCCCAGAGCGATTAATGCGTGCTCGGTAGGAGGTGTGATCATGAAGTAAGGCTATCAGTCCCACCAGATGATCAGGTATCCCATATTGGATTATTTTACTCCAAAGCACTGATCCAATGAAACTATCAAACATTACAGATAAGTCCAATGATGCCATGTAAATTGCCCCTGAGGAAGATCGATGTGAGTTTTCAAGAAGGTGTGCTAGTATCGTGGCATTTAAGGTAGTGCCCATCGCTTTCCTAAATCCCACTTGAAATCGGGATACAAGCTGTTTCTTGGCTACCCACTTTTCCAGTTGCTTTAAAAGAAGGGTGGCAAATACCTTTGCAGGTACATCGATCAATGAAATTGGGCGATAATTAGCCGGATTGTCAATGGGCCATTTTTTGTGGATCGGTACAATGATGGCAGTAAGCCATGAAGAGGGTATGATTTTGGTAACAAAAATACGATAAAATGTAGGTTTAATAATTTTTGCCCAAAAACATGGCTCATCTTTTAGAAGACACACTGGTAGCCCGTCTGGCCCTGCGGCCTTTGAGTAAGTTAGTTTCTTAATAGCCCATAACACATCATCCAGTTGCCACGGACATTTACTGGGGATCTTACTGATGTATAGATTTATGTCAACAGAAGGAAAACTTTTGGGTAGAGTATATCTTTCTCTAATATGTGTACTCCACTCCTCCCTAGTAATAGAGGAACTTAACTCTGAGTGTTGCGTTCTACTCGGATTCCGGATTATGGCTCATATGTCTTTTGTTTCCCGTTTGCACAATAGCCAAATCATTTTTTGGTTCTCAACCAATAATTTTGCCATCTTCAGCCTTTTACAGTCCCTTTTAAATCTACTTTGAATTTACTTTTTTATCTCACAGACTACTTCAGCCTCAACTCATCTTTTTTACTTTTCTAATCTCCCTATTGAGTATACTCTTTAATGCATTAATTTCAATATTTTTTTTTAAATTTGTTTGGGTCAACTCTGACCTTTACAAAAACATTGGGCAATATTTATAGCTTAACACTGATTAACATTCTATATCCCTTATTTTCATCAAAATGAGAAAACAATAAAAAACAATAAAAGGATTTAAACAGGCAGTTACTGCACGAAAGAAAGAAAGAAAGAAAGAAAGAAAGAAAGAAAGAAAGAAAGAAAGAAAGAAAGAAAGAAAGAAAGAAAGAAAGAAAGAAAGAAAGAAAGAAAGAAAGAAAGAAAGAAAGAAAGAAAGAAAGGAAGAAAGAAAAGCCAGGACATCAAAGAGATATGAAAATGGGGTTTGGGGGAAGAAAAGGCCAAGGAGAATAGCCAAGTTGTATCTAAACGGCCAACCTTGCCTTAATACCTGCAGTTGCCATATATTTGCTGTTCCCCGTCTATGATGACAGTCCTGCACATTGTTATACCAACGTTAGTTTACTGCGGACCACCAATCCCCAAAGTTCCTTTACTTCAGCTTTCGATTTGTGCCTGATTAACTGCTATAGTTATGGCAGTATTATGTCCTGAAATCATTAAGTTCCAGAAGTTTTCTGATGTCAACCATTCTATTTTGTCCACAAATTTATAGAAATAGTTAACTCTTACATCCCATGTCTCTTTACGCTCTCGAAGCAGATGGTATAGGCTTTGCTTAGATGGATCCGCACAGCTGTCGCACAATGCGGTGGCTTTGGAGTGTTGACCTCGGATACTAAAGATTTCTCCTGTATGAATTAAGTTTAGGCGAGCCCTCAGGAATCTGTTTCGTGAGTCAGCACTTGGGTTTTTTTGTAAATATTTCGGCAATTGCCCCAACTTTTTGTCCACTATGAGGAAAGGTTTTAAGGTTTTATTTGCCTCATTTTAGACCCTGTTCTAATCCAGTCCCGTGTTTCTGTTTCTTCTTTAACTTTCAAGGGATTGGCCATCAAGACTTCTGTCGAAATGTCCACTGCCAACAGAATTTCGAAAACTTTTGTTTCTAGGTATTTAAATTGAATTTCATCGCTTGCATCTGGAGTTTTATATCCTCATATAGCGAGTTATCTTTTGGGTCTTTTATCAACCTATAGAGTGATAGCATTCTCCAGTTTACTTGTTGTTCCAGGGATTTCAACCCAAATTCATACCTTAAGGCCGACGTAGGCAAGCAATTTGGCAGGCCTAGTGATCTTTTCCATACCTGATCTTCAACTTTTTGCCAGTCTATCTCCCAGAGGATTGGGTTGGCCTCCAAACCATATAGTAACACAGGCGTTATTTTTGCGGTGTAAAACTTTACCAGTGGTATAATAGAGAATTTACAAAGCTCCCATAATTTTTTTTCATCTGTGGTATTACTCTATCCATTTTTGTTCTTATTTCAGCTTCGATTTTATAAATTGAGGGAGAAGCATATATCACATACCCCAGATACACTAGCTCTTCCGTTCTCTGGATCACCTCGCCTTCAAAAAACCAGCTTTTGTAGTTTATGCGCTTATTTAGGTGCTTCATTATCAAGATTTTTGATTTCTTAGGGTTTACTCAAAAACCATTTGCTTTGATGTACTTACTTAGGCCATTCAGGAGGTGTTGCAGTCCTACCGCTGTTCTATCGATCAGGACGATGTCATCCGCATAAGCGAGCCACAAAACCTTGGTTGCATATAGTTTCGGGCTCGCATCCAGGAAAGGCCCTAGATCTGATAGATATTGGTTGAAAAAGAATGGTGCTCCCAGGCAACCTTGTCTCACACCTTGCTCAGCCTTTATGGAGCTGCTTAGATGGCCAGCTTCATCCAGGGATACCATTAGTGAGGTATCCTTGTTTAGTTCAGATAGAATGGCCAGCAACCCCTTCGGTGCTCCCCGGTTTCTCATCTTCTCCCACAAGCGTTCTCTACTCACTAGGTCAAAGGCCCTGGAGAAATCTATCCATCCTCCGTATATTGGGCCTTCTCCTGAAGGTTTACAGTATTCTGACAACAGGGACAGTGTTAGCCCATTTAGTGTAGTGGACATTCCCTTTCTGAATCCAGTTTGGAATTTAGAGATTGTTTTTGCATGCTTAGCCCAATCCTCTAACTCCAACATGATCATTCTCATGAATATGTTACTTTCGATATCGAGGAGGGCAATTGGCCTGTAGTTTTCTGGCAGAGACTGATCTCCCCCTTTGAAGAATGGTATGATCACTGCTTGTTTCCAGGACGAGGAGAACATGTGATTTTCTAGTATTTCCGTATATAGGATGAATAGGAGGTTCGCCCAGGTGTTAGCGTTGTTTTTTAATACCTGGTAAGTTAACCCGTTTGGGCCTGCTACCTTTGTGGATGATGCTTTTAGAATTAAATCCTCTATTAGTTGTAGATCAAACTTAAGCTCCCATTTTGTGTTAACCTCTTCTCCTCTTGGGATCTTAGATGTATTTTTAAAGTTGTTTGTGAGATAGTCCACCCAGTTATTTTCTAGGACTAAGTTACATTGAGTAGTGTTATCATCTGGTTTCTTGCCCAAGTTGTTTATAATGGACCAAAAGTTGCGGGAGTTATCTTCACAGAGAACTTTGAGCATCTGTTCATTGTCTTGTTGATGCCGCTTGATGTTTCTTGCACGAGACCACTGTGTAGTATGAATGGGTTTGATATAAGCGTTTTCAGACGTCTACTTTCTCTTCTTAGACCTTTTTTGCACTCCCAGGTTTCTTTATCAAATAAATGTTGGTGGTGAGTTGTTTTTGAGACCCGCTTGTACTCGGGGGATGTATAGCCCAGATGATTTTCTTAAAACCTTCGGGATTGCAATTTTCCTTTAAGTCTGTGGCAGTGAGGCATGACAATTTGTCATTTAATTTCTTCCCCTCTCTCTTATACTTTACCATCGTTGCTCTCCCTCTTTTCACAGAAAGGTTATGTATGTACATCTCTGGTCGAGTATTTTTTAAAAAACTTTTATTTTTGCTGACAGAGGCATACAGCATACATACACATCATAGCAATAACAAATTTGGTACATATACAGATGAATACCAGAGCATATAGGCAGCAGTAAAACAACAACAGCTGAATAACAACATATCGTGGAGCATCAAGTTACCAGGCAGTTGATGAAGAAACTAGGAGGACTCATCCGCCGAAAAAGTGTCATTTAAGCTAATTAGATAGCTGTTGAATGTGGACCATATGTTTTGAGGACGAGAACGTACAGGGAGCAGACCCAAGAATTCCTCGTCGCAGTTTCGCGACCATGTGAGTAAGTTTAACCATTGCTGGGATGTAGGGGGAGTAGGGCTCTTGCAGCTTTGTAATACACATTTCTTGGCAACTGTACAGCCCACATTCAGGAATTTGACAGTGTCCCTGGCCCCCCATGCCGCCACACCCCAAACAGAACCCCCATTGGATCGGGCTCAACAACAGTATCAGTGATCTCAGACAGTGTCTCTATGACTCTACCCCAGAATGTGGGCAGTTCCGGGCAGCTCCAAAACATGTGCAGATGATCAGCACCCTCCTCACTGCAGCGGGGGCAGAGTCGAGGATCATAGCCAGCAAACCTCAAGATTCTGCATGGTGTGAAATACAGCCACTTGAGCAATTTATATTGTATGGTGCGGTAGCGGAAGTTCAGGGACACCCTGCTAGTGTGAGAGCACATCTTCTCCCATTGTTGATCGGTGAGTTCCAGCTCCAGCTTGGAGGCCCAGCCATCATGAGCCCTGGATGGGAGGGGAGAAGCAGCGGTCAAGAGGAGTTTGTATAACGAAGAAACCACCCCGCGGGCGCCACCCGAATTATTGATGTAGACAATCCAAGGGAATCCTGGGGCTCGATGGAATGCATTTCGAAAGGCAGCTCGGAGTCTGTAGTACTGCAGAAGCTCCAGAACGGAACCCAAGTGACCCGGCCTCCACGTCTGCAGTGTTATAAACAGTTCCTCTGGATAGAAGTCAGTGAGGGCACGGTATCCCAGGGCCTCCCAATGTCGCGCCAGGGCGATGTCATGTGTGGGTTCCAGCCCTGGAAAGTTCCAGGCGGGGAGCCATTTGCAGTACGGACATTGTTCATCACCAGTTTTAAACATCTGGCCCCAAGCCTACACCGTAGTCTGGACAGGGTCAATGGGCGAGTCTTGCTCATACTGCTGGTTTAGAATCAAGGACATTACATTAGTGCCTGCCGCTGCCAGAGCCTCCAGCTTGACGTGAGGACGGGGTGGGGGCCCAGGGTACCAATATGATGCAAACTGTGCTTGTGAAGCAGTCCAATACCGCAGCAAGTCTGGGGCTGTAAATCCCCCTCTATCATAGGGAAGCGACATGTCGGACCACTTTTTACACACCGCGCCAGAGTGCCATAGGAATTGGGCAAATAATTTATGCAGGTTCCTGAAGTATCTCTTACCCGGCCAGACGGGAACATTACCAAATATATACAGCAACTTGGGGAGTAAGATCATTTTTACCAACAAAAGTCTCCCGGCCAATGATAGTGGAAGGGTACGCCAGCGCGCAATCTTGGCCTCGGCCTGCTCTGCGACAGCCCAGTAGTTGTCTGCCAGCAGCGAGTCTTTGACAGGGACACCTGGACTCCCAAGTACTTGATCCCGTTCGGGGACCAGCGGAGCGGGTACTCGGTGGTGGGTTGTATCGTAGAGTTAGTAAGGGGGAAGATTTCAGATTTAGTATAGTTTATAGTGAACCCGGAATATGTACCTACACGAGTGATGTCGTGCAGAATTGGGTTCAGATGCACAGCTGGGTCTCTTACAAAGAGTAATACATCGTCCGCATAGAGCAAGATAATCTCAGGGGAGTCTTTCAGCCGCACCCCTTTGTGCGCGTGCTGCTCCCTGAGGTAGTCGGCCATTGGCTCTATTGCCAAGGCAAACAGGATCGGGGAAAACGGGCATCCCTGCCGAGTTCCTCTAAAGAGAGGGAACAGACCGGACGTTTGGGAGTTAACTTGCACCCTGGGCACCGGGGAAGTGTACAGCAACTTAATATTTGCTATCACATTAGGATCTATACCCATAGTTTCCAAGACCAGCCAAGTATATTTCCAGGACATGTCGAACGCCTTTTGGGCATCCAGCATGACCGCAACCGCAGTCACACCCTGGTCAATGCGTGACATGACATTAAATAGCCTTCTAATGTTGTGGGACGTTGATCTGCCAGGTACGAACCCTGATTGGTCGTCATGGACCATGTACGACATGACCGGGAGGAAGCGGCTGGCAATCACTTTGGCGAAGATTTTGGTGTCCAAAATCATTAGCGAGAGGGGCCTATACGATCCACACTCGTCAGCGGCTTTACCGGGTTTGAGCAAGACCGTGATGACGGCCTCACACAATGTTGGGGGAAGGGTGCCCAGCCGGAGTGACTCGTTCCAGACTTCGAGTAGTTTGGGGGCCAAAATGGCCACGTGTTCCTGATAGAACTCAGCAGTCAGCCCATCAGGACCAGGTGCCTTACCTTTGGGAAATTTGGATATAGCCTTGACTATTTCATCCAGCTGGATGGGGGAATCCAACTGGTCCCTGGTTGCGGGGGAGACAATAGTCGTGGGGATCCGCTCGAGAAGGTCTCGCATCTGGGACTCACTGTGCTCGGAGGGTTGGGAGTACAGATCTGAGTAGAAGTTTGTGAAGACTTCCAAAATATGTTGGTCAGACCACCATTCCGACCCCATGCTATCCTTGACGCAAGTGATCTGCGCTTGGCCCCATTCACCCCTAGCCAATGCAGCCAGCGTCTTGCCGGGCCTGTCCCCCTCTCCATATTTACGAGCCGCTTGGGGCCTACTGAAGTACTGAACCTCCCTGGTGGCCTGTTCATTAAAGATTTGTAGCTCCTCACTGATCCGGGAGATGGTGGCAGGGTAAACGGATGTGGGATGAGCACTCTCAAGGACGCACAATTTGGCCTCCGAGCGGGCAAGAGCAGCCATGATGGCTTTGAGTACTCCCGCCTCCCTAGATATGGACATTCCCCTTATAAAGACTTTGAAAGCCTCCCACCGGACCCCCACAGAAGTGGACTGAAGTGTATTAACCTCAAAATAGGACTGGATGTCAGACAAAAGCCTTAAATACTATGTCCTGTAAGGCCAAGAACTTGAAACGCCATGTGTTAATGGTAGGGGTGGGCACTCCTAATTCTAGGGATAACCGGACCGGTGAGTGGTGCGACAGGGTACGTGCCAATATTTGAATCTCCATCACCCTCTCCAGCAAAGTACCAGACAGAAAGAACATGTCAATTCTGGAGGAGCTGTCATGAACAGAGGAATAATGCGTATATTCACGCGTCTGCGGGTGCATCGCCTGCCATGCGTCTCGAATGTCAAGGGTACTGCTATGCGCCAGGAGCCTGCGCGCCGCATTGGAAAGGGGTCTGGCGGCTGTGCCTGTTCTATCCAGTGTGGAGTCTATTATGAAGTTCATGTCCCCTCCCCAAATGATCCGCACCCCCACATATCCCAGCAATATGGAAGCCACCAAGTCAATAAAGTCGGGAGAGTTCACATTAGGGCCATAGGTATTAACCAATTGGTATTCCCTGTTAGCAATTGCGCAATGTAAGATAACATACCTTCCCTCTGGATCAATGTAGCTCTTATGGAGAACAAACTTGAGCGACTTATGGATCATTGTCAGTACCCCTCTGGCACGGGTCGAGTAAGCAGTAGAATATCTGTGGGGACCCCATGATGGTGCCATGCACCTAGTCAGCGGGCCCTTAGAGTTTGTTTCCTGCAATAGCAATATCCTACAGCCATGCCTGTTGGCGTGGGCATGATTTTGCGCGCCTTGGTGTAGTTACTTAAACCCCGGACATTCCAGGACATCACTGTTGTGGACATTGGAAGAGACTAGGGTACATCCCACAACCGTTGTTATACGATGAATGTAGAAGGCCCCCACAGGTGTGCCCTGATGTCGTATATTTTGCCAAACTGCTCCTGTCATTTACAGTACCGTTACCCCCGTCCTCAACCATACCACCCACCACCCTCACTGCCCACCCCCAACGTGCAGTGGAAAACCACCCCCCCAGATGCATGTGCCAACAACTAACCCGACCCTGACCAGTAAGTAGAGGTCGGAGGGCAAAATCCAACGGGGATGTGCCCTTAACAGGGCCCAACTGGGGCCAACTAGTAGTAACATCCAACCAAACATAAGCATTGCAATTGCAGAGAGGTGCGCTGTTGCCGTGTGGACGGCTTCTTAAACATTGTGTAGGACAGCATAGGCTGCCGGAAACAGGTTCCTGTGGAATACGGAGTCTTTGTAGGGCACCAAAACCAGTAGGCCAACGGTAGCAAGGTGTGGCCGAAGAGGCATCCACCACTAGAGGCCAGTCCCACCCCCCAAAAACGGGAAGGAGAGCAGTGACCCCAGCGCCCGAGCCGAACTGCAGCCCGGAAGTATGTTTAGGGAGACTGGACCGCATGGTTAATGATAGAGTATTGCCATCAACCCATGTGCTATGGAGGATTATCAGACAGGTGGAGCCATACCAGGCTAAGTCACATCTGGTTAGTCAATGTTGGCGCGGTCAATTATGAGCCGGATTATGAAGTGGTATGTGTGCTTCAATAAATTTTACCGCTTCGTCCGGGACAGTGAAAAAGTACATTTTGTTGTTGTGGGTAATTTTGAGGCGAACTGGAAACAGTATGGCGTACGGGACGTTACGTTCGCTAAGCAGTTTCTTAACCCTGAGAAACTGGCGCCGCTCCTGTTGCACCGCAACCGAAAAGTCTGGGAAATACGGAACGGTGTGTGACTCAAGGTGTAGGTCTCCCTTTTCCCGGGCCAGTCGGAGGATAAGGTCTCTGTCCCGGTAATTAAGAATCCTGGCAATGATGGGCCTTCGGGATATCCCCCGGCTTGGGATGAGGAGACAGGGCTCTGTGTGCACGTTTAACAGTGAAGTACGGCGAGAGAGCAGGATTACCCAGTAGGTCCCTGAGCAGACCCTCAACGGCATCTTCCATGCGCCCCTTAAGAGCGTTCTCGGGGACCCCAATTATGCGTAGGTTATTCCTCCGAGAGCGCGATTCGAGGTCGTCGCACTTAGCTTTAATACTCTTCATGTCACGTGACAAGGAGGCGACGAGTTTCTGCAGTACATGGAGCTCGTCTTCATTCGTGGATATCCTACTTTCGGCGTCAGTAATTCTGGTGCCTGCCTGGTCCACTCGGGGTTTAAGGGAAGCAACATTGGCGTTAATGTCATCTAATTTCTCGTGGAAGGAAGCACAATTCTTGGCCATGGACTCCATGAGTGTTGTCAAATCGGGGGTTCTCGGCTCCGGGGGAGTAGCACTTTCCAGGTCTTCCTGCAAGGACGATGTATTCCCCATCTCGGCCCGCGGGACTGATTTGGCAAATTTATCCATGGCTCCCCTCCCAGTGGCGCCCTTGGCTTTATTTGGCATTTGGGTAGAGACCCAGAGAGGGCGGAGGGCACCGGGGCCACCAATGGAGGAGGATGAACAGCCAAGGGATTCAAATGATAGAGCACAACAGAGGCCGCACCAGTGGACA
Source organism: Ambystoma mexicanum (assembly GCF_040938575.1). NCBI lineage: Eukaryota > Metazoa > Chordata > Amphibia > Caudata > Ambystomatidae > Ambystoma > Ambystoma mexicanum. Next base: position 841,842,985 of record NC_090927.1, read on the forward strand.
CCCGGAGATCAGATTCCGTTAGGTAGGACTTGCAGATGCAGCTATTAGAGGGAGGCAACAGCCTAAGGATCAAAGCAATGGCGTACGTCAATCACTGCACCCACAGCGGCGGCATGGGCAGATTGTAGCAACAGTGGAGTCAGGTAGGCCGCAGCCACTATAGGAAGCATGAGTCCATGTAGAAGCCAGTAGGAGGATGCAACCAGCCCCAAGGAGCGAGTGGGGTCCTGACGAGGAACCAAGCAGTTGTAGTATAGCGTTGCACCTCTAGTACGTTCCCAAAATACTGAGTAGATTCAGTTTGCCAGGTGTTCTCAGTGGGGTAGGGGGAAGATACTGGGCCAATCCCACACCAGCCCAAGAAAGCCGCAGCTCCAGGTGGCCTGCTCAAGATGTAGGAGCCCATTGCGGGCCGGGGTTCAAGCCGTGGGAGGTGGTGCAGCAGTCTGTGTTCAGGGACCCCAGGGCCCTCATAGGGTCAAGCAGTGTCGATGCGGCGCCCCATCTCAGGGTAGAATGAGGGGGTCAGGCCTCTCAGGGGCAGCCAGACAGGGAGATGGGGGCCAGCCAGATGGACCAACAGTGTCGAATTGCGGGGCACCGCTACACCCCCACTTCTCACCTCTATCTCAATGTCCTCAGCCTAGGAGCATGGGCTGTGTGATTCCAGGGCAGCCAGGCAGCAGCCCAGCCGCCTCCCGTCATGCTAATATGAGCGCTCCAGCGCTAAATGCAGATGGAGAAATGGGGGGCCTCCCCAGCCCAGGGGAGTGGGCCACGTGTGTTTTAAGCCCAACCAGGCTCCGGCCTGGACACTGCACTCGCAATGGGCGCTCCGGCGATGACCACATGGGGAGAGGCGGGGAGTGCGCTCCAGCACCGGTCACCACGGGGATTCCCCTTAGCCCGGGCCGCGTGTTCTAAGAGCGGCCGGGCTTAGCCCAGCCGCCGCGCTGACGATGTATGCTCCGGCGCCGACTGCAGGGCGAGAAGTGGAAGTTGCGCTCCGGCGGTGCAGGCCCCCGTGGGGTCCCCCTCAGCCCAGCAGAGCAGGCCGCGTGTTGTGAGGGTAGCCGGGCTCCTGCCCAGCCACCGTATGTGTGATAGGTGCCACGGCGCCAATATCCAGGAGAGAAGCGGGAGGTGCGCTACAGGGCTGGCCTCCGCCCAGGAGAGCGGGTCGCATGCCCAAAGAGCAGCCGGGCTCCAGCCCAGCCGCCGTGTCAGGAGGAGCGCTCCAGCGCCGATTGCAGGAGGAGAGGTGGGGGCGCGCACCAGCGCAGGCCCCCACGGCGGACCCCCGCCCGATGGCGCACTCCGGGGGAGCTGCTGCGTCCGATGTCAAGGACCCGCGTTGGGTGTTCGGATGTGCCCGAGCAGCTGGATCCCTCGGGGGGGGGGCAACGGGCACGCAGGCACTGCGCACCGCAGTCGCCGCTCGCCGCGGCTGGAGGAGGACAGGGAGGAGGAGCCGGGAGCCCGCCGAGGCCC